>NC_064627.1:351776681-352083796 GCF_023864275.1 Schistocerca cancellata | reverse complement strand
CTGCCTGTCAGTGACTACAAGAAACCGCAAGGCAGCCATAAAACGGCGTCATTATCTTAATAAGCTCGGCGACAAGGTACCGGAGCGTTGCAACCGCATTGGACCCCGCTATTTGGCGAGATTAAGCCAACAGCTTACGGCAATTACAGAAATCCCTGGGAGTGCAGTGACCTGGGATTTACCGCGATACCGGCCCGCCACCTCTCCGCAGCGAATGGAGAGGGTGCGACGGCCCGGGAGCGGCTACCTGTGCGGTTCTTTTGCTCCCGGCGCTCGAACAGACCATTAGTCGGAGCGAGTGCCGGCGCAGGTAGTTTATGGCTCGGAAGAGAAGTGCGGGTAGCGGCCGCGTGGCGCATGCAGAGCGCACGGGACCCACCTGTGTGCGTGCCGGGGCTGCGGGCGTGGGTGGGGGAGGCGTGGTGTGGGGCCGGGGGTGCTTTCGCATTCCGCTCACCGCTGCCGGCACAGTTCGCGCGCACGTCGCTCAGCCACCGTCGCCATTTCCGGTGTCGCTCACGCAATTTTTTTTTTTTTTTTCGTCTCCTGACAGCCACGCGTGAGCAGCAGCCCAACTCTGCTTGTTCGAGGTACCACTGCACCGAGCAAATGTGTAACATTTCTCTCTACACTTTACGTGAACCTACCTGTCAACCTTTTGCTGCAATTTATTTATTTTTCTTTCTGCCTCACTACTTTTACTGTACTGTAAATATTGCGACACTGCTGCAGCAGGGTTTGAAAATTTGTTGGGTCGATCAGAAATGAGGAAGTGCCTTGCAGGACTGGAAAACATTGAAAATAAGAAAGAACTGGATGACAGGACATATGTTAACCTTTTGGTGACCAGCTCACACATGTGCACCAGATACGAATTTGTTTCCGTGAGTTCATAGTCATGTCGAAGTCCGACATCTGTTTGTTGCTGCGATCCGGCGTTGAATGTATCTCCCAACAAGCACATTGTTTGGCACCGAATGCGCAAAATATAGCTTAATTGTTTTAGTTGTGCAATATGTGCCTTGTGTGTTGATGGTTTTATGTAATTTTTTCCTCTCTCCAATAGATAAACTCAGTAAAGGTACTTATTGCCTTTCTTTATATTGTTCGGTACTAATACACAGATTAATGCACATATTTATTCACAAAACACTTTTGGATTCGACTAACGATTTTTCCTTGTGGGCAGCGTGCGTAGAGAATTTTTCTTTGTGCCTGTTGTTCATATTTATGTCTAAATACTTGCATTTATGTATTTTATTCGGTGCTGTGGTCTTATTTTATTACCTTTGATTTGATATGGAACAGAAAAGTCTTTAAATTCCCGGTTTGTTTCTTCTGATGAGTGCTTGGCTTCCCGTTCTCTTTATATTCCTCCCTGCTGAAAGTTGCCTTACAACAGCAGGAGGAAAAGAAAGTCCGTCACCTATTTACCCACAAGTACATTTCCATATGATGGAACTGTTTACTATTGCAACGTCCAAAACAAAATAACAAAGACGAGTAACTTACTGCCAATATTTTGGTTGTGAACACATAGTGTGTAGTGGGGCGATCACTCTGTTGTAGAAATAATTCAAAAGCCTAGATCGCTTAAATACTGTTTACTGGATAACCGGTTTCAACACACTAAAGGTGTGCCATCATCGGATCTGAATGTAGATTAACATTTATAAACCATAATGATTTTATGTCAGCTGGTCCGCCTCATGTATCGTTATATCCAAATGGTTTACAAATTTTAATCTACATTCAGATCCGATGATGGCACCTTTAGCGTGTTGAAACCGGTGATCCAGTAAACAGCATTTAAGCGATCTTCGCTTCTGAATTATTTCTACTGCCAATAACAAATATTTCTCAGCGTCGGTCGAACCGGTCCGTAGCTCCCTTTACAGCTGTGTACGTTGCTATGGATGCAGGGCTGACTGTAGATGAGGTTGATCCATCTCAATTTTTTGTGACTCTCAGGTGATGAACAGCTGACAATATTTTACCTGGGTTATTATCTTGCCATTTTATTGCACATATATATTCTTTTGTAAGATGAGAACTAATTTCATAGTATGTAAATTGAATGAGGATAATGGGGAGGGGGAAGAAATTAAGGAAAGGGAGGGGTTTACTGCTCTCAACTACATTGGGACATTACACGGAATCAACAGCGACGAAGAAAATGTGTGCTGGACATATCACGAGTGTACCGTGAATAATAGGTATCCGGTAAAACATCAAATGTCCGATATCGCTGCGGCCGGAAAAGGTCCTAGAAGACAATACTGAAGAGAATGGTTCAACGTGACAGAAGTGCAACCCTTCCGCAAATTTCAATGCTGGGCCATCAACAAGTGTCAGCGTGCGAAACATTAAACGAAACATCATCGGTACGGGCTTTCGGAGCCGACAGAGAGCTTTACGCCTCGCCTGGGCCCGTCAAAACAAACATTAAAGTGTTGATTACTGGAAACATGTTGTCTGGTCGGACTTGTTTCAAATTGTATTGAGTGGATGGACGTGTACGAGTATGGAGACAACCTCATGAATCCATGGACCCTGAATGTCAACAGGGTACTTTTCAAGCTGGTAGAGGCTTTGTAAAGGTGTGGAGTGTGTGTAGTTGGAGTGGTATGGGACCCTGATAGGTTAGATACGACTCTGACAGGTGACGCGTACGTAAGCATCCTGTCTGATCATCTGAATCCATTCGTTTTCATTGTCCATTCCTAGGACTTGGGCAATTTCAGCACCAGACCCCACACCTTCAGAATTGCTACAGGGTGGATCCAGGAACAGTATCCTGCGTTTAAAGACTTCCGCTGATCACCAAACTCCCCAGAATGAACATTATTGAGCATATCTGAGAAGACTTGCAGCGTGCTGTTCAGAAGAGATCTGCACGCCGTCGTACTCTTACAGATTTGTGGTTAGCCCTACAGGATTCATGGTGTCAAGTCCCTCCAGCACCACTTCAGATTATAGTCGAGTCCATGCCACGTCGTGTCGGGGCACTTCTGCGCGTTCGCTTGGGCTCTGCACTGTATTACGTAGTTCTTTGGCTGTCCAGTTTATAAACGTGAGGTGTCTGTGCTTTTGGACAAGTACGAAAGAACAACAGACACTATGCGGAATCCGCAGCTGTGATACCTTACATGTAAACTCAAGGGGGGAGGGGAGGGGGATAAAGGAAAGAAAAGAAAAGGGAAGGGATTACTGATGTCAGCTGCATCGGGCATTACACGGAACCAGGGGTGACGAGTGAAAGTGTGCACCAAACCGGGATCCCAGTCAGGGATTTCCAACTTACTAGGCTAATTCGTCAACCACAGCGCCATGCGGGATACGTTGCCATCGTAACTGCTTGGACTATCTCGGCACACCTTACGGCTGATCCACACCGCCACCGAGCACCACCTATCTGGAATCCCTGTCCATTTCGTCCATGCTCGCTGCTCTGAGATTCCTGCAGGAAGTTTGACGTACTTGTGCATTCGCCCTAGGCAATGGACCCACCTTCTTCATTGCGGATGGACAAATATGTCCGACCACCTAAGGGGATTTCGGATTAGCGAGCATGGAGGAAATGAGAGAGACTGCGGGCAGGTGGCGCTCGGTGGCAACGTACTTCAGCCGTGAGGCGCTCCGATACAGTCCGAGCAGTTGCGATAACACTGTGTCGCGTACGGCGCAGTGACTAACGCTCCTGCCTAGTAAGCCGGCGATCTATGATCCAAAACGAGAAAATCCACGCATTATCGCTATCTTGAAGATGCTTTGTCCCATCACTCATGCGACGACAATAACACCACGTTCAAACTCACTTAAATTTCGATAACCTGCCATTGTAGCAGCAGTAACTCACTCGACAACTGAGCTAGACGCTTGTTGTCTTATATAGGCGTTGCCGGACGCAGCGCCGTGTTCTGTTTGTTTACATGTCTCTGCATTTCAATACGCATGCCTATACCAGCTTCTTTGGAGCTTCAGTGTATAATTTAAGAGTAGCTACTGCAATGTACCACTATGTATTCGATCACGTTTTGAAAAATTTCACAAAAAAATTTAACTGTAATTATATAAATTTGTTTTGTATAAGTATGCTTCTTTCTTCCGTTTACAGATCCTAAAACCTGATAATAACATTGTTTAAATTGGGACGTGTATGTTGCACCGTTTTCCAGGAGGAATACAATTAGAGAACCATTCACTTCTCCTAGAGTCCAGTGGGACATATAAGACCAAATTAAAATAATTGTAAAACTATAAAAAAAGACATTGTAACTGCAGAAACACGCCTGAGTCAGTAGTCATTCCAAAAGTAGAAAACCAATTTCCACAGTAATACGTGAAATTTTAATTAATACGGTAACGAAAGGGTAAGGCATCAAGGAATAACGTCCATCATACAAGAGGGCGAGAACTGTTGGGGAAGGTAGGTATACATCCAACAAATGAATGAGGTTGAGGTTGTCGGGTGAACGTGTTTCTGTGAATTGAGGCGGTAGATACATAAGAGATAAACATAGTGCCCTACGTCACGCCACTCACAATACTGATTATGCCACTCCACACACGCATACACACACACAGGCGCACACACACACACACACACACACACACACACACACACACACACACAGAAAGTGCATTGATTCTCTTGGTGTGCAACTGTTAACAAAAAACTGGAGTACTGGGTTTGGATAAAATTTCTAAAGTTAATGTCCGAGTCATTTTAGAATACTACAAACGACAATAACCCAAGACCGACGTCTGCTCGTGTCTCCGAAGTAGCTTCTTTCAGGCAGATGGAAACTGTTTTCGTTGCTTTGTACGGGACATCTGCGAAGACTTCCAGTTGTTTTTAGTTTCCAGAAATAATTTTCATTCTGCAGCAGAGCACGGATTAATTTGAAGCGTCCTAGCCGAATAAAACTGCATGAAGCACCGAAGAGTGGTACTGCCGAAATAAAGCAGTGAGAGTGGGTTCTGGTTCTTCCCTGGATACGTGGGCGTCAGCAGAAATTTTTTCAAAAGAGGGCACAATTATAGAATTGCCAATTTTCGTGTAACTGAGTCTGTGTGTTTCAAAACGTGTCTTACAACAATAACTTAATCTCACAAGTAGTACACAAGTCTTTAAACGACTGATAGTTCTCCTCTTAGTATTTTAAGGTAGACTGCTTTGATACCTAACTGGCAAGCATATTTCGATAGTAAATGTCAACTACGTCTTTTTATACTGTTGCTATATGAATGCCATAGTTTTGAACTAACGATTTGAAATTACATTCTCGTACGATTACATCCAAAGTATTCAATGAATCATAAAATAAAACTATAAAATTTCAACAAAAACTTTTTAAAATTTCCATATTAAAAGGCATAAGTTTCAAATGAAGACACTGCAATAGAAAAAAGAACGACTGAGCAAATGCCCCTGCATATCAATAAAAATAACCAACAAAAATGGCAAATTAACACTTGTCAAGATGGCGGAACAGGGAATAAACTTTATAAATGGCTTATTCTACTCTGATGGCATCTACAGTTCTTTTTTTGCCTTCTAAACTGCCCATCTGATCACGGTAATGCATTTATCTCATTTCTTTCACACTTTAAATTTTTTTAATGTTAATCGGCATAGCTAAAGTAGAAGAAAATGTACTTTGGAAGCTATATGATTTGGGTTGGCCATGTAAAGTGTGGTCTAGAATCGGAATAATTATGTATGTTCATTTTAATCTGTCTACTAGTATTTTCAGTTTACTTGTCTGGGTATGTGGGACACAATTCTACCCCTTAGACTCGGTGAAGTGTCTGGAATTTTTGATTCCAAACTATCATGTTTGTCACACCTAACAGACATGAAAGCAAGGCCCGAGAACCAATGTATATCTTAAAAATGCCTTAGCCACAGATCTTGTGCAGGAGGCAGGGCGCATCTGCACAAGTTTATGGGGCTTTCATGAGATCACGTCTAGGAACTGCTGCACTATATACGGATATCGAGAACTTCTCATCTGAAAGTAGTTGATGACATCCACCGTGAGGGTATCAGGGTGGCTGCGGATGCTTACAGGGACATGTCCATACCCAGTGTCTTCCCTGAGCCTGGGGACCCACCACTCAGCATTCGGTGGCTACTCCTCATGGTGCGTGAAGCGTACAATTGTAATACGTCCGAACGGGACCACTTTCGCCAACGCGCAGCGAGCGGTTGAGGAGGAGGAGGAAGGCGCAGCGAGCCACCAAGAAGAGGACACTGCAGTCATTCTGCAAGCACAGAGCGGGGTGCCGGACCGATGTCCTCGCCTCGCTCGAGGAGGGACACGATGCCGAAGGGCCCGTCTGACAAGGAGAAGCGTGCCAAGAACTGATGGTCACCTGCAGCCTTTAGGGCGGAACGCCAAGAATGTATGTGTGAAAGCATCTGAGTTCTTCTGACGCGGCGGCAGACATTTTACCTGCGTTAGAAAGCAGGGATGTGCCAACAATTCCAGCACCCCACGGGCACGGGGAGGAGCGTACAAAAAGCGCAGGGAAGTGACGCAGGGAGGCGTGTGAAAGAAGCCAGGATTCTTAAGATGATGTTTTTCTCGACAATGAGGACATTCCTTATAAATCACGGGCGCTGGCAGATTTTGAGACAGATCCTAAATATGAGTCTGTCCAGAGCTCACTCAGAGAGAGCGGTTATCAAGAAGTGCTGTGTAGCTGCTCTCCCAACAGCCTCAGAATGCAGGAAAACCTCTTAATCGTGAGAAAGATGCCGATTAACGAACCACACGCCAGCCCACGCCAGATAGGAAATTTCCACCCCGGACGGAGAGGCGTGGCTATGAAACGGCGGTCTGTCATTGGGCTGCATTGAAAATTTCGTCTGCCAGTGACTTCGCCGAAAGGAAGAATATTTCGAAGAGGGGTTGAGCTGAGAGATGGATCAGAAGCGAGGGGGAGTCGTGAAGACACGGTGGCAGCGAGAGGACACGTGCACTCTCCCGCGTATCGCCAACATCCGCCTTCCAGCGCTGTAATATCACGGCTTCGGCCACACACCCGACAACGGGCAGACAGGGCAGAGATCGTACATAGGTCCTGCTCAAAGCCGCGATTGCTGATGAGGGCAGCCAACTCATGCAGCACAGCTCCGAGGTGACGCGCCGCACAGACGCAGCACCTACCACCGACAGGAGTATGCGACAAACGAAAACGAAGAATGGTGAGACGATTCGTTCCTTCCTCCTTCCCCTTAATAACTGAGTCGTGTCCATGCCCAGTCAAGTGGGCCCTGAGATTTGTAATTTTGTTTTGTGTAAGCAGCACGAAAACAAATAAATTTCTTTCATGATTTTATCATACAAGCAATCTTTTACATTCATGTATGAGTACCTCAATGTGTTAGCATTTGTGTTTGATTTTATTTAGTTATTGATATCAAATAATTGTTACCTCCTAACGTGGGGCAATCTCATCAATCATCTGGTCATCATTTGACATCTAACAGCAGAGAGAAGAATTCATAGTTCACTACATTTTTGGCGCCCAACTTCGGGCCACCTCATTAGTAACGTTCATGGTATCTCATGTCACAAAATAATTTCACAAGTTCACAACACATTACATTACTGTTCCGAGTTCACCAGCGTACCACACTATTGTTTGTCGAGCTGCGGAGGGTGTTTCCTTCAGTCGCCGGTTAGCAATAAGGCCGTTTGAGATCCGTTTGAGGCTTGCGCTGGAGGCACTAGGCGTGGGGCAAGTACAGATGCAAATCCAGCGGTTTAGCAGACTGCCACTCTGGTTACTGCAGAGGGCCAGAGTAGGTTAGATTTAGTGCAATACAAGAGAGGTTAGATGCCTGAATATGTTGGCGACAACGGTAAGTAGCGGTCGAAAGAAACAGATCGCAGACGTGATGCAGTTAGGTTGGACCTCAGTCAATATAGCCTCATTCAAACATTAGTCGATTTGTGTCTTCATCATAAAGTTATTCTTGATTGAAAATGTCAGTTTACGAGCCTGATTCTCGTCATATGTGGAAGATGTTACTGTTTTGTTTCAGTATGAAGAAAACAGTGGCTGAGTCTCATCTAACGCTCTCAAGTATATATGGTAAGGACGCTACGAGTCAAAGAAGGAGAAAATAAAACCCAATTTAGTACTGACAAGAAGGGCTTTCCCGGCCAAGGTACGTGTGCTGGTATCGGACATATGCCTCAGTTTGCGAAAGAAGTTTCTGAGAATGCTTGTTTGGAGCATAGCATTGTATGCTAATGAAACATGAACTATGGCGAACTTTACGAGAAGAGAATGGAAGCATTGGAAATGTGGTGGTCCGAAAGAATGTTGAAAACTACGTGAAATGATGAGGTAAGGAATGAGGAATTTCTCTTTGGAACTGTCAAGGAAAGAATATATGGAAGACACTCACAACGAGAAGGGACCACATGACAAGACAACTCTTAAGACGTCAGGAAATAACCTCGATGGTACCAGGGAGAGCTGTAGATTGTGGTAACTGTGTCGGAAGGCAGAGACTGGAATATGTCCAGCAAATTATTGAGGACATAGGTTGCAACTGCTACTCTGAGATGAAAAGGTTATCTCAGGAATTTGTGGCATGGTGCTGTAAAGCAGTTAGAAGACGAATGGATAAAAAAGAGAAAAAAGTAAATATATTGTATATGGGCAGTTTGTTCGAGTTTCCTTTCACACTAAAGAGAATCTCGACTGAGAGTAAGGGTAGTCACCACAAGTGGGGTAATGGATGTCACCACGTCTATTGACCCTCAATACCCTAATAATATTCACCAGGCATTCAATTTAATGGTAGTACAGTTACCATGTCCATTAACTCTCGTTACCCCAGTAGTAGCCACTTTTATTGTACCACTTTCGGTAGCAGCACAGCAAGAATCTTAAGATAAATTCAATTTGAAAATGCAGAAAAAAATTTGTAATACGAAATGGTGCCTTGTTGGGCAAATTGTTACCATTTTTATTTGACGCGAATCCCAAACAGGTGATGTGTGGGACAGTTTGTAACAGTTTCATTTAGAAACACTAGATGTATGGAGAGAGTTATCTGATGTTCATCTGTAACTTATGACATATGTGGCAGTCTCATGTCTATTTGTCTACGGTCGCAGGTTCGAATCCTGCCGTGGGCATGGATGTGTGTGATGTCCTTAGGTTAGTTAGGTTTAAGTAGTTCTAAGTTCTAGGCGACTGATGACCCCAGAAGTTAAGTCCCATAGCCTACTTATATAGCCCCCATGCTCCCCACAAAAAAATTTTACAAATTGTTTTGGGCAGTGGCTAATACAGATTTGAAAAAATGTTTCATAATTACAATAAGATATAAAGTGCACACACTTATTGATAAACTGTTGGTCAAAAGCTAAAATTTTCTCACAGTCCTCTGTAAGTAGGCTGTTTAGGTACTTATATTGCTAACGCCACCGCTACGTAGCGCTCTGTATGAAAATCACTGGCTGTGCTGCGTGCAGTCTGTGGCTGGTTTGCATTGTTGTTGGCTATTGTAGTGTTGGGTAGTTGGCTGTTAACAGCGCGTAGAGTTGCGCAGTTGGAGGTGAGCCGCCAGCAGTGGTGGATGTGTGGAGTGAGATGGCGGAGTTTTGAGAGCGGATGATCTGGACAGGACAGTAAATTTGTAATATTGGATATCATGGACTGCTATATATATATTATGACTTTTGAACACTATTAAAGTAAATACATTGTTTGTTCTCTATCAAAATCTTTCATTTGCTAACTATGTCTATCAGTAGTTAGTGCCTTCAGTAGTTCGAATCTTTTATTTAGCTGGCAGTATTGGCGCTCGCTGTATTGCAGTAGTTCGAGCAACGAAGATTTTTGTGAGGTAAGTGATTTGTGAAAGGTATAGGTTTTTGTTAGTCAGGGCCATTCTTTTGTAGGGATTATTAAAAGTCAGACTGCGTTGCGCTAAAAATATTTTGTGTCAGTTTAGTGTTGATCAGAATAAGTAAAGAGAGTAATGTCGGAGAACATTCAGTTTTGCTCAGCTGTTTGAAAAGCAAATAACGTAAGAGGTTTATCAGCACAATAATTCATTAATTTTTCTAAGGGGACGTTTCTAATGTCATAAAACAATTAAGTTCAACAGTATTAGCAAGTGTGTTTTGTACTGTTACAGAGGTAGTGTTTACATATTTTGGTGAATGATACAGTAAATTTTATTTTGGTTCAAAGACTGAATTTCATTCACGATCAGAGATGTTTGGCACCATGTCGATCACTGCCTTCCAACTGAGCAGTTCTCATGAACAGTATTTGGTGCATGGTTTAAGAGAGCCCATAAAAATGTCGATATTACCCACTCAACAACATTAATTACATTTTACTTGATGCATCATCTTATTCCTCTAAAGAGGTTTCTTGGGAAGGTTCGTTTTAGTATTATCTGTAATATGGCCTCATTTAGCCTTAAGAGGATATTTCATCTCTTACTGCATTGACCTGTTTAGCTTATTAATTTACTCACATGTGTTTCCACTGTTACAGAACAACAAACCAAACAATTTTAGGTGGAAATAAAATTTTGCTACTTAATTTGAGAGTCTACAGTCATTGAATAACATGTGTTTACTGCAGTTATAGAATAATGATAGAAATATTTTATATGTATAAATATTTAATTCTGGGTAGCCCATTGTTCCTTGCACTAACTGTGGTACAAGGATCAAAGTTTACCTCTGCTCGAGTGCAGCTCAGTTACATCAGTGGAATCACATTTATTTGGAAAACACTTAAGTAATGAAAGTACTGTAAGTTATACTGGTATTGTCAATATATTCAAGTATTTTTGACTGACTTTCTAATGTGAAAATAACATTGTGACACCTGACATAAAAGGCTTTCACATTTTTCATTAATTAAATATTGTAAGTTATACCAGTATCGTAAACATCTTCACATGTTTTTGAGAGAGATGCTAGACACGCAAATATAATTGATATACGGTAAATCTTGTGTGTGTGCTTACATATTTTTAATACACAATGCAGATGTGTAAATACTATTTAGACCATTATTGTCAGTAACTTTACGTTTTTTCACAAGCAGTTCAGGTTATTTATATGTATCTTGAACATTGTGACAATTTACATGGTTCAGGTTCGTTGGATATTTTTGTCTGTGGTATAATTTAAGCAGTTCAAAATGTTTGAGTACTTTTGAACATAGCTCCAATTTACACAATCCATGTCATTCAGATACTTTTAAAGATGACACTACAAAGGCCAGGTGACATAGTTCTGTCGTCTTGGACTCTTTTTTTCTACTTACAGCCGCTTTTAACTTGGGGAAATTGTGCTAGTTCTGCAATCTGCCCCCTTTTTTATTTCCTACCACAGCTATCATGGATTCTGCATTGTTGGATTTTAATTCTTGAGTACTGTTCAGGGTTTTGAGATTCACCAGGTTGGATTAAAGGAAGATGTCAAAGGAATTCGGAGTCATGCTGACAGTTTTGTTAACAGTAGGTTCGATAAACGTGTGAGCTGTAGGGAGATGTTTCGTGAACTCAGATGGGAGTTAGTCAAGGAAAGCCAAAGCTCTTTTCACGAAAATAATGATTGAGAAAATTAGGAGAACTTGGATTCGCAGCTGACTGCAAAATTATTCTACTGCTTCAACAAAACATTCCACTGTGAAGACAAGGGATATTGGGACCTTCATGGAAATATATACGCAGTCGTCTTTACTGCGCTCCATATGCCAGGGAACAGGAAAGGGAATGGCTTGTAGTGGTACAATATACCCTCCACAGTGGACCATACGTTAGCTTGCAGAATACGTATGTCGATGTAGACTTAGGTGCCGACATCGGTGCCCCCCATTTAGGCAAACTGGATGCCTAATGTCATAACTTGCACTTATTATACCGTAACCTTGTGCAGATGGCGTCATAAGTATTCGAAATCAGTTAGTTACACTAATGTCATACTAGTTATTGGTCCCAAACGTCCTTGTAAAATTTGCCCACAGACAACATGGCAATGACAGGTCTGCTTTTGTGAATGTAGACTTTCTCGTTGTGCACTGTTGATGAAAAGATCTGGAATATTCAAGTAAATCATAATATTTGTACTGTTTAAAAATCAAAATTACCATTATTGTGGTCAAATGATTGGACATTACATATCCTCTTCCTTACAGAGCGGCTGCTGCCTTACTCTGAATGCAAGTGCTCTCTTTATGGGAAATGAGCAGTGTGTGAGGCCAGAGGCTATACTGAATTTCTTTGGTGGGCATTTTTGTTCTGTGTGGCGTGGAAACCAGTGGCAAGACCGCTCTTGAGAATGACAGGTATGATCTTCGCCGAAATGACCTCCATTGTTCAACCTCACCACCCAAGTAGAAATCAGAATGCTTTCCATTGTCTTGATCGTTACTTGGCTATGGTTATTGATAGTATTATTTACCTTTGACTGCACTATTTTTTGCACCAAATGCTGAGAAGTCCTCACTATTTTCAAGGAATTGCTTTTATACCTTCGTTACCCTAAGAGATTTTCGTCAACAGCAGTTGCTGTATAGGTGTGACCTCCCATCCTGAATCAGCTAAAGTCATTAGGTCAATATCTTCTGCACCAACTTCCTGTTGGGCACAGCCAGTAACTTCGTCGTGGACGTTTGCCATTCACTTCAAAGAATTCTTATAGTTACAGTATATTCCTTCATCCACCTTTGTGGCCCTTTTGTGTCGTCACTTACGAGAGGTATCTCAAGGCAATTCTACACATAATTGGTACACATTCTGTCATATATCCGTACCTGTTTTTATAGCTTCCTGTTTTTTCTCGGCTTAGCATTCATTGACAGAGTTCTTCTAGTGAGTGATATCGTGCCAAATTCTGCACGTCTGCACAAATTCTCAAAGTCTGCACACTTGCAGTAGATGCTCTCACCGTGTGCGGAGAGGCATTATCTTGCTGAAATATGGACCCAGGATAGCTTGCCATGAAAGGCAACAAAACGGGACGTAGGACTCGTACACGTACTGCTATGCTCTAAGAGTGCCTCAGATGGCAACGAAACGGATACTGACTTGAAAGAAACGGCATCGCAGGCATCTCCAGCCACATCACCGCTGGTCATCGCGGCTCTGTTCGAAGCAGGACACAGCACTGAAGCCAGTTCTACTCTAGTCTGTGCGATTCCAGGCAGAAGGCGTGTCTTGAGGTACCCTGAACAGCTGTGGAATACCAATCTGATTTTCGCCCGCCAAGTGCTGCGACAACCAGGAGCAATGGACACTCTTCATAGCAGGATTTCCTTTTTTGTCACGCGCAGCACCCTTACGGCACAGCAGTACATCGGCGATATTCTGCTTCCCATTTTGTTGCTCTTCAAGCCAACCCATTCTAGACCTGCATTTTCGCAAGAATATCCCTCCCGCACATGGCGAGAGTTTCTGCTGTCTTCATTCTTACGATACCCTACCTTGGCCAGCAAGGTCGCCGCATCTGTCCCCAACTAAAAATGTTTGGAGCATTATTTGCGGGGACTACCAACCACTAGGGATTTTGACTGCCAAACAAACCAGTTGGACCGAATATTGCGCGACGTTCCTGTGAAGGACATCGGAAAACTCTGTCAATCACTGCCGAGATGGATAAATGATTTGATAAGGGCCAGAGGTGAATCCACATTTGTTTGTCTTATTGAGTTTTTGAAACTCTTTTTCTTGAAGGAAATAGAAGTCGTCCAATTTTTTCTGAAACTGTGATCGCATGCGTCTACATGTACATCACATCTACCGATTCACATCATATTCGGGTATTTCCTTTATGGTGCCTCTTCTCTTTTGTCTTAGAATTTATTGCCAAATGTTCTTTCACAGAATTCGTCTTTCACGATGCCAGTTATTATCACTGAATTCAAACTCCTGGTTATTAATTACCTCGTTGTAGATTACTGCTTTTGGTGAGCTTTGTCCACCTTTGGTATCGACAAGGAATTTGAAGATTCAGGTAATAAGTTGTTTGTTCTTGTTTGTATTCTGACGTATTATCTGCTATGTGACAGCACTTTTTAGATAAGTCCTCCTACAGACTTATAGATTCATTACCGTCCTCGGTTATATGGGTACATGTTGTTTCTGCTAGTTTACTCACATCATCTCCTCTCTTCTCATTATGTTGTCTTCTGCTCTTTTCTGATCTCTTAAAGTCCAGCGACGATCCATTCCCATCGTTACATATCCTCCGAAACGTCATTTCGTTTTCATTGTAGTCATACTTACGTCATATACTCCAGGTTGTTGCCTGATCAATAAATTTCTCATTTCTCTCGTACTCGTAAGGACCGTATTGTATGGTATTAATAACTCGGCGTGTTAGTGATCTTTTATGGCGGATACTAATGTTTGTTAGTCGTTGTCGAAATGTGTTATTGTAGGAGAAGCTAATTTGAACAGTTATGCTTTTGAAATGCTTCGCGACTGTTATATACAGAGCGTGGGCAAAATAATATGAGCATATGACACATACACAATATTTTCTTATTAATAAGGAGTTGGGTCACCACTGGTTTTGAGAACAGCTTAAACTCTTCGCGGAATAGCTTCTCCTATTCTTCTACCAAAATTTGCGCCAATTGCTTAAATGATGTTTAGATTGCAGATCTGGTCCTCAGTCTGTGATCTAAAACTTCCCGTAACTTTTCAATGATATTGAGGTCTGGCGTTTGTGCTGGCCAGGGAAGATGTTCGATGATATTATGAAGCTCCACAAATGATACCTGAAGCGTTTTGGCTGTGTGTGTGGGTGTATCATCATCTTGGAATATGGCAATGTTTGGCAGCAATATGCTAGTCATACTAAGCACCTCATTGTCGCGGATGTCCAGATATTCATTCGCTCTAATCTGGACAGTGGGCGTAATGTTAGGACCAGCTGAATATCAAGACGTAGTCAGCCAAATCGTAACGGAATTTCCCCTATGCTTCACTGTAGGCAGCAGGTACGCTGGATCGTAGCCTTCTTTTGGTGTTCTCCATAAATAAACCCAGCCAGTTGTGAGAAACAATGTAAACGATGATTCAGCGGACCATACTACATTCTGCCAATCATAAAGTATCAAGGTTTCATGATCGTTGCGCTACTTCTTTCGCAGCATTTCTTTGCCTTCCAACAGTAAAGATTTGGAAACTGTAGCCCTTCCATGAATGTTAGCCTTGTGAAGATCCCACCGTACTGCTTTTGTCGACACAAGTGAGTGTTGAGGTCTGAAGTCACTTTTGTCGCAGTAGTTTTGTGTTGTCTGGTCGCAATCCTTTTCAATTCTTGTCGGTCACAGGCAGTTACTTTGGACTTTCGTCTACTATTTCTCTTCGCCAACGATGCTTTACCACGTTACGTGTATCCCGTCATTACCATGGATACTGTCAAACGTGAAACGTTAAACAGTTCAGCCGTTTTCGACTCAGATGCTCCCGCTAACCATACACCAACGGGTTGTCCTTGTTGGAAGTCTGGGAGGTTAGACATTTCACTGTTGCTGAACAAAGTGTACAATACACTGGAAGGTAACGTCCAATGCTTGTCACGTCAGCAGTGCACTGCAACCGTGTCGCAGTATTCACACATATGCAGCGGTTCCAAATTGCAGCAAGATGTACTGCACTGCATCGTGTTCACATTATTTTGTCCATCTCCTGTATATGAGTAGGGCTATAAAATGTTCTCACGCTAGAGTCCATTTCCATCGCCTATAATGCATCAACATCTCATAAACAGAACTGTTATTTTTCTCTTAAATTCAACATTGATCAAATAGATGGAACTTATGAATAAAGAAGAAAGAAACAGATCGTGAGATTAAGATCAACAAGAATTCCTTTCTTCCGGCGTCGTCTTCCTTCCTACCACATTTCCTTATCCTTACAAACAACAGAAACTGAGTACCATGTGACCTTCCTCCTCCATTTTGCTTACATGAGAGGTACATTAAAGAGAAGTTATGAGAGCATAAAAAAGAAAATGAAGACGTTGAAAGATTCGTAGAGGGCAGTTTCAGTTATTGACACACGTCCTACTACTGATGACGTGGTTTATGCTACTGTCGAACATAATTAATCGTCTATTGAATTCACTAAATGACAGATAAAAATAAGACGTTTTTGAAGGATTCTGTCATCGTCAAGACACGTAGATTAATCTGAGAATTTCACAAATTTCCTTTCTCTGTTATTTGTTCTTGAGGCCTTATATTTTAAATTCCACGTAATTGCCCCTATTATTATTTGTGTGATGCATTCTAGGAGCTAAAACTTTTATTGCGAGTAACATTCAAACGAAATGCCGCATTTCTTTCTCTTCCTTCTTACGACCAAAAATATGGCGGGAATTAAGACTCCTCTTAAGTCCATAAGTAAATAAGAAGTTTCGTCATTACGAGCCAAGCGATATTAACTTCAGGACGTCTGTTAATTTCAGCCGCTCAATGGAGACAGCAGACTTGGAAGCACCGAACTTCGTCTCCACCACAGTCCACCGCACTATCTTTCGTTGACAGCCTCTCGCCTTCTTTGGGACAGCAAGGAGTTGTGACGTACTTGACAGTGAAGACTGTATCGGCAAATCTTACTGTCTACTAACTAGATTGCTGCACATACAAATGTTAATAACCCACTGATAAACAGAAGCTTGATATTTTACTTCCAAATAGTTTATCTATTTATCTCATGGCCGTTACGAATTTTATAAAGGACTTAAGAAGGAGAACTACTCGCAATTAGTAAATCTTATAGGCGTAACGTTTCCCTATGATCTTTGGTCAATTAAAATAATTAATGTTGCAGCTAACTGTAAAATGCGTCAGTGTAACTGGAATTGATGTCCTGTAGTTTACCCGTCATTCATGCTTTGTAGGATAAGTATTTTATGTACAGAAAATAACATATCACAAACTTAAGGATCGCGAAGCAAGTTTTATAGCTGAAAATAAACATTTACGGCAGGGTTAGTAGTCCCACTTTTCTCTACGTTTCTTGCAAGACTTTGTTTTTGTATCTACAACTTGTATAAAAATGATGAACCATCGTATTTTAGGTTTTCTATGAATTCCCTAATCGCTCGAGCAAAATTCTTGGATGGTTTCTTTAGAAGCCTTGTGTATGGGCTAGTGCCCCGTTTCTAAAATCCCAACCTTCGTTCCTTCATTTTGCGAAGAAGACATTCCAACGCTTTCTTTCTCTCAACCATCGTTTACTCTTGAGCTCAAGTAACATGCGAAAGTTCGCTAGTTTCAGTTTGAATTTGAAACAATGTAGTAATCTGTCAAGTTCCTCGGTGATGTACGTCGAAAAGGGTTTATTTGCATATTCTAATTGTGAAATGTAACATATTTGTTATTAGCCAGTTCAGTGCAATAGTTTTCGTGCTAGGGTAAAATCTGTGATCAGGTTTTTGTAACGGCTACATCTAGAAAATGGATGGATTTGTTGTGTGCATAATCGCTTACTTATTTTGTGTCCATAATCAGTTCTTCACATTTTCTCCATGTACAGAACTGCGTGCTAGGCTTTCCAGCACATTACAAGTATTTGTACGTTTACCGAGAGTTAAGTGCATTTTATTTAGTTTTTTCTTTAATACCGAGCGAGATGGCGCAATGGTTAGCACATTGAACTTGCGTTCGGTAGGACGATGGTTGAAGCCCGCTTTGGGCCATCCTGATTTAAATTATCCGTGATTTTCCTAAGTAGCCTCACGAAAATTCCGGCATGGTTTCAAAGGGCACGGCCGATTCCCTTCCCCACGATTCCGTAATCCGAGCTTGTGCTCCGTCTCTTGACTTCTATGTTGACGCCACGTTAAAAACAGATCTCTTCCTCCTGCTATCTTTTTTCTTTAATGCGATTGTACCGAGAGGCCATGAAGTCACATATGAGATTTAAAGGTGCAGATTGTTCCAGATGTTGTCCCAGTTACAATTGCGTTATGTTCCCTGATTTCTTTTTTGATTTACTTCTTTGAAGCAAAAACGGTTTTTCTTCAATGGAATTATACTCCACCGCGTTAGATAGGTCTGAATAGAAGAGTAAATCGATACAATGCAAATTATTGTTTACAATGACGACAGCCATACCGTCCGCACCTCAATGTTACATGTATTTGCTATTTACTTTTTGCCATATCTAGCCGGAGTCAACACATGTAAATACCGCTCAACACGTTTTTCTTGCGCCGTCCATTGTCGACGGAGAGCAGCGTTTATTTCCGTTACACACAAAACGATTTTTAAAGCTTTATTTTACGTCCTCGTCCGTTAGAGCTGTTCCAGATCAGTTTAATGCAATATTAGTTTTATCGATATGCATTAACAGGGACAATAAAGCTCGCAGAGTAATCAATAATCCAGCAGCGACAGCAGTGCCTTGGTGAGCGCTTACTGTTACTGTCATGTACCAGTGCTGCTCAGTCGCTGCTAGACTACTGGTTATTCTTTTATTTTTGCTTCTCTACTATTCCTGTTAACAGTCTGACAAAACTAATATCGCATTACATTGATCTAAGTCTCATCTATCGAATATGCAAGTAAACTCAGCATTAAAAATCATCTTGTTTGTAATGGGAGGGAAACAAAGCGACGCTTTTCGTCGACGCTGGGCGTTTTATGAAAGTCGTGATGAGCGGTATCTGTTTCGGTTTAGTACAGTAACAAACTGCAAAAAAAAGTATTGTACCTGTCGAAACACCTGGTGACTCTTAGGAGGGACACCTTGTGTATCCCTTTGCAACAGATAGTACACCACTAGATTTAAATAATGTTTTGCCTCAATATTCCTTTAGATGATTTCTCCTGAGAATAAAATAGAAAAGTATTAACCATTCAGAAAACTACTGCACACTTGTTACGTCATTTACTAATTTGTTTCAACGACTTGAATCAGTAACTGGAAGTGATGATTATTTACCATAGGAAACACTACCAGACTTACAATGAAACTTCCAAACTGGTAAAACTGTATGTCGAACTGGGACTCGAACCCGAGAAATTTATATTCGTGGCCAATGCCCTTACCTGCTTTTTGAATTTCTTCTTTTTTGTTTTTATTTTTATTTGTTAAAACATAATTCTCCTGGGAGATGGAGGAAATTAAGTAATGCTACCATTTCGTTTGATGTGGCAACTTCTAATTTAAATATTTATTTAAATTAAATTTATTGTTAACTGTAAATTAAATGATTAGGATAGTATATATTCCTTCATTCTTAAAATGTAAAGTAATTTCTCCTATTGAAATCCGTGATGTCTCTCTTAATACTAAAAACGAAACTTATGATTCCTCATAAATGCTAAAATTATAATAATTGTTCCGGATGTAATGATTTAATCATCTACAGAAACTGAAGTTCTTTTATGTTGTTAATGAAAAATAGATAAATAAATAAAACCAACATCTTCTCTGCAGCATTTTTTATTCTTACTACCTTTATCATCCTATGCGTTCCTGAGTTGTATTTAATATATAGTAAATATATAGTAGCACAGTGGCTAAAGAATTAATCAGTTAGAGTAGAAGACTCAGCAGTCCATATACTGATATTAATATCTCAATTTTTTTTGCTGTTCATGGTGTAAATGTTATTCTACTCTCTATACATACACTCCGTCAAGCTCGGCGTTTCCGATATTATCACGTAATGTACGATTTGGTCTGATAACCAGGATACCATATTTATTTCTGGCTGGAGAAATGTTTTTGGTCTGGTGTTAGAACTTCTTGTATCTTGACATATTGCGTTGCCATCCTCGGTAGTGATGAAAGTTTTTTTAGTGTTCATTGCCAGATTGGGCATGCGTGGTGATGCTTGTGTTGAGGTATATCTACTTTATTGCACTTAGCACAGTTGGGCGATTTTGTAACATGGGTAGAATGACGGCTCTGTATCACTCTGGCCCGACATCTGATGAAAGCTAGTTCTTCCACACCTCAGCCCAATTGACCTGAAGGTATTTAGCTTCCATTCTGTTAGGACGTGAACATTTTCTAATCTGGTCGCCCCATTTCTTTGCGTTGTTAGTTGGAGGGCATTTCTTAGATACCAATACGATGAGCCCCTCATGGAAGCTTGTGCGAAGCCGTTGGACATTATATGAGTCGTTGACCATGTTAATTAGCTCTTCTTTCTATAATCCCAACAATCTATATAGAATTCAGTTGGTTTGCCATCGGCTCCTGGAGACTTCCTGTCGGAATTCTTAGTAACGCTACATACATTTTCTCTTCTGATACTTTTCGCTGAGAGAATTTTGGCTGCATCTGTCAGCACTTAGTTGGTATCGTTCACAAAAACTGACAAGAGTTTCTCATCTACTTCTACTGCATCATACAACTCACGGAAATGTTGCAGCACTTCACTTTCGATTTTTGCCTGCCGTTGTGCTATTTCGTTTCCTTTCCGTATTTCAGCGATTATTTTAAGTTTTGTCGTTTTCGATGTTCGGATTAAACTGTAGACTAACGCATTCTCCTCTTTATATATTATCATGTACTAACCTCACTTTCTGATACTCTAGTTGCCTCTGTGAACTGTTTCTGGTGAAATAAGTGCTGTGATAAAAAAAAATCACAGGACAGATTCCTGGTGTAGTGACGTAGGACAGATTACTGGTGTAGTGACGTTACATACTATGACCCGAATGTAAAACTGGTCTATTCTTCTCGCAGAAGACTAATGACCTTGGTATACACTGATGAATCTGTGTTTCGTGCTTCCTACTTAACAATCAGATGTAAATTACAGGGTTATTACAAATGATTGAAGCGATTTCGCAGCTCTACAATAACTTTATTATTTGAGATATTTTCACAATGCTTTGCACACACATACAAAAACTCAAATAGTTTTTTTTAGGCATTCACAAATGTTCGATATGTGCCCCTTTAGTGATTCGGCAGACATCAAGCCGATAATCAAGTTCCTCCCACACTCGGCGCAGCATGTCCCCATCAATGAGTTCGAAAGCATCGTTGATGCGAGCTGGCAGTTCTGGCACGTTTCTTGGTAGAGGAGGTTTAAACACTGAATCTTTCACATAACCCCACAGAAAGAAATCGCATGGGGTTAAGTCGGGAGAGCGTGGAGGCCATGATATGAATTGCTGATCATGATCTCCACCACGACCGATCTATCGGTTTTCAAATCTCCTGTTTAAAAAATGCCGAACATCATGACGGAAGTGCGGTGGAGCACCATCCTGTTGAAAGATGAAGTCGGCGCTTTCGGTCTCCAGTTGTGGCATGAGCCAATTTTCCAGCATGTCCAGATACACGTGTAACGATTTTTTCGCAGAAGAAAAAGGGGCCGTAAACTTTAAACCGTGAGATTGCACAAAACATGTTAACTTTTGGTGAATTGCGAATTTGCTGCACGAATGCGTGAGGATTCTCTACCGCCCCGATTCGCACATTGTGTCTGTTCACTTCACCATTAAGAAAAAATGTTACTTCATCACTGAAAACAAGTTTCGCATTGAACGCATCCTTTTCCATGAGCTGTTGCAACCGCGCCGAAAATTCAAAGCGTTTGACTTTGTCATCGGGTGTCAGGGCTTGTAGCAATTGTAAACGGTAAGGCTTCTGCTTTAGCCTTTTCCGTAAGATTTTCCAAACCGTCGGCTGTGGTACGTTTAGCTCCCTGCTTGCTTTTTCGTCGACTTCCATGGGTTACGCGTGAAACTTGCCCGCACGCGGTCAACCGTTTCTTCGCTCACTGCAGGCCGACCCGTTGATTTCCCCTTACAGAGACATCCAGAAGCTTTAAACTGCGCATACCATCGCCGAATGGAATTAGCAGTTGGTGGATCTTTGTTGAACTTCGTTGAACTTTGTTGAACTTCGTCCTGAAGTGTCGTTGCACTGTTATGACTGACTGATGTGAGTGCATTTCAAGCACGACGTACACTTTCTCGGCTCCTGTCGCCATTTTGTCTCACTGCGCTCTCGAGCGCTCTGGCGGCAGAAACCTGAAGTGCGGCTTCAGCCGAACAAAACTTTATGAGTTTTTCTACGTATCTGTAGTGTGTCGTGACCATATGTCAATGAATGGAGCTACAGTGAATTTATGAAATCGCTTCAATCATTTGTAATAGCCCTGTACTGACGTGTATTCTAATTGCACGCATCTGTTGAAATATGATTTTAGTATTTTTTATTAATAACAGAATTAAAACGACCACGTAATTCAGCTTAGTTCCATATCGTTAGTAAAACAGACAACATTTCCTGTATGAAAAACTCTACTTTTAAGTGCCTAGCAGAAGGTTCATCGAACCACCTAAAAAAATCTTTAAAAAGATTTTAGCTTCCATTTGCCCCTATATTCCTCTACGGCTTGAAACCGTCCCAGTTTCTACAACTTTTGTTAATACCGCTGTACCTGCACTTCCCGTTCTGTTGTGAACTGATTCAGCTTTTCTGTACCAGCAGACTCATTTGTGTGGTGAATCTGTAGATGCTTTCACTGGATGTACAAGGGAGCGCTGAAAAGAAGTACCTCCGAATTTTTTATGTGAAAACTTTAAAAGCTTTTCAAAGAAAGCGCAAGTTATTAACATTCTACATCTTTATTCTTCGTGTATACATATTTATTTCTGAATATAGTCGGCCTGGCAACGAAAACATTTCACCCAACCAAACCCCCGGTTTTAATGACACTGTCAGTGTACAATCTTTGTTGATGGAGCAACAACCTCACCTCCCCTTACATCGGTCTAGCACTACCAAAGTGAAGGTGTTCCTAAAATTTTGAAAACAGATGAAAAGCGGATAGGGCTGAGCTGGGATTGTCTGGAGGATTATCGATGACAATGTGTCCAAGGTGTAGGAGTACTGCAGATGTCGCAGCACTCGTGTGTGGTGCGGGGCCGGCTGGTGTAGCCGTGCGGTCTGGGCGCTTCAGTCTGGAACCGCGTGACCGCTCCGGTCGTAGGTTCGAATCCTGCCTCGGGCATGGATGTGTGTGATGTCCTTAGGTTAGTTAGGTTTAAGTAGTTCTAAGCTCTAGGGGACTGATGACCACAGAAGTTATGTCCCATAGTGTTCAGAGCCATTTGAACCATTTTTTTGTGGTGCGGGATTGTCATGCTGAAGGGGTTGGGGGGGGGGGGGCTCCAATCGTGGCCGAACTCTTCGAATTCGAAACTCGTTTACAGTCCGCTGTTTCTCACACAGCGACATAATCACATTACAGACTGCCATGTTACACGGTACAATTCGGTGCCTACTAGGGACGTAGTACCGCAAATACACTACTGGCCGTTAAAATTACTACACCACGAAGATGACGTGCTACAGACGCCAAATTTAACCGACAAGAAGAAGATGCTGTGATATGCAAATAATTAGCGTTTCAGAGCATTCACACAAGGTTGGCGCCGATGGCGACACCTACAACGTGCTGACATGAGAAAAGTTTCCAACCGATTTCTCATACACAAACAGCAGTTGACCGGCGTTGCCTGGTGAAACGTTGTTGTGATGCCTCTAGTAAGGAGGAGAAATGCGTACCATCATGTTTCCGACTTTGATAAAGGTCGGATTGTAGACTATCGCGATTGCCGTTTATCGTTTCGCGACATTGCTGCTCGCGTTGGTCGAGATCCAATGACTGTTAGCAGAATATGGAATCGGTGGGTTCAGGAGGGTAATACGAGACGCCTTGCTGGATCCCAACGGCCTCGTAACACTAGCAGTCGAGATGACAGGCATCTTATCAACATGTCTGTAACGGATCATGCAGCCATGTCTCGATCCCTGAGTCAACAGATGGGGACATTTGCAAGACAACAACCATCTGCACGAATAGTTCGACGACGTTTGCAGCAGCAATGTCTATCAGCTCGGAGACCATGGCTGCGGTTACCCTTGACGCTGCATCACAGACAGGAGCGCCTGCGATGGTGTACTCAACGACGTACCTGGGTGCACTACTGGCAAAACGTCATTTCTTCAGATGAATCCAGGTTCTGTTTACAGCATCATGATGGTCGCATCCGTGTTTGGTGACATGGCGGTGAACGCACATTGGAAGCGTGTATTCGTCATCGCCATACTGGCATATCACCCGGAGTGATGGTATGGGATGCCATTGGTTACTCGTCTCGGTCACCCCTTGTTCGCATTGGCGGCACTTTGAACAGTGGACGTTACATTTCAGATGTGTTACGACCCGTGGCTCTACCCTTCATTCGATCCCTGCGAAACCCTACATTTCAGCAGGATAATGCACGACCGCATGTTGCAGGTCCTGTACGGGCCTTTCGGGGATACAGAAAATGTTCGACTGCTGCCCTGGCCAGCACATTTTCCTGATCTCTCACCAATTGAAAACGTCTGGTCAATGGTGGCCGAGCAACTAGCTCGTCACAATACGCCAGTCACAACTCTTGATGAACTGTGGTATCGTGTTGAAGCTGCATGGGTAGCTGTACCTGTACAGGCCATCCAAGCTCTGTTTGACTCAATGCCCAGGCGTATCAAGGCCGTCATTACGGCCAGAGGTGGTTGTTCTGTGTACTGCTTTCTCAGGATCTATGCACCCAAATTGCGTGAAAATGTAATCACATGTCAGTTCTAGTATAATATATCTGTCCAATGAATACCCGTTTATCATCTGCATTTCTTGTTGTTGTAGCAAATTTAATGGCGAGTAGTGTACGTACTGTACATATGAAGAATAAAGATTATGATTGTTAAAACGTTTATTTTATTTAAAACACTTTAAGTGTTTTCGTACGTCGCTGACATTCGTGAACTATTTATTTTGTCCGACCGCGATTGCAATGTCTCTTTGATAGTGGGTTGTTTACCGTTTGTTGCCTTGCTAGTAACAGTTGTGGTACCATATACAACTGTACTACTAACCAGGATTTAACAGTCAGGTAACTGATCAGCGTTCCTGAATTTTTCTGTTTCCATGCACGCCTAAAGAAGGAAATACATGTTGGTCGGAAACAATGTCAACATCAGTACTGTGTCCAGGCTTATTGTTTACAGTCTCGGGATCATCAAAGCACCTGAACTGCCTTCAACCGACTTGGCATTGTCTTCTACTGGTTCTTTATTTATTCGTGGTACGAGGTCAGAATATGAGAGTTTAAGTTTAGTTACGTTGAGTTCAAGATGGAATTTTCGTCGGGAGAAGTCTTGTTGAACATTACCTGTTTCGTTACATATGAAACTTGACTGTAGTTGCACGAAGTATGTAATGAATGCATGGCAGCCTCCAATACTCTTTAAAGGGGGGATCAGTTTTTTAACTTTCATTTCACCAGATCTTAATTCATTTGGGACGGGGAAGGATAAAATCTGTCCAATCCTCGTTCTGAATACCATAAATCTGCAGACTGATTTTTATTACTTCGTTTCGAACCTCTATAGGAAGTTTAAGGCACGCACGTCTGTCAAGTTCCTTCCGACTAAACTAAAGGCAAACTTAGCAACAGAGCAGTTAGCAGTACACTCACTGGTTCATTAAGTTAGAGCATCGTTTGATGTAGCAGATCAGTATTCGACCTCTTTTCAGTTCCACGTAGGCAGTAAGACTTCTAAACTTCAAGTGCTGTTGGCCGCTCGTTGTCTTTAGCGAATTGCAGTTTCACTGTAATCTTTGGCGGGTACGTTTCCACTATTGTTTATACATTTCTCACACTTATGAAGGTATTAGTTGACCATAATACTATTGCACTTGATTTCCAGGGCACGGTGGTCGATTTACCGTCAGTCCTTAAATTGGGTTGAAAGCATATTCACAATTGACGTTCAAACATTAACAGTGTGACAGGCCCCGGAGCCTAGCGTGTTATCGCGACAACTTACAGTACGGGGCAATATAGCGGGCACGGATCGAATCCGACCGTTGGGTTAACGATGAGAGATCGGTGTGTTGGCCAGCCTGAACGGGGTTTTTAGGCGTTTCCACACGTCCCACTACGTGAATACCGGGCTGGACACCATGTTCCGCATCAGATACACGCTACACAAACATTTTGAACACATTCTCCCATTTGTACAAAGAATTAACTCTATAAGCAGACAGACTGGGTACAATGCTTCTATTCTGGCAAATGAACAGGAGACATGACCTTATCTGTTGAGTCCCCTTTAGACTTACTCAGCATCAGCACTGACAGTGCGACGCGTTCTTCTTACTTGTCAGCCACCTCTGTACGTGTTTACCGTAACCACCCTACATGTTTCCGATAACCGCGAAGTACAAAAACATTGTGGTTGAGTCGTGTACAGGGCAGACTGTCAGATGTGTAATAGAAGCAACGCAAAACGGCACGAATAGTACGTAACTTGTAAACACCAAGAGACCGATCGTTACGACCACCTAAATTGAATTAAATTCAAATGATTGGTCTAGGTTGCGGGCAATTGTGTTACCTCCTCTCTATGCCCATCTCCTTTATTTATTTATTTTTTGCCAGGCCACCATCAAACCGGCAGCCCGTCCTTGCGCTCTCCAGACAAAGCGTTCATCGTCCAGCTTCCTTCATCTGTATTCGTATTTTCCCCTTAATTTAGGTAATTTCTTGTTCTATAAAATTAACTAATAAACCTCTGTTTCTTAAAATCCAAGCGTTATTGTTTGATTTATTAGCCACCTTTGTTCCCAGTGACTTCTCTTGTGAAGCAGAGTTTATTCTTCGTATCGAATGAATTGTTTTTACTTTCAAAATTAAAAATATTTTTAACGGTAAATGGATTTTAAACGATTTAAGGGCAAATCTCTGTTATCCATTTCATATAATATGTTTCTTGAGGGGGTATGGTTTCATAAACAAAACATACATATTATATTTCTTGCTGGTTTGATAAAGATGTTTCAAATGGCTCTGAGCACTATGGGACTCAACATCTTAGGTCATAAGTCCCCTAGAACTTAGAACTACTTAAACGTAACTAACCTAAGGACATCACACACACCCATGCCCGAGGCAAGATTCGAACCTGCGACCGTAGCAGTCCCGCGGTTCCGGATTGCAGCGCCGGAACCGCTAGACCACCGCGGCCGGCGTTTGATAAAGAAACAAGATTCTAAAATTAACACAGTTCTTTGTGAAGTAGAGTTCATCACTCAGTTCTTACGAAACTGAACCTCTTCTTCTTTAGCTAAGTAATAATAACACGTTATTCTCCTTCTTGCGATAACACGACAGCTAAATTATATGTAGTGTTTGTGGATGATTTGCTATACTGTGCTGATTATCCAGGATGTGAAATGTGTATTCCAAAAGTGTCGGTTTTTCTTTTGTCATCACATTATGTTCATTCTGGCCGATGAGACAGGTGTAAGTGCTATTCTTTGTACTGGGATAAAGTTTCCAATTGGGTGCTGTAATATCTTCAACCGTTATCGATGGCTCCAGTGTCCGACTGATTGCTACTCTTTCCCTGCTCCTCTTACATACGTGGCTGCGATCACTGCAGATGAAGCCTGATGTGTGCCAACTTAGTGAGGAGGTGATATGGAACCGCGGAACCGCTACGGTCGCAGTTCGAATCCTTCCTCGGGCATGGGTATGTGTGATGTCCTTACGTTGGTTGGTTTAAGTAGTTCTAAGTTCTAGGGGACTGATGACCTCCGAAGTTAAGTCCCATAGTGCTCAGAGCCATTTGAACCATTTGAGGAGGAGATACCTTCCGCAGTACGCGTACGGCTTGAGCTTTATGTTGTACAGTCTTTCACCTGTGGGAACTACTTTGTTCACTATCTCGTACCACATGCAGTAACGCTAGAAATTATCGGGGGATTTTTAGTATTTTCCAACATAAATATCCAGTCTCTATACGGGTACTTGTCATCACTATTGTTTACTGTCATTGAATTTGGGATGAGACTGATTTTGTGGACTCTTTTCCATATAATCGATTTCTGTTAAATTTCAACGAATGCATTCAAATCCCTTGTGATATGTTCGATGTTCATTGGTGGATTCCTGTCATTCGGATATAAAACTGCAAATAAATTTTTGTAATGCTTGGCTGGTTGTGCTGTAGTTTTCTAACAGTGCTCTTAATGAGGATTGCTGTGCACTGTGATTGGATGTCTTTGATCCCCTAGCCGGCCGGTATGGTCGATCGGTTCTAGGCGCTTCAGTCTGGAACCGCGCGACCGCTACGGTCCCAAGTTCGAATCCTGCCTCGGGCATGGATGCGTGTGATGTCCTTGGGTTAGTTACGTTTAAGTAGTTCTAAGTCTAGGCGACTGATGACCTCAGATGTTAAGTCCCATAGTGCTCAGAGCCATTTGAATCATTTGATCCCCAGTCTGCCTTTGAGTCGCCTAAAAGTTTGTTGTCTTGTAGCTGACTTTAAAGATATTCGATTTCCAGATATACCTATAATCGAGGGCTAATATTTTGTAATGGGAAGTTTCGCCATGAGGTATATTCTTCTGAATTCGAAATTATGGGGAAAGCTGATTCTCGATGATTGGTTAAAACTCCTCTTTAAGTGCTCCACCATACGGGGTTAAGTTTAATTTCCCACTCAGTTGTATCAAATCCTTTGGATTGTCTGTCAACATGATCCCTACAAGTTTAGTCTCTTTAGTGCGCTGTAGCCATGTTTGGTGCACGTATTCGATTCGCGAACGTAGGAGCACTATTTTTCATTTCTTTGGACTGAGTTTTGCTACAGTTGCAGCTGTAGTTTTTTCTTTCGTTTAACTTTGTTAATCTCTTTTCCGCCGCGCGGTCTGGGGCGTCGTGTCACGGTTCGCGCGGCTCCTCCCGTTGGAGGTAAGAGTCCTCCCTCGGACTTGTGTGTGTGTGTGTGTGTGTGTGTGTGTGTGTGTGTGTGTGTTGTCCGTAGCGTAAGTTCGTTTAAGTTAGATTAAGTAGTGTGTAAGTTTAGGAACCTCAGCAGTTTGTTTCCATAAGATCTGACCACAAATATCCAAAATGTCTCTTCTCTGGAACTGACGAATACACATATGATCTGTGTGCCTGGCATACCGTTCTTATATTATCTAAAGACCTTGTAGAGAACTGTAGAATACGTTCAGTTAAAGTTCTTTAGCTACGTCGAACAGATGTACTGAGGGACGGGCCACCGTTTTCTTACTCTTATTTCAATAGGCACGGGATCTGTGTGTTGCCCATTAATTTTCACACAAGATCCTATGCCAATTTTACAGTTCTTTATTAGCTAACAAGCTCATCAAAACTTAGTATTTTTGTAGTTTTAACTAACAACTGGTGATTAATTCTCCCAACGGCTTTATTAAAATCTAGGAAAGCTATCGCCAATTTCGTCTTGCCTATCCATGTTAAATGTATAATACCTCTATACTCAAACAAAGATTTAACACAGATCGCACTCATAATGAACCAGCTTGTACGCTCCAGTAACTTTACGGAGAAGTAGATTCATGTCATTGCTTACAACGCGCGTTATTATTTTAAAACTGGCTTTGAGCAACATAACAGGACGGAAATTTTCTAGCCTATTATTTTGTCAGTATTTGAAAGGAGGCCGGCCGCTGTGGCCAAGCGGTTTTAGGCTCTTCAGTCCGGAACGGCACGACTCCTACGGTCGCAGGTTCGAATCCTGCCTCGGGCATGGTTGTGTGTGATGTCCGTAGGTTAGTTAGGTTTAAGTAATTCTAAGTTCTAGGGGACTAATGACCTCAGATGTTACGTCCCATAGAGCGCAGAGCCATTCTTTTTTAAAGGAAAACCATCATTTCCTCCATATACTTTGAGGGACGACGTTATTTATTAAGACTCCATTGTACATTTCGATGTCTTCGTCTCCTATAATACCACAAAATTCATTGGTCAATCCATAGAATCTAACGGCTCTGCTCTTGGCAGCGCTAATGATGATATGTTTGATGTTCTCGTTTTTTGTTCTAGCGATAATTTCTTGGTTATCACTTGAGTGAATAAACAATACTGAACTGTTCAAAAAGTAATTTGCCCATGTGTCCTCTGCTTATGGTGCTGAGCAAATACCTTTATAATATCTTGCAGCTTATTCCTTGATCGTACTTTGTTGGATATATTCATTTCCACCGTCATCTACAAGCTTACTCATTATGTTTTACTTACTCAGTTTTGTTTCTCGTGTCACGTGGTGGATAAATGCAGTTCATTTGGTGTCTCGAGACCGTAATTCAACGCCAGGTAACGTTTGGCGCACTCATGCTTTTATTTTTGCCTTAATTCATTCATTTTTAATTACGTTGTCCATTAGAGTAGCTGGTTGACTGAATGGTTTACGTAAAATTGCAAAGTAGTATGTCAGGGTATCCCTTCTCTAGTATGCTTTATTTTGTGCAAAGTGGATGAAAGATTTCTTTATTTTCGGCTTTGCCCTGTCCGTCCACTATAGCACACTTTCTGAGTAACTGTCCCAGTTGCTTAAACACTTACTCCAGTAATCTTTAATTTCTTACCTTAACGTATCATCGTCTGGTAGCGATACGTTCAATTACAATACACGATGCTCTAGATAAAGTTTTCTCGCTGTGCAGATAGGGGTCTATGGTAAGCGTAATGGCCATACCTCATAATCTTGTACATTATTGAACATGGCGTTTGAAGGAACAAATTCTATATAGTCTACTGGCGGACTGGCTACTGACTTGAATCAGGATGCAGAAGGTTGCAGTTGTTTATGAGGGGCCGACGTTATGCAGGTAGTTCGCTTCTTTCCTTACCGTGCAATTGCAATCTCCTTTTAGTAGTAAAGATGGACATACTTTAGTATGAAGGCCTGCCATTCCATCTCTAAATAACTCTAAATAAGGGACTTACGCTCTTCCTTTTGTGCATTGGGGCGTCTATGTTGAAGAGTACGCCCTCTATCATGGCAGCGATGTGTTTTCCTTGCTCTAGGCACCCCTGAGCTATGCATTGTATTCCCTTTCTGTGTATATCCGCGTTCCCAGTTTCTTCACCCGTAAGTCAAGGCCAGGTAACGTTTGGCGGATCCATGCTTTTATTCTTGTCTTAATTCATTCAGTTTTAACTACGTTGTCCATTAGAGTAGCTGGTTGACTGAATGGCTTACGTAAAATTGCAAAGTAGTATGACAGGTTATTCCTTCTCTAGTAACTATCACATCAAGTCCAACTACCCCTGAAATCTTTGTCCCATGGTGCTTCATAACTCATTTTTAATGCGCTTCAATGTTGAAGATCATTCTCCATCGTAATTGGTGATGAAAGACGTGAAATGGGCAAGACTGTTTCTACATTTGGCAAACACGATTCCAATGAATTTTCCATTGAATGTTTATGAAACTGCAGCCCCAGGTGCTCCTGATTTTCACTGTTAATAGCAGCAGCTACGTATGCTTTCAGCAGCTCAGCAAACTGCTTTCTTCCAAATCCTTTGGGTAAAGAGTAACGATACTTGGAGTTCTTTTCAAGATCTTTTCTGTTGCTGAAGATTTGAATTGACAAAGTATTCCAAATACACACTTCATGGTTCACTTTTATGCATTTAGCTAATGCACACATCACTTTACCAGTTATGACAATTAACAACTGAATTTGAAAATGTTGTCCTTGTTTTCGATTTTCTCCAGCGTTATAGAGTGTAGTAGTACTTTGCATTTCGCTTCGGTCATCTTGATGCCTGTTGCTTATACTCTTCATGACCAGTCATTTTGCTTCTGCTTCATTATCTTAAATTGTAGACCGCATTGCTTGGACACATCCATGTAAAGAATTATAAAGGGCGCACCACACGTCAAGGTAGCGACAGTCGCTTGCAAGAGTTCTAGGATTTCATTCCAAGTAATAGACACTGTTCCCGTTTCCAACTTATCCATCTTCAAAATTACTCCTTCAGTTTGCTTACGACACTCTACGTTTTGATCCATGTTATTGTATATAGCATCAAAAACATGCTTGCTAGTGGTAAAAATCACGTATGACTTCACTTAACGAAGTCTAATTATATCAAACATTGTTGTAGTCGATAATGGGTTAAGGCAGAAATCGTGATAGTAATATAAAGTAAAGAAGTTTTTACAGTCAAATTGCGGAAATAGCATTCAAAAGCATATAAGCCTTCGCAGTATCTGTTCGGGCCGACCAACTAGTGTCCGAGAACGTTTTTCAAAATCGGAATTTTTCAACTACACGTAGTTTTCTTCAGTGCTTTCAAAAGAATACTCCATCGATAGATAGATGCGCAAACTTTATTTAGAGGATTTCAACGAAATCGAAGAAAAATTATGTTTCTATACAGTATAATGCAGTACGCTCCAAAACACCATTTAATGTACGTTCATAGTAGGGAATTCGTTATGCGTATTGCTTTCTCCTGTTATTTGTGCTTCGAAGCCACAGCACTTCTCGTTCATGTCGCTGGCACTACCATAGCTTTGTCCATTAGAATGTTTGATATTAATGTCGATATAGTTTTAAAAAATCTAGTATGCCTTGGGGGTGTTGCACAGCATTGTGGCTTTTAATGTCGAAGAACCTTATAAGTCTCTCCACTACTCCAGACGGCAGGACATAGCACACTATTAAAGTCGGTTGGTCTACATGTGATACATCTGGAGTGTAATCGAATGAAACAGAATAATATTTGCGTCTCCTAACCTCACCAATCATAACATCCCATATTATTGATGCAATTACTTGGTGATCTTATGCAAGTAGATGAATAAATTCCTCGCATGTTATTCATGAAAACTATTATATTTTATTTGCAGTAATATGTGGATGTCAGGCAAGAAATGTCTAACAAGGCTATTTATTCTAAAAAAACCTAAAAATTTCGATTGTGAGGTGAACCAACAGTTACATCACTACCCAGAAATACAAGATATCGTTCTGCTTAAAAAAGGTATAACTGCAGTAATTCGTTCAGAGTCCTTCAGTACTTTTATTCGGTTTCAGATTGACTTACAAATTGAGAACCCGGTGTCCATGTTTTTGCGAACTAACAACGAAATTATCTATTGCCAATGTGGTGTGGTCCTTTCTTGCCTTTTCAACAAAATATTCCTGCCATTTTTCCCATCTTTCGTAAATCGTGACGAGCAGTCCGAATCCGTAATTTTGCAGACAAAACAGGAAAGTTTCTCTTTAGATTCTGAATAACACAACCACTCCCTAATGTGAGCTTTACCCGTTGGCTTATATCCATATGTGAAAGAGGACTTTTGACAGAATCATTGTTTGTTTTCTTTGTCGTACATTTTCTGTGAAGACAAATTGCTGTTCGCATGTTGCACTCCGCTGTTTCCAATTGTGAACCGATGATGTCGATCTAAGTTGCCCGGCCATTTACCAATATCGTTGAAGTAAAAGTCACATTTGTTTCGTTGTTGGTTGTAGAATATGTAATAACATCAGAAATATGTAATATGAGAATGAGATTTTCACTCTGCAGCGGAATGTGCGCTGATATGAAACTTCCTGGCATATTAAAACTGTGTGCCGGACCGAGACTCGAACTCGGGATCTTTGCCTTTCGGAGGCAAGTGCTCTATCAACAGAGCTACCCAAGCACGACTCACGCCCCGTCCTCACACCTTTACTTCTGCCAGTAGAGCACTTGCCTGCTAAAGGCAAAGGTCCCGAGTTCGATTCTCGGTCCGGCACACAGTTTTAATCTGCCAGGAAGTTTCAATATGTAATATGCTTTCCACCTTTCTTTGGCTTGAAGAAGGCATCTCAGAGGAAGAGCGATTGCCGTACTTTCAAGTTCTGTTTCGGTGAAAGACAATATGGCCGAACTTCATTGGCCCAAGCAGGTGCTCGTTACGATCTTCTGTTAATCGGCAAACATCTTTGAATATTCCGACTGGTGGACGAGTCTGTCAGCACTACAACAGAAATGTTCAGTTTAGCATCGAGCTATTTGATTGTGGTCCGTCGACCACCTCGAATGAGAGTGTCCGCACGTTCCAACATTGCGGGAGTCACAGCTGTGTTTGGCCAGCCAGCAAGCGGGAGATGGGTAGGTTTGCGCCACCTTGTTGCGATAATGAGAGACGTCTCACCCATCAACCCACCTTCCTCTATTTTGCTGCCAGGTCTCCGTCGACATTCTCCTAGCGGCAGTGGATACCTGTGATGCTCTCGGCTACACATAGCACCGCCATCAATCGGACCGTCATGAAACTATAGGGAAGGAAGCGGGACTATTTCACGGTGTAAAAAAAAAAAATTCCGCATTTTTCATCTGAAGCTGACCAAGAAAAAAAAAAAAAAAAAAAGATGTGGTTCGCTACTTATCGAACGCCCCTCGTGTAAATGGAGCGTATTAAAACGACAATATTGTTAAAAAATATTGACATATACGAGTATATCCAAGTGTTTGACATATCATATAGGAACACTGCTTAAATCGGAATGAGCTGAAATAATTGGATAGGAATGATGGCGGAACCCTCACCTTAAACCGAAGCTTGCACTGGCGTTTATACGAAGAGGAAGTTGCACAACGTTGTGGGCGTGTGCTGAGGTGTTACGTGTGTTTTTCTTTTAGGTAGCTGTAATATAATTTTTTGTCTGTATATCAAAGCCAACAGATGGAGTAGTATTCTAGATGGGTAGGTTGTGCTAGACACTTCGTAAAGGTTGTACTACATATTTTGTAAACAGTGCTTAATAGTGACAATAATTTCGCATTTACCCTTGCGGGCTGTACCATTTGTTAAACGTCCGTTCTTGGTAGAAATAAAAATGGTGGGCTGCCGCCGCAGTATTTTTCTATGTGGGACTGCTTATTTGGAGTGGTCCACTTTAGAAAAATAATATCAACACATATTTCTAAGTAATAGTGAGATCAATTATTACTATGAGTATTGAAATTATAGCTGCAGTACTACAGTTCAGTATCTGGGGAAGCCTATGCTAATTATAGTCTTTCTTGCTATCGTAGATCATGTCAAATCGTGTTAAATACGGTGTCTGTGAAGACGGGATAATGAGAAGATGCTTATTTGCCTACATAAATGGGGAAATGGGGTTGTACTGTGGAGGCCGCACGTACAGTTTTCGGAAAGCCACTTTCAAACAGTCTATTGATGCTTTTGATATTAACGCGTTGAAAATACATACGTCTTTTGGAACAAGTGCTGACCTTCCTGAGGACGTAGATAATGACTTGGTAAGTCATCTGTTCATACTGGAAAAAAGGTTTTTTGAACGTAACGCTTAGCGTTTGAAGTAGCGGCCCATCACGAATTCGTTCACGAATTCGTCTCTTGTACCAACCTCTTCACCTCATAGTAGCACTTGCAACCGACGTCCACCACAAATTTTACCCTCTACAGTTCCCTGTAGTACCGTGGAAGTCATTCCCTGATGTATTAACAGATATCCTATCAATCTGTCCCTTCTTCTTGTCAGTGTTTTCATTGTATTCGTTTCCTCTACGATTCTGCGCACAATTTTTTCATTCAGTACCTTATCAGTCCTCGAAATGTTCATCATTCGTCTGTAGCACCATATCTTAAATGCTTCGATTCTTCTCTTTTCCAGTTTTCGCACTGTCCATGATTCACTACCGCACAATGCTGTGCATTAAACGTTGATCCTCAGAAACTTCTTCGCTAAATTAAGGCCTACCTTTGATACTAGTAGACTTCTGGTGGCCAGGAATCCACATTTTGGAAGTCCTAGTGTGTTTTTTGTGTCTTCCTTGCTATGTCCGCCATGGGGTTTAACTTCTTCCAGTTCGTGATCACCAATCCTGATGCAAAGTACGTCACTGTTCTTCTGTCTGCTACTTTTCATTACTTTTGCCTTTCTTCAGTTCACTATTAATCCGTATTCTGTACTCATTAGATCGTTCATTCCATTCAGCAGAGCCCGTAATTCTTCTTCATTTACACTAAAGATAGTAATAACATCAGTGATTCTTATCATTGATGCCCATTCACCTTGAATTTTAATTCCACTCGTTCTTATTATTTCGCCATTACATCTTCAATGAATAGATTGAAGAGCAAGGGCAAAAGACTACATCCCTGTCTTACAGCCTTTTTAATCCGAGCACTTCGATCTTCGTCTTTCACTCTTATTTTTCCCTCTTGGTGGTTGTAGAAATTGTATATCATCCTTCATTCCCTACAGTTTACCCCTATTTTTCTTAGAATTTCGAACATCTTGCACCATTTGACACTTTGACGCTTTTTCCAGATCGAAAAATTCTGTGAACGTATCTTGCGTTTTCCTTATTTTTCTTTCATTATCAAGTTCAACGCCAGAATTGCCTATCTGTTACCTTTATCTTTCCCAATGCCAAACTGCGGCTGGTCCCGGCGAAGGTTCGAGTTCTCCTTCGGGCATGGGTGTGTGTGTTTGTCCTTAGGATAATTTAGGTTAAGTTGTGTGTAAGCTTAGGGACTGATGGCATTAGCAGTTAAGTCCCATAAGATTTCACACACAATGCTAAACTGATCGTCATCTAACACATGGTGGATTTCTTTTTCCTTTCTTCTTTGTACTTTCCTTGTCAGCAACTTGGATAAAAGAGCATTTAAGCTGATTGTATGATAATTTTTGCTCTTGTCGGCTCTTGCAATATTCGGAATTGTGTGTATGATGATTTTCCCAATGTCAGATGGTACATCGCTCGACTCTTACATTCTACAAGTCAACTTGAATAGTCGTTTACTTTCCACTTCCTCCAATGACTTTAGAAATTCTGATGGATTGTTATCTATCTCTTCTTCCTTATTAGATCTTAACTCTTCCAGAGCTCTTTTAAATTCTGATTGTAGTGCTGGATCCCCTATCTCCCCTAAGTCGACTCCCGTGTCTTGTTCTATCACGTTATCAGACAAGTCTTCCTCCTCATAGAGGCCTTCTACATACACAATCTACCTATCTGCTCTCTCCGCTGCATTTAAAAATTGAATTCCCAATGCACTGTTAACGTTACCACCCTTACTTTTAATTTCATGAAGCTTGTGTAACTTTCCTATATGCTGAATCAGTCCTTGCGACAACTATTTCTTTTTAGATACCTTCACACTTTCCATGCAACCAGTTCGCGTTAGCTTCCTTGCACTTCCTATTTATTTCACTTCCATGTGGCTTGTATTTTTGTATTTCTGAATATTTTTGTCCTTACTTCTTTCACCGATCAACTAAAGTCATTCCTCTGTTACCTATACTTTCTTCATAGTTCTTTGGACCTATGTTTTTCTTTCCATCATCTGTGAGTGGCCACTCCTCTTCTACAGAAATGCCTACTGAGCTATTCCTTATTGCAATATCTACAGCCTGTGGGAACTTCAAGCGTATCTCTCCTTTCCTTAGTACTTCCGTATCCCACATCTGTGCGTATTGTTTCCTGCTGACTACTGTCTTAAACTTTAGCCTACTCTTGATCGCTACTACACTGTTATCTAAGTATACCTGCTCATGGTTACGACTTACAATCCGTATCTGATTTCGGAAGCCCTGCCTGATCATTAGGTAATCTAACTAAAATATTCCTGTACCTCCCGATCTTTTCCAAGTCTAACCATTCTCCTGGTGACTTTTGAACAGAGTATTAACTATTACTGGATGAAATTTATTGCAGAAATCAGGTAGTGTTTCTCCTCTCTAATTCCTAGAACCTAGTCCATGTTCTCTCATACACCTTTCTTCTACTCGTTTCGCTTTAACCGCATTCCAAATCTCCATGGTTACTAGATTCTCATACTGAATTACCCGTTCAGTATATACTTTCTCTACCTCTTCATCTTCGGCTTTCGATGTCGACATATATATTTGAACTACTGTTGTCGGTGCTGGTTTATTGTCGATTCTGACGTAGACAATACTATCACCGAACTGTTCACAGTGACACACTCTCTGCCCTAAATTCCTATTCATAGATAATCCCACTCCCGTTATACCATTTTCTGCTGCTGTTCATATTACCCTATAAACATCTGACCAGAAATCCTTGTCTGCTGTCCATTTCACTACGCTGTCCCCAACTATAGAAGGAGCCCTAGCATTTTCCTTTTCAGAATTTTTGGCTTCCCTACTACTGTTCAAACTTCGGACAATCCACTCCCCTAGTCGTAGAACGTTATCATCTCATTGGTAATTCAATCTTTTTTGTCATGGTCACCTCCCCCTCGGCAGTCCTCTCCCGGAGATCCGTATGCGTGAGTAGACCGGGAGCTTTTGTCAATGGAGAGATATTCTTGACATTATTTCAATTACAGACCACATGTCTTGTAGATATACATTATGTATCTTTAATGCAGTGGTTTACAATGCGTTTTGCGTCTTGATGCCATTGATTACTGCTGATTCTTCGGCCATTAGGAGCAGTTTCCTATTCCAGTGGCTAGAAAGAGTCATGATCTTCTGTCTGCTCCTTCACCACCTCTAAAAAGGTCGTTCGCTGAATGAGGGTGGCTTACTATACTGAAAGTCTTCGGTCGTCGTTGCTGATGCTTTTTACCCAAAATTTAAGTTGTATCGGGATTGGAACCCGTGAAGGGCCAATAACTTAGAACGCAAGCATAAGCAGAAATTTAAAAGCAAGCCTTATCTTAAAACAGTTCTTTAGTTACGCTGAAGTAAACAAGTTAAATTCAAATCGGCTAAAGGCTGAACACTTAAAACTCCAAAACATTATTTTTTTTTAATACCAAAGTCCTTACGTGAAACAGTTCTTTCATTTAGGCTGAAGGCCTTAAGAACAAACAAATGAAATTCAAAATGGCTGAAGGCCGAAGACTTAAAAATTTAATAGGCTGAAGTAAAGAAGTTAAATTCAAATCGGCTGAAGGCCGAAGACTTAAAAATCAAAAGATTTTTTAAATGACAAAGGGCTTACTTGAAACAGTACATTTAACTAGGCTGAAGGCCTTAAGAGTAAAACAACTCTAATTTAAAACACAAAACCGGATAGAAGCCATACAAGTACCAACAACAAGAACAAATACAAAAAATAAGGCAGTACACACAAGGGCGCCCAGATGTTCGAGGGTCGGCCTGTAATTCAAACACTAACGCTCGCTTAGGTGAGACAGGCAGGCGGGCCAACCATTCACGATCCAACGACAACCCCAACCGACCGACTGTCAGCAGACTCACCGATAAGATAACTTCCACTTCACCCGACCAGGGCACAACAGGGAGTTCGACGGAACAACGTAGACGATATCGGCGCCGACAACCAATCATACACGGAGCTGTCAAACTACACGCCGCGCTGAGCAGCAACACCACGATGAGAAAACTACACTGCCTGAAATTTACGTCAACGGCCAGGGTAGGTAACCGGAACGTTAACGGCTACAAGGCAGAAGATTCGGCTGGTGCATTTCAATTCACCAAACACAGTGAAACTCCACCGGTGGATGGCTAGAATTTTCCAACTTCACGTTGTTGCTCGCGGGAATATTCCAACAGCTGACAACGAACTCCAAACGACACAATGTGAACAGTCTTGACTTGCTGGTAGGTTAAATAAAAACTCAACTTTCGCGTCCAGAGTCAGTGAACCACAGACTTCGCAGCAATGGGAACAGCGCCACACTCTCCGACACCGCGTAGAGACCGCCAGCGGGCCCCGGACAAACTATGCCCAACCGAAAATTCGTCATTGCTCCACGCCAACCGACCGATTCCTCAGAGCCAGTACGCCGACAACATTTAAAATAACTTGTCAATCAAAATCACACAAAACTACACACAGTTTCAGGAACACTTGCACGAAGAACCAGACAATGCTAACGGCAGTGACTGTACAATAACAGTGACGAATCACGAGTCGGCACACACAGCCAACCCATAACCGATCGCCGACCAAATACACGTCGTCCGGCAAGACGACCGACCGACGAACAACCAAAGTCGTCGCCGCTCCAATCATGGGTGTCGGCAACCGTCGGGCGAGTCATGGCGGTCCAGACCTCACTGTTGCCGCACCGCGACTGAACTTGGCCGCGTACCAACTCAAACACTGCCAGGTCCGAACTAATGCTGGCACGTTCCAACTCACTGGAAGAAACACGACGATCGGGAAGTAATAGCAATCCAGCAAATATAATACGGCAGGATTTTTATCGATAAGTGCTGCTGCTGTCGCTCACGGGCAGGCAAAGCAGCAACTCAGTGACACAAGTAACTGAAACTAACATAACGAGGAGGCAGTACGGGAAAAGGAGGATGTTCAGTAGGAGATGTCACGAACACGATCCACGCCCGGATCAATATTGTTGATGAAAGTAAATTTGATGCTTCACGAATGTTGAGCGTAGCTGAAACTACTCTTTTCACTGTTCAGAAACCTCAGGAAATATGGAAGGGAGAGCATAAAGTTGGTACGGTAACAACTGGTGAAAGAGGAAACAATACTATGGCAGTTTCTTGCTTGAGTGGTGTTGGGATGTTCGTTCCACTCGTGCTTATATTTAAGACGCTCCAGAAAGTGAAACTATTTTCCAGTGTCTCGAACACTTTATAGAAATTGTAAAATCGACAAAGGATAAGGAAGTTTTGCTTTTGCTGGAAGAGCACACTACTCACACTATATTGCCGCAATTTGCTTCGCAAGAGAGAAAGGGGCCATTATGTTTTCGCTTCTTGTGCATACTTCCCACCTCCTGAAGCCTTTGTATGTGGCATATTTAAGCCTCTTTTTGTGATCTACAATCAGTCTTGCCATGCTTGGGCGAGAAAATATGCAATGCATTAGACAATTTCAGATAAGTGAAATGCTCGGCAATTCACGTAAGCGAGCTGCAACAGCAGCCAACGCTGTAAACGGGTTCAAAAGTATTGGAGTTTGGCTTGTTAACAGAAATGTTTTGAGAGCAACGACTCTGAAGCAGCAGATTTATAAACAGTTTCAGTGGAAACTTCTGCCGCGATTTCAGCAGAAAATTCCTCATGAGTTACAGCGGAAGCTATAGCAGCAGTGGCTCTAGACGCTGATGCAGAAAAGGCTGCTTAAAGTGATGCCACTTCTGTCAGTATAAAACCTCTCCAAGATCTAAGACCTGTATAAAAACAAGGGAAATATTTCCGCTACCTAAAAACAAAGGAGTGCAAAAGGCGGAAACAACAGACTGTAGAGTTTTGATTTCGTCTCCATATAAGAAGAAACTGGAAAACAAGGACACGAAGAACGGCTTCGTTTTGTAAATTATGCAAGGAGGATGTACAGAGGAACATAATTGAATGTATGAAAAGTCGGGAGTGGAAACATCAAGATTGCGCTAGAGTAGGGCCAAGGAAGAAGAAATACTGTTGTTATGAATGTATTTAAATTGTTATTTCAATTACAAAGTTATTTTAATTTTTCTTCTCAGCGATCACATGGGGCCAATATTATCGTATTTATTTCAGCATGGTGCAATTTAGGAAACCGGCGGTTGGATATAAGACAGCGTATCACTAAATCGGAACAACGTATGTTTAATTCAAATATTTACTGTGTTCCTCTACAAATTTTCAATTTCATTAATCTGATGAAGCTGTGATTCACAATAAATGTGTTTCTATGTACGCAAATTTTCATAATTTGTCATTCTTCAATTTTTTTTGTTAGATGACCTTACTCATTAGTTGGTTCAGTGCGGTCTGCCTTACCTTACATATTCATTTTGCGTACCAATTTCCTCCTAGAATAAGATGTGTTCTCTAACAGGATTTTAGAACACGTGTTTGGCACTTGTGTCCGCCTCCCTCGTCTCAACATACCGCGAATAAGAGGGCTCTGGTTGTCACTCCGCTGTACATTACTAGGCGCTCGGGCATTAGACAGCTGCACCGGTTTAGAGTTAATGACAAACATCGATGCACGCGAAAGTTTGAAAGATTTACTTTCAAAAGATCGTAGCTGCATCCTTTAAGAATTATTGCCACAATTTTCGCTCGTGATCGATTGCTGGGGCTGTTACCTTGCAAATTTAGTTACGTTTTGTTATTAAGTATGGTATTATGAAGTTTACACATACTGTATTTTAACTATGCGGTATTTTAATGCATTTTTGTATTTTCCTGTCTATTGAACTAGGCGTTCTTTTAAATTTTATTTTGATATGAAATAATAGCTCTTTCGATGTGGCTCGTAACGGGCCATTAACTTACCTGCTACTTTGGTTAAAGATCATAAGAATAAGAACTTCAGAAGTTTGCATAGCCGCTGGTATTCCCATTTTAACAACAACTTTTCTTATTTAGTCTGTTCCATTGAAAATTGTTTGAAAAAAGAGAATATCCAAATGTTAATTAATTGCATTGAGTGGAATGTATTATTGATGGACAAAAATTAAACTACAAAAATAATATGGACAATGCTTTTATATCGCAGATATGAAAAAGGTCAAAATTTAACTTTTAACGAGTTAACTTCTTTTTTTAAACATTCAGCGAACTCGTTATTAACATTAGTGACTAAGAAGTACACTTGAATGCATAATGTTTTTATTTTGTACTGCCATGAGTGCAAAGGAAACAGCAGTTTCGGATTAGTGAACCAGTTAATGAGCAGACTTTTGCTCTTTTAAATTTTTTGTTGGAATACGTCAGAAGCATTTGAAAAGCTGTTTGTAAACCCGCCAGGGAATTAGCTTTTATATACACCACACATCTCACATATATTTATTGACAATGTTGTTTCTGCTGCGGGTGAGGTGAAATACAGCAAGTGTCTTACGTTACATCAGTTTCCTTTACTGTATGTTAATGTTGACGTAATCATCACTATTATTTGAAAATGAAACCATATTGTTAGATGGCTCATCACCTACAAGACAGTACCAGTACATTAAGTGATCAGTAAATTATTATCACATTGAGAACCGTAGCCCGCATCTCGTGGTCGTGCGGTAGCGTTCTCGCTTCCCACGCCCGGGTTCCCGGGTTCGATTCCCGGCGGGGTCAGGGATTTTCTCTGCCTCGTGATGGCTGGGTGTTGTGTGCTGTCCTTCGGTTAGTTAGGTTTAAGTAGTTCTAAGTTCTAGGGGACTTATGACCACAGCAGTTGAGTCCCATAGTGCTCAGAGCCATTTGAACCATTTTTTTGAGAACCGTAAAGTCTACCATAGTGCATGTCACGTTCCTGAGCATATAAAACCTTGTAGCATGTACAGAAGCAAGAGACATTTCAACTACAATGAGAACCTATACGAAATTAAGTGTGACAGCTGTCGAATATGATATTTACTTTATCAGAACATAATCTGTCGCAAATTAGTAGAAAAATGAAGCGCCAAAGAAACTGCTATAGGCATGTTTATTCAAATACAGAGATATGTAAACAGGTAGGATATAGCGTTGCGGTCGACAACGCCTATATAAACAAGTGTCTGGCGCAGTTGTTAGATCGGTTAGTGCTGCTACAATGGCAGGTTATCAAGATTTAAGTGAGTTTGAACGTGGTGCTACAGTTGGCGCATAAGCGATGGGACACAGCATTCCGAGTTGGCTATGTGGTGTGGACTTTTCCGTACGACCATTTCAGAAATGTACCGTGAATATCAGGAATTCGGTAAAACATAAAATTTCCATCATCACTACGACCGGAGAAAAAGATCCTTAACGACGGGACCAATGATGACTGAAGAGAATCGTTCAGCGTGACGTAAGTGCAAACCACCCGCAAATTGCTGCAGGTTTCAGTGCTGGGCCATCAACAAGTGTCAGCGTGCGAACCATTCAACGAAACATTGAAGACTTGATGACTGCATGACACAAAATTTAACGCCTCGCCTGGGCCCGTCAGTACCGACATTTGACTGTTGATGACTGGAAACATGTTGCCTGGTTGGACGCGTCTCGTTTCAAATTCTATCGAGCGGATGGACTTGTACATGTATGGAGACAAACTCATGAATCCATGGACCCTGCATATCAGTAGGGGACTGTTCAAGATAATGGAGGCTCAGTACGTACGTAAGCATCCTGCCTGGTCACCTGCATCCATTCATGTCCATTGTGCATTCCAATGGACTCGGGCAATTCCAGCAGGACAATGCGTAACCCCACACGTTCAGAACTGTTAAAGAGTGGCTCCAGGAATACTCTTCTGAGTTTAAATACTTCCGCTGGCCACAAAACTCCCAGACATGAACATCATTACGCATGTCTGGGATGCCTTGCAACGTGCTGTGCAGAAGCGGATTTGATGACGGCCCTCAGAATTCATGAAGTCAGTTCCCTTCAGCATTACTTCAGACGTTAAATGAGTCCATACCACGTTGTGTTGCGGAACTTCTGCGTGCTCGCGAGGCCCTACACGATATTAGGTAGATGCACCAGTTTCTTTGGCTATCCCTTGTATATAAGAGTTTATCTAAAGCAAAAGACAATCCTGGACCTCTTACTGTAGCTGACTGCTGTGGTATCATAGATCTATACCACCCTAACCACTGTCTCACAGTTGGCAACTGAAACGCACATTTCGCTCATTTCCGCCAGACTGCGACAGCTGTCACGCGGGAACCAGCAGATCCAACGATGCGTGTCCACTGAACCTCACCTTCAGCGGCTCCGATTACGCGCGATCTCTGTCGCCGCGATATAGAATCGCCGGCGGCAGCTGCACAGCCCAACCTGATTAGCAGTCTTTGACAACTCCTGCATAAATAGCGGGAACCTCGTACTGTGTGACGCTCTTTAGTAGCTGGGCGTTACTGGTTTGTTCTTTTGTGAAGTTTCTTCGCAACGTTTAGAGAAAGCTGGAAGTTAAGTAAAATATTTGCTGCATTTACCTGTTCGCTAATCATTTCTGCTCCTGTCCAGCATCCCTGCGTCGACAGCTGCAGTACCACTCTGTAGCCCATCTATCCGTCGTGTTGTATACGAAGTCGTACTCAACAGAGGCGGTGACAATGAGCACAGTTCTGAAGAAGATTCAGGAAATGAAGGAGAGCAGTATCTCAATACAAACTGAATTCCAGTTCAGACTCCAAAGCATTGCAGAGATATGGAAGTATGCTGGCAGTTGGTAGGCATCGTTCTCTGTAGCACCGTAGACAACTTACGTCACGTTTCTTTACTTTATTGTTTTGCCTTCTATTCTCTGGGCAGGCTGGCAGAAGCACTGTGTGTGCTTTTTAGTGACAAATTTTTGCTTATATCAAGGTTGAAAATAAATACAGCAAGCCGATAATAATGGAGATTTAGCATTTGGAGTTGTCATGCAGTTGAGAATGATGGAATTCAAATTCCTGTGATTCTTCTAGAGCAGATATTCTCTGCTTCGTGACCAGATCTGCCCCAATTAATTAGATGAAATGTGGTAGAGTGAACACAGTGGTCACGGAGCTCATATGAGGACGACGATACAGAAGAGAATTATGAGTTGGTCATTCGGAGGACGGGAGAGACGAAGGGGGTGGGGGGGTGGGAGGGCAATGGAAGAGGTGGAGATTGCTTGCAGTAGAATTGGAGATGTTAGACAGGATGGTTGTGCTGGTACTTAATGTGATAATATGGGAGAAGAAAGTGATACGTCTGAGACAACGTAACTGTAACATTGGGGTTAAATGATAATTTGTACCCGGATTATTGTTTTTAGAAACGTAGATAATGTGATGAAAAGACATTGTGACAGACAAACCTGTTTCATTTCAAAGAGTGAATGAAGGCTAATAACGTTTAATTTTGAAACAGGTCAGCTGAGTCTGCTTCAAAGAGCAACTGGCGCCTTATCATGATGGCAGTGTTTATTCTGACAGACATTTCACTCTGCCGCAACTATACTTTGCCCCTGGAATACGGGAGACCGATTTTGTTTGTTCATTCACTTTTGCACATCCCGTTTACTACTCACTTTATCCAAAAACTATGTGTGAGTGAGTGGACGCGAGACAGAGGGTCTCGTTTTTGAAGTTACCTCCACTAAGTCCAGAGTTCTTAGGAGTGTGGGATCGTATTACCGACCTAACCATCGCAGGTTGGAAGCGCTGGAAACAGAGAGATTCGGTTAGTGACAGGTCTAGAACGCCTTAGGTACGTGGTTAGCAATCCTTCTACAACGGGAACTTCTCGCGCCACTGAACTCGAGGTGGACGTTTCAAACACCTGTCAGTGATACCCTTTTATTTGCACTTTGGCTTAATTTTCGGGTGCTCATAAGAAAATTCGAATGACACTTTTTGTCCCACCAGAGGAGCCACTCAATGTGTTTCCTTGCCCTAAACTTTAAGGTACCATGATCGACTTTTTCGGTGTGGTGGCTCTGATTTATGATAGCCCAAGTCCTAAATTGTGTGGCGTGATTTTCCAATATCTGTATGAAAACACCTTAGTATTTGAGGAGGTAACAATTGACCTTTAGGATCCCACGTGCCCATACATTGTTGCTGTAGTGAAAGGCTGTACAAACAGTAGATTCCAAAGCAGTGAATCTAACGAATACCCACACGCTGGAGGAATTTCTGTCCATTTTCCGATTTTTGAAATTCTTGGAGATTCTGGTTTTCAGCCCCTCACATATATTGAGTCTGGTAGTTACAGGTACAGTCTTAGACATAAAAACTGACCGCCTGCCGGCCGCCACAGAGAGTAAGTCCGAGTCTTTCACTTAAGGTGGGCAATAAATGGTTCAAATGGCTCTGAGCACTATGGGACTTAACATCTATGGTCATCAGTCCCCTAGAACTTAGAACTACTTAAACCTAACTAGCCTAAGGACAGCACACAAGACCCAGTCATCACGAGGCAGAGAAAATCCCTGACCCCGCCGGGAATCGAACCCGGGACCTCGGCCGTGGGAAGCGAGAACGCTACCGCACGACCACGAGCAGCGGACGGTGGGCAATAAAACTGACCGCCCCTGACAACTCTAAGTTCGGCCATCTGCACAATCTGGCAACACTGTAAGATGCGGAAGTGTTAGGAGGAAGTGTTGTCTACTTCCGAGATGTTATGGGGTTGTGTGAGCCCGTGGTCTAGAGTTAATGGATCAACGACGTAGTGAAATGGATGTCTAGCGACGTCCGCCTCGAACAGATACAACGAACGAACACGAACAAAATGAGATTTAAAAAAAAGTGGTAATTTTCGTGCATTCTAAACTTATAAACGCGTGTTCGCGTCCAACTGTATTTTTTCTTCTTTTTTACCACATTTCGGTCTAAAATTATGAGTCTGATTGAACATCGAAGATAATTCGCTTAACATTCTACACACAGGCAATAACAAGTATTCCAGAAACAATTCCGCAGGACAGCTCGTGGCTGCGTCGCGATCATAACAGCTCACGCTCAAGCGTTTCCTCGCGCTGCAGCGGCTACCGGCCACCGGCCAGACGCCACCCGCCGCCTGAAATCCGGTGCCGCCCATGTGAAGGCGGCACCACGCTGTCAGTGTATGTATCAACTGTCATTCTCGAATTTGAAGTTCTAGTTATCATCTTGCAGTTAAGCATTGGATTTTGCATGTTTGCATTGTAAAATTGAGTCGCAAGTGGAAATAGGTGTAACATCTGCAACTCATCGTTTACTTTTGGTATAACAGCGGGGTCAATGCAGAGGAGGCAGCTAGAAAGATTTGAAGTGTGTGTGGAGCGAGTGCTTTTGCGAAAAATACGCCAGAAAAAGATATTCTTGTTTCAACAAAGATCGTTCTGGCATGAATGATTTTCCACATTAAGGAAGTCTCGACTACTGATATATGTGATAGATTACCATTTTACCATCATGCGACATTTGCATTCAACAAGCAAAGTTCAGAAGTCTGGTGTAGGAGTACTGCATGCTCTAATTCTAGACAGCAAAAATCAACGGAGTGACTATTATTGAACGTCATCAGGTCGCTCATTGAACACTCCTATGAAGTACTGTTACTGGTGACGTGTTATGATGCCTTTATCGTTAACTTCCCGAGCAGATCACGAATGTAAAATTAGAGAGATTAGAGCGCGCACGGAGGCTTTCAGACAGCCGTTCTTCCCGCGAACCATACGTGACTGGAACAGGAAAGGGAGGTAATAACAGTGGCACGTAAAGTGCCCTCCGCCACACACCGTTGGGTGGCTTGCGGAGTATAAATGTAGATGTAGATGTAGAAGAAATGAAAGGCTGAGCCCCACCAAAAGATGTAAACTCGAGCAAAGAGTAATGTGTACATAATATTTTACATCTGATAGCTCCAAAAGTGTGTTTTGGGCTTCGAATTCTGCCCCAAGAGGTGTGTGCAACACAGCTGGAATTTGTTGCGAAAAAATGAGACACCTTTCGGTCGCAGTGTAAGAAAATCGAGCAACAAACTACATCACCTATAAAATTAATTGTTGGTAAGGCGGGTACCAGGTTGAGATTCATTGGGAGAGTCCTTAGAAAATGTAGTCCATCAACAAAGGAGGTGGCTTACAAAACACTCGTTCGACCTATACTTGAATATTGCTCATCAGTGTGGGATCCGTACCAGATCGGGTTGACGGAGGAGATAGGGAAGATCCAAAGAAGAGCGGCGCGTTTCGTCAGAGGGTTATTTGGTAACCGTGATAGCGTTACGGAGATGTTTAGCAAACTCAAGTGGCAGACTCTGCAAGAGAGGCGCTCTGCATCGCGGTGTAGCTTGCTCGCCAGGTTTCGAGAGGGTGCGTTTCTGGATGAGGTATCGAATATATTGCTTCCCCCTACTTATACCTCCCGAGGAGATCACGAATGTAAAATTAGAGAGATTACAGCGCGCACAGAGGCTTTCAGACAGTCGTTCTTCCCGCGAACCATACGCGACTGGAACAGGAAAGGGAGATAATGACAGTGGCACGTAAAGTGCCCTCCGCCACACACCGTTGGGTGGCTTGCGGAGTATAAATGTAGATGTAGATGTAGATGTAGACACCTGTGCTACTTCATGATAACGCACTCTGTTGATTTGAGAAACAAAACTATCCAGGAGATTGATAGGAAAGTCGTATCTCAGGCGCTTGTATTGATAGGGAAGTCCTCTCTCAAGCACTTGTCCCTCTAGTCATATATTCGTAAGATTTTACCTTTCCCGCTCTTGAGCGATCAACCGTCAAGGCAATTCATTTCTAGACGAAAATACTCTTAAAACTACTCTGGTTTAATGACATCGTTAGAACCAGTAGATTTACACTGGCTTAGAATTTGTGAACAACTTTAGCATTGTCAGATCGCTTTAGATATCACCAGCTGTGGTCATCAGTCCCTTAGAACTTAGAACTAACTAACCTAAGAACATCACACACATCCATGCCCGAGGCAGGATTCGAACCTGCGACCGTAGCAGTCGCGCGGTTCCGGACTGCGCGCCTAGAACCGCGAGACCACCGCGGCCGGCGCTTTAGATATCGTGAAAGAAAATTCTACTGCTGATTAATTTCTCTTTGATGATTACTGTTGCGTTTAGTAAACTAGTGGAAAATGCAATTAAAATATTCACTGTACTAATACAAAGCTGAGCTACCAGAAGGCAGTGCCAAATTCATAATGCCACTTTTGTTTTCTGCCGACATATTTTTTGATGTTATGAATACATAATTTTATCCATGAAATGCCACATTTTCATAATACTTGCGAATGATACAGGAAATGAAGTAAAAACAGATCTTTTCGAAGTCAAAAGTCGGTAATATCCTACTAATTCGTGTTAAAATAGGCTCAATCGTGTTACAGACACTTAATGCTTCATTAAGATAGACTGCCGTCGTGATGTTTCTGTAGTAAGCTGAACACACAGTTCAAATCTTTCTAGCTGCCTCCTCTGCATTGACCCCTCTGTTATACCAAAAGTAAACGTTGAGTTGCAGATGTTACACCTTTTTCCACTTGCGATTCAATTTTACAATGCAAGCATGCAAAATCCAATGCTTAACTGCAAGATGATAACTAGAACTTCAAATTCGAGAATGACAGTTGATACATACACTGATAGCGTGGTGCCGCCTTCACATGGGCGGCACCGGATTTCAGGCGGCGGGTGGCGTCTGGCCGGTGGCCGGTAGCCGCTGCAGCGCGAGAAAACGCTCGAGCGAGAGCTGTTATGATCGCGACGCAGCTACGAGCTGTCCTGCGGAATTGTTTCTGGAATACTTGCTATTGCTTGTGTGTAGAATGTTAAGCGAATTATCTTCGATGTTCAATCAGACTCATAATTTTAGACCGAAATGTGGTAAAAAAAGAAAAAAATACAGTTGGACGCGAATACGCGATTATAAGTTTAGAATCCACGAAAATTACCATTTTTTTAGATCTCATTTTGTTCTATTTATTTATTTGAATTTGTTCGGAGCGGACGTCCGATGACACCCGTTCAGGTTCTTTGTTGTTCCGTTCACTCAGTTTTTTTTGTTGCAAAGGGTAGGTAACCCTCTTTTTTTTCTTTTTTTTTTAATCTCACTTTGTTCGTTTTCGTTCGTTGTATCTGCTCGGGGCGGACGTCGTAAGACATCCGTATAAGTTCGTTGTTGATCCAGTCAGTCAGTTTTTTTTTATTACAGAGGGCAGCTAACCCTCTGACCGAGCATGCTGAGCTACTGTGCCGGTTACCACTAGACCACGGGCTCACACAACCCGAGAACATCTCGGAAGTAGACAACACTTCCTCCAAACACTTCCGCATCTTACAGTGTTGCCAGGGGCGGTCAGTTTTATTGGCCACCTTAAGTGAAAGACTCTGACTTAGTCTCTGTGGCGGCCGGCCAGCGGTCAGTTTTTATGTCTAATACTGTATATGTTCAAAATTCATGTGGTTTGAGAGCGGGTGAACCTGGGCCGGCATAGTGTCGGATGTTTTGCATAACTCCATTGTCCCGTCGACGTGAGCACCGTCCCACAGTAGTATTGCTGACAAAATGTGTTGAGTACGTCTGATGGAGGGACCCACCAATAGGACGGACGACTGGGCGGGGCAGGGGGGGGAGGGGGGTATTCACGTCGAGCGCACCGGATGGGTTGGTGATAACGCATCTTTACTGAGAACGGTCTCTTACCTATAGGCTCGTTCCGCGACCAGACATGTCCACTAGTTCCTCCCTTTGGGGGCGCAGTTTCAATTTAACTGCGACAGCCTCCAGTTGCTGTAGAGAGTTTGAGTATTACGCATAGGTTTTTGAAGAGATAAAATCTCCACTGGCGACTGGAAACAGTTCCTGCTTTCTAAAATTTTTCTTCAAACACCAACGTACTCCCTGCTTCCTGCTTATTTTTCCGTTAAAGTCCAGCACGTACAAAGTGCTCTCAAGCTACGTCCGACTAACAAGTTTCCTTTGAGGATTGTCGCCACTTTGATTTGATGGATGCGAGATGGCAAGGCCTGTTTGCCTAGTAGTTGGCATGTAACATGGCGATGATAAAAAAACCTCAACGTCTTGTTTGCGTTTGGAACCGCATACTGTGCGCTCGCCGCGTGTAAACGCTTGGGGGAGCATATTGTCATAGCATTACGCCATAGACGTTTCCTTTGATGTGTGGGCGCGCATTTACGTACCGCGTCAGGCTACTGCCGCAGTATTCTCAACGCTGCGGGAGTTATCTGCCGCGCGCCGCCGACCACGCTGCGCCGTCTTAGCCGCACTATCCCGATGCATCGCCGAGGCTCCATGCTGCCTTGCCGCCGCATGCAGATGCTGCGCCGGCCACGGTGGCCGAGCGTTTCTAGGCGCTTCAGTCCGGAACCGCGCGACTGATCCGGTCGCCGGTTCGAATCCTGCCTCGGGCATGGATGTGTGTGATGTCCTTAGGTTAGTTAGGTTTAAGTAGTTCTAAGTTCAAGGGGACTGATGACCTCAGATGTTAAGTCCCATAGTGCTCAGAGCCATTTGAACCATTTTTTTGCAGATGCTGCAGCCGCCGCCCTCGTCACCTCGACGCCTGGCGCCGCCGTGCCGCTGCATGCGTCCTTAATTTTCTTCTTTGCGAGCTTACGCCAGTGGAACTCGTCGCTGCTTAATCTAATATAGGTTACTAGTGAGACCCCTCTCTTGTAACGTTGTTGGTCTACAGAAATCTTGGCCCTTATGCACTAACCGTGCCTCCCAAAATGAAAAATAAGAGCAGAGTTCAAAGACAGTCTGAGAGCCCGTGATTAACCCCATCCGAAGCTTTTCAAAGGCAAGGAGACTGTTGGAGAAAAACAAAAGATTAGAAGGGAGAGTTACTAAATTTATAGGAGAAAGCAAGTCTGAACGTTCAGCCGCGGCCGGCCGGGGGGCCGAGCGGTTCTAGGCTCCACAGTCTGGAACCGCGCGACCGCTACGGTCGCAGGTTAGAATCCTGCCTCGGGCCTACAGACTGGTTCAGAAAATGAGGACAAGTTTGTAGCAAAGAGTAGCAAATTGGAGAAGTAACTGTAGCGACTGCAGCAGGAAATAGTTGTCCCTCCAACAGTAGATGAAGAAAGGCAAAGAGACCGTGAGGGAACGACCCGGAAAAGTAGATTTAAAATGGTCAGGTATCCGTTGAGAAGTGAAACACCCCCGATTAAATTCCTTTATTGAGTTTGTGTGATTTACCAAAGCCGCCAAAAGTTAATTATTATGATTGTATGACCGTGTGCTTAATGGATTAAATGCTATCGGCTTTTCTGCTGTGGTTTCGGGGGTATCTCAACCGAGTGCTGCTGTTCTGAGACGGAATACTTAATGATTGAAAGTTTGTCTATTAATAAGGACCACAAAGGTTGCGATGTACAAACTGATATATATTTTCTACTAACACACAAATTCTGATGCAGTTGCTATCTTCGCCTTATACGTTTAATTTCGGTAATATCTTTAATTGGTTGCTGATTTTAGGTACTTCGTCACACACATGGTTGTTAACATTCACAACAATCCTCACAGCAATCCATGGTTGTTGCTGGTCGACGTGGTTGACGCGAAACACGAAATTCGGCACTTGTCACTTTTGGTTTTATATCACTCGCGAATCGGTATTGATGAGGGTCAACCCCACGACGATCAGGGGGACGTGCTCATTCGTCATACTCCGGTGAATTTGCCGTTTACAACTCACTCGACCGCCATTCTTGCCCGTCTCTCCAGTACTACTGCTCACTCGACACTCGTCTCACTGCCTCCTGCAGCGCTCGACAATCGATTCCTGTCTATCGACCTGGGTGTCAGGAACTAGCATCTATGTTTTGGGATCATGCACCCCTTACAGAAGGTAAGGCTGACAGGTATTTCCCCCCAACTGCTTGTACACCTCCGAACGAGGTCAACGAGGCAGATATTGAAACAAATAGTTCAGACGCATTATTAGAGAGAATTACGGATCATGCCGTGGAACAGAGAAAAGCAAAACCGCAATCAACACCACCTGCCACACACGTAACAAACACTTTTCGGGCAGTTCCTTTTATCCCCCTTAGCGTTGGAAAATCTGATGAAAACGACCCTTCATTTTTTGTGTAATATCCACCACATGGTACGTTTTGTTACTGGAAGAATGACTTTTTGCTCTTTGTATTAAAATTTGAATTTGTTCGCATGTATATGGAATCTGTTGATATACTCCGAAATGCGAGGACATTTAAAATATTAGCAAAGAAGTTGGTGTTCTTAGATAAACATGGGAACAGTTACTACCGCGTTAAGTTGTCCACTCTGAGGCAAAATCCGGGTAAAGAACTGGAAGGGTTTGCAGACCGCATTCGCGTAGTATCCTTCAAAAAGTTCCTCCTGGGAACTGATGCGATTCGAAATAAGGTGTTGCAAGAGGAAGATGAGAGAAGGGCTGTAGAAGTGTCTATACGTGGAATTGATCCACACGTGCGTGTCCAAGTCAAGGTGGCCTGCCCCACATACCTGCACGAAGCAGTGCAATCGGCCTTTCTGTGGGAAGAGGCGCACCGGTTCGTTTCCACTCCACGCGGAATAACGAATCAAAGCGCCATGTATTTACACACATGGCAGAATGTCACCGATGTGGTCAATCCGGCCACGTCACCGACCGGTGTCGGACACGTTATTGCTCGAATTGCCGCCAGGTAGGACTCCTAACAAGGGAACCTCCCCATCGCACCACCCTCAGATTTAGTTACAAGTTGCCACAGTAGATAGGCCTTAAAAACTGAACACAGATCAATCGAGAAAACAGGAAGAAGTTGTGTGGAACTACGAATTAATTAAGAAAGATATACAAACTGAGTAGTCCATGCACAACATAAGCAACATCAAGGACAGCCTGAGCTCACCAGCGCCGTGGTCCCGTGGTTAGCGTGAGCAGCAACGGAACGAGAGGTCCTGGATTCTGGTCTTCCCTCGAGCGAATAATTTAATTTTTTATTTTCAGACAATTATCATCTGTCCGTCCGTCCGTCCGATGCGAGGTAACTGCGTAGTATGTGGACGCTACACCTAAACAAACATCGAAACACACATATTCCTGTCATGTGGCGCACATGCCGTCGCAGTGTCGTACAGAATATATCAGACTGTTTTCTTGTGGAGGAATCGGTTGACCTATGACCCATTGGAGAGGCACGTCCTTTCGTCTACTAATCACACGGTTTTGCTGTGCGGTCGCAAAACACAGACACTAAACTTATTACAGTAAACAGAGACGTCAATGAACGAACGGACAGATCATAACTTTGCGAAAATAAATAAAGTAAACATTTCATTCGAAGGAAAACTTGAACCCAGGACCTTTCGTTCCACAGCTGCTCACGCTAACCACGGGCCCACGGCGATCATGAGTTCGTATTATCCTCGATGTTGCCTATGTTGCGCATGGACTACTCAGTTTGTATATTTTGCTTTTTTTTTTCATAGTTCCACACAACGTCTTCCTGTTTTCTCGATTGGTCTGTGTTCAGTTTTTCAAGGCCTATCCACTGTGCCAACTTATAACTAAATCTGAGGGGGGTGCGATGGGGAGGTTCCCTTGTAAGAATGCGTTGCCCGCAGACACAAAACCGACGAAGTCGCGGTTGTGGTACCCCGTCCCGTATTACTCTGTAATAAGAACAACAGTCGGGTGCCAGGCAAAGCAAACCCCACTGGAACACCAAAGGGGCCGCACCAGGGTGTGAATGGTTCCAGTAAAAAGCGACAGCGGAATAGCCATAAACTACCCCTCAGAAAAAGCAGACAAGCACTAAAAGAAGACACTACCTCCCCAGTGGCAAAACAATTTAAAATCCTATTCGAAAAATGCAACATCACCGTCTGTTGGGCCAATTGGACCTCCAAGCAGCAAAATACGCTTTGTCCCAAAGGTAGGCAATCCATCATGCCCCGGCTGCCTCTCAAGCAGAAACTGCTGGTTGACGAGCAGAATGAGATCATTAGTATTAGCGAAGAAATGTTCCGGGGAAGTAGTATTTCGAGAGAAGGGAAAAATCATACAAAATTGTAGAGGAAAATGTGGATTTCACGAAAACCATGCAAAAAGTAGAGGTAATTAAGTCCTATGAAGGGGATAACATGGAGGGGAACAAAACACCAGAATGGACAATCGGTCAAAAATAAATGCAACCACAACCATTCTCATTACTTTGACCCGCCATCTATAATGTGTTACAATTATGTCTACCTGGGTCAGTGGAACAATGTAAATGGATGCTATGGGTAGAATTACATTTTTTACACAAAACCCTTTATGCCGCTGCCTGAGGAAGAGTTGCTCACATTCGCTAGTCGTAAGGCTTATTTCACTTTCATGAACCATAGCCAATTTCTGCAGCCAAAAGAAGATATAGGTTTAAATGTCATAGAGGCCTAGGAATGATGTAATGTTACCGCTACTCGATGTTTATGCCATGTCCTTATTTCTTCAATGTTTGTGGTTAAAGTAAAGACTATTCCCATTACAGAGGTGAAGTGAGCGGAGTGCTGCTTCTCTTACCTGAAATATTGTTTTGCATTGCCGTAAGTTACCATTACCTACGTGTTGGTTGCGTCGTGTATTATTTATGGCATTCTACGCTGTGTTGTTGAATAGTGACAGAATGTACTTGAATAACGAATTGCCTTGAACATAGAATCTAATATTGAATTATTACCACCCAGAAAAATCTCAGTTTGTGATGATTCTGAGAAGGAACACCCATGAATTGTAATTTTGCGTAAAAAGCTTTTACTTTCAGTGGTATGTGACCTAAGAAGACGTCGAGTAGTGGTAACATTAATTCATTCCTAGACCTCTAAGACACTTAAACCTATATCTTCTGTTGGCTGATAGAGTATAATTCTTATTACAACAGTACATAGTCTATAAATCCATTTGTCAGAGACAGTTGCTTAAGGGATGTACTAGTAGAAACTTCCACCCTATGATTGCTATAGAGATCTTTGTCATACCAGGTTACAGCAGTTGCTTCTTATCCTTGACTTACGCCGTTACGGCGAAGGAGGGTTTAATGGTTTTCTTGCTCTTCTGTTTAGCTCACTTCCTCATTTTCTACTGGCACGTTACTCGAGTGGCTTAATTCAAATTGCTCTTCCCTCTGGAATTTAACCAATTAAAGTGTGTTTGTTCTTGAACTGCCAGCAGTGTTGGTTCCCGGCCACCTTTTACAAGTTGCTATGTAGTAAGACACGTTAAAGTCTGTAAACATGAATATGGAAATGGAATTAGGACGCATGGTAAGTACAGACTCAGTACACATAGTCCCATGAGCAACAAACACCTTATAACGCCAAAACGTCTGCACACTTAAAGCCGCCCGCGGTGGCCAAGCGGTTCTAGGTGCTTCAGTACGGAACCGCGTGACTACTACGGTCGCAGGTTCGAATCCTGCCTCGGGCATGGATGTTTGTGATGTCCTTAGGTTAGTTAGGTTTAAGTAGTTCTAAGTTCTATAAGTTCTAGGGGACTGTTGAACTCAGATGTTAAGTCCCATAGTGCTCAGAGCCATTTGAACCGTTTTTGAACAATTAAGGCCACTTACATGGCAGTACTTAGTAAATACTGGAAATACTTGTTAGGCATTCGTGATTTTGTAACTGTTCATGAAATGGCCGTTAACGCCATGCAACCAGATGAGCGTAAGGTCGACCACTGAGAGTTATTTAAATTTGTAGGTCGGCCACGCATGTGAGATGCCACCTTTGAAAGGCGAAGCTTACTCTTTTCCCTTACCTCCATCGTGCCTCGCACGCGCACAGCTGTTTCGTATCTAGTTGCATGGACACAGCAGATACCTTACGGCACTCCCTCTCTTGACCCGCCGATCGAGCCACCGCTACTTGGACGTCACGTGAGCCAACGCACGCGTACCCTGCCCTTCGGCCCCTCCCAATCGCCCCAGGTGAGAGTTACTGCGACGTCAAGTAGCCACAGCCAACCTTGTGAGATGCTGCGCTATCCAGAGCCACCAGCTGATAGTGCCTTGAGCAGAATAATTCCGGAACGGATCCCATAAATAAATTCATACCGGCTTACTTGACACAACAAACCAAGAGTCGTACACCAATATCTGTAGTAGACCGCTCATTCTCAAAAATTCCTTTCTCGACTAATTGATTCGTTAATGTAATAAAACCGCAGTTAATTATCCTTCACAATGAAGTTTTTCGATATCTTGGATGACGCTGGGGTAAGTAAGGAAATCAAGCGTGAGGCAGTGTGCTAGCCACTAAACTATGATTGATATACGCACAGCCGCATTGGCATGCTGAAAGGTAGAGCCGACAGACCCCGAATTAGAAAGATTAAGATAGTGGAATAATTCAGTTCGTACTTGGATGGTGTGACGCTGTTAGAATTCCCTCGAGCAATTCATACAATGAAAACCGCTCTCTCGTACACAGTCTCCAGAAGAGTAACAAGAAGTATATTGCCCTTTCCATTAAGATTTACCGAACTTGAATCCTTATTATGAATATTATCAATTAATTTCAGATTGTAGCTGTCACCATAGTCTACATACTACACTCCTGGAAATTGAAATAAGAACACCGTGAATTCATTGTCCCAGGAAGGGGAAACTTTATTGACACATTCCTGGGGTCAGATACATCACATGATCACACTGACAGAACCACAGGCACATAGACACAGGCAACAGAGCATGCACAATGTCGGCACTAGTACAGTGTATATCCACCTTTCGCAGCAATGCAGGCTGCTATTCTCCCATGGAGACGATCGTAGAGATGCTGGATGTAGTCCTGTGGAACGGCTTGCCATGCCATTTCCACCTGGCGCCTCAGTTGGACCAGCGTTCGTGCTGGACGTGCAGACCGCGTGAGACGACGCTTCATCCAGTCCCAAACATGCTCAATGGGGGACAGATCCGGAGATCTTGCTGGCCAGGGTAGTTGACTTACACCTTCTAGAGCACGTTGGGTGGCACGGGATACATGCGGACGTGCATTGTCCTGTTGGAACAGCAAGTTCCCTTGTCGGTCTAGGAATGGTAGAACGATGGGTTCGATGACGGTTTGGATGTACCGTGCACTATTCAGTGTCCCCTCGACGATCACCAGTGGTGTACGGCCAGTGTAGGAGATCGCTCCCCACACCATGATGCCGGGTATTGGCCCTGTGTGCCTCGGTCGTATGCAGTCCTGATTGTGGCGCTCACCTGCACGGCGCCAAACACGCATACGACCATCATTGGCACCAAGGCAGAAGCGACTCTCATCACTGAGGACGACACGTCTCCATTCGTCCCTCCATTCACGCCTGTCGCGACACCACTGGAGGCGGGCTGCACGATGTTGGGGCGTGAGCGGAAGACTTCCTAACGGTGTGCGGGACCGTAGCCCAGCTTCATGGAGACGGTTTCGAATGGTCCTCGCCGATACCCCAGGAGCAACAGTGTCCCCAATTTGCTGGGAAGTGGCGGTGCGGTCCCCTACGGCACTGCGTAGGATCCTACGGTCTAGGCGTGCATCCGTGCGTCGCTGCGGTCCGGTCCCAGGTCGACGGGCACGTGCACCTTCCGCCGACCACTGGCGACAACATCGATGTACTGTGGAGACCTCACGCCCCACGTGTTGAGCAATTCGGCGGTACGTCCACCCGGCCTCCCGCATGCCCACTATACGCCCTCGCTCAAAGTCCGTCAACTGCACATACGGTTCACGTCCACGCTGTCGCGGCATGCTACCAGTGTTAAAGACTGCGATGGAGCTCCGTATGCCACGGAAAACTGGCTGACACTGACGGCGGCGGTGCACTGCGTAGGATCCTACGGTCTAGGCGTGCATCCGTGCGTCGCTGCGGTCCGGTCCCAGGTCGACGGGCACGTGCACCTTCCGCCGACCACTGGCGACAACATCGATGTACTGTGGAGACCTCACGCCCCACGTGTTGAGCAATTCGGCGGTACGTCCACCCGGCCTCCCGCATGCCCACTATACGCCCTCGCTCAAAGTCCGTCAACTGCACATACGGTTCACGTCCACGCTGTCGCGGCATGCTACCAGTGTTAAAGACTGCGATGGAGCTCCGTATGCCACGGAAAACTGGCTGACACTGACGGCGGCGGTGCACAAATGCTGCGCAGCTAGCGCCATTCGACGGCCAACACCGCGGTTCCTGGTGTGTCCGCTGTGCCGTGCGTGTGATCATTGCTTGTACAGCCCTCTCGCAGTGTCCGGAGCAAGTATGGTGGGTCTGACACACCGGTGTCAATGTGTTCTTTTTTCCATTTCCAGGAGTGTATTATGTCCATAGAAGTCTTGGATACGAAAGAATCTTTCGAGGCATCGCAACTTTCATCACACACTTCTTTCAGTTGTACGTAAGCCATCAATAAGAGACCACCATCGATGCAATAAATACACATTTCAATAATTTTCGATAATGCGAGATCTTCTATTAACATTCTGGTGTGCATCAGGCTTAGTGATTCACTGATTAGCATTATATGCTGTTACCGTCACAGAACACTTTCTGTCCTGCGACACTTAATGTACCACCTCTCAAGGCAAGTGCGAGAACAAATTTTCAGCTGGGACGTAGATGTAGCAAGAGCCCGGCGACGCAGATGTAGCAAGAGCCCGGCGACGCAGATACGTGCCAAAACGGGCGCAACTGAACGTGTCTACGATATCAACCACAGCTGGCGTAATTCATGCGAAGAGATACTCCATTATTTATCAACAACATCAGCTACATCTGTTGACTTAAACGTAGATTACGCCAAGTGAGAGGCAGAGAAGTGGTACACAGTAAAGAAACTCTTGTTAATGCATTAAGATCTTCTTTGCCCTAAACTACTGCCCCGCGAGATGACAGGAAGCTGCATTCTGGGACGAGACTGAACCTCGTTCCTCACGCGCGTGAGAATACACTTTATCACCAAGCGAGCTACACCCCACTAAGTGTTGCACCGCGAGGTTGTTACATTTACGACGCGTTGAAAAGAACTAGCTGTGATAATACTCTGCTCCTTCAACCCGTATGAGCATGAATACAGAAAGTTTTCCCGAAACGACTGTGAACGGTATGGTTTCACCTGAACAAGTGCCCAGTTTGCGTGTGACCTGTGGAAGTGCAGTTATCTCGACTACTTCTAAACCAAGAACGAGTGATTCACACAACGTGTAGAACTGTGTAAAAATAAACAATGTATACTCTGTTGATAAGGTAGTAATCTCCTTGTCGGTTCTTCGAACATATGTTAAACCACTTTTTGATTGTTTTGATCCATTTTGCAGCTGGAAGTGTCCGTACTTCATTCCTGTTCTAATATCATCCATTATTTCTCAAAATCTATTTAAACTTTACTTTCAGCAACTGTTGGCATCAGTTCAGATGAAACTTGGTATCGATGCTACCTCACCCGCTGATTCCTTGAGGATTGCGTTAGTGAGTGATAAAAGCCCCATCGTTTGTGACAGCTCGTCGTTGTGGGATTTACTACCCCCCACCCCATCCCCCCTCCGACTTTTACTGTTTAAGTATTATAGGGCTGTTGACTACCACTCCCGGCAGGCAGGGTCGAAGAAAGACTACCGTCGGAGAGGTATTGCTCCTCCCCTACAGTAGTGTCCGACAAAAATTACGTCTCCTGAAGCTTCGCAAAGGATGTCTCCATCGTCCCTCCAAGTTGGACCACGTAAATATCCCGCGCTACCGATTCAGTGTTTAGTAGTGTGAGCCAATCTCTTGTTGCTCCGAGGAGTCACTGTGCGCTACAGTATGTACCCACAGTGTTGCATTTCTGAAGATCATTTCCGAGTATGATGCCCAGAGAAGTCCTCCGTCTTGGTACAGCCACTTTTTGTCAGATTTAAGACACATCAAGATGCGTACCATGCAAGATTATCACGCCGTCGGCTAGTTCGTATTGTGATCGAGGACGTTCGCGCTGAGTTCCCGAACTGCTTAAGATTGGTATCATGTGATGCCAAACATCTACCAGCCGTGTGTCTCTGCTTCTCGCACTGCTAATATTGCTAATAGCGTATTCCTCTAATGACATTACCATGAATATGTTACAGTATTACTCCCACTATTCTGACACCGTTGCACCATCTTGACGCCGGCCCGTGTGGCCGTGCGGTTCTAGGCGCTTCAGTCCGGAACCGCGCGACTGCTACGGTCGCAGGTTCGAATCCTACCTCGGGCATGGATGTGTGTGATGTCCTAGATTTAAGTAGTTCTAAGTTCTAGGGGACTAATGACCTCAGATGTTAAGCCCCATAGTGCTCATTGCCATTTGAACCATTTTGAACCATCTTGACTCCGTTCCAGCACGTAATTTAGCCGTTAATTTGTGTCCCTCCCTGTTGACCTATTCCCTGGTACCTGAAGAGCGTTCTACGCCTATTGACCTATCCCCTACCGTAACTTGGGCAGTGTGCCAAACAGACAGCGTACATAAGGCGCCATACGTTGATTGTACTGAGACGCTGCGGATTAGATGTGAAGCTACATATTTACATTTTACCCAAAACATTATTTCAGAAACTACGTGAACCATAACGCCGAATACCTTTAACTGTACCCACACATGTGAACCTCTGTTTCGGTTCCTTCTCCGTGTTTTTGCTTTTGACTAGATATTAAGGTACTTTCTCCTCGTTAACGTCACCAAGTATGGCCGGCACGCCGGCTTCCTACCTGTTATTGTTCAAACAGCTTTATCTCGAAGAGAGACTGGCGGGCAGTTCTGTGAAGCACTTGAAGAAGTGCCTGTAAGAACCTCAGCAACTAAATCCTTTTAATGTCTAGACTGTACATGTAACAGAGGCATGGACCCTCCCTTTGATTAGTACGTAGCTGTAAGTAAAAGCCACTGAATCTTTGTGCCTGATAGGTATGATGGCAACTTTAGAAGTTTATTGAGGCTGAACTACGTTTTGATTTCATCAGTAATAAGATTATGAAAGTGTAATACTGTGACCAACCATTTGTCCGATGGTCTGCAATTGACACACTTTGTGTAATGTTGATAACTGACTCAACCCTTAATAGATTTTTCACTTTTGCTTAACATTACAGTAATTACTTAGCGCTGTAGAAGGAACCAGTATCCAAATTCCTAGGATACAACTTTACTAGATACATATATAGGTCTTAACGGAATGCAGGATTAATCTTATTTAATGTGTATAATTGTACAACATGACATATATGCTTGTAATTTGGATAATTTTCTTATATTTCTGATTTTGGGAAAGAGTCTTAATAATTAAGAGGGACTAGAGAAGAAAATAGATCTTTAAGAGAAGCACTGCTGCACTGTGAAATGTTATAAGAATATAGATTGACAAAACTTAGCAGAAGCCAATGCAGATGGTTTTCCGTATGAGGAATCAGTTCTGCCGTATTATTACTCCGTTGTGAAGATGTGTTTATGGCGATCGATAGACGCTTTATGGGCACTAATGTCGCTACCTGCCACTAGTGTCAATTGTGAATCTGAATGTTGCTGTCTACGCTCTTTCTCCGGTTGCCTGGACAGCCACCCTGAAGCACGTCCTCTGGCAAACCAAGGAAGTCTTAATCATTAGTAAGGATCGTCCGACACATGCGGCGTTATCTCTTAATGCCTTTCAGTCTCCTATCCTAGAGGAGACTACTACCCCTCCTTGCCCTCTTACCGTCCTTACGATAGACGAACCTTTGTTCGTCGTTGTCGGAAACATAGGAAACAGTTCGTTATATTCTGTGCCACAACCTGTCTCAGTAGTTCTGATCGGCTATCAGTCTGCGCTCGTGTCTCAGATCTACCGGGTCGTCAGAACTATTGGTCAACATTTCCTCTTGCGACATACTTACGCCCACTGTTAAGCTTTCTGCTCATTTAACTTACTCCCACAAAGCTAGTCTTAAACTTTTTATGTTATACCTGCCTCAAGTACCTACTGTGTTGCCACACCAAGACAGCTTGCCGGTGTTACCCAACAATTTTAACTCTCGAATTTTAGACTCAGTTAACATATTATTAGCTAAAGAACATGGGAAAATCATTTTTGATGGGGCAATTGCTGATATCACTGAATGGAACGACAAAGATTACAAGTAATGACTGACTCTTCCCAGTGCTACGAGTGTCCATCTAACTCAGATCCTTTTTTTCCTTGTTAGATGGATCTTCACCAGTGGCTTCTGTGAAAATCTTAATCCACGATCTCAACCAATAACCGAGCAGTCGGCACCAGGCGAATAGCATGGTAACACCTAAGCATAAGTCAGGTATGACCCTCCCTGATGTTACGATGTGGAGATCAGTTGTTTGCCTTATTATATTGATATTCCTTTTAAATGGACAAATTTTATGTCTTGGTATGGGGTCATGCTGAGTCACTATAGTAGAATTTTATATTTGAGCATTAAAAGTCCAGCATGTTAGGTACAAGGGTTATTTGGCCACTTTTATTAAGAAATGTAGATGATTATACATTTTTGTAAATCACAATAACGGAGATGGCCTAGTTGTCGAACAAAGCCCGTTCTATGGCATTCACGTTAATAATAACTGTTACTTCTTAAACCGCCCCACAACCTGAATTCATCCTTGAGCCCTCCACTGATGCGAGCCACTCAGTTGAGCGTTACAGCCGTCTGAAATATGCGAGGCCTACTCACCGAGTCATCCGACACACTACGGCAGTACCAGCCCTGTTTCGACCGCACGCCTACTCCGCGGCGCTCGATCCCTGCCGCACACATCTCAGCCACTGTCCGAGAAACCGTCTTAACCTGACGCTATCCACTGGCTCGACAGCCTGACACCGCTCGTACACCGACGGCATCCCATCAGCCTGCCCACGTCAAGACCCAGCTCAAAAATGGTTCAAATGGCTCTGAGCACGATGGGACTTAACATTTGAGGTCATCAATCCCCTAGACTTAGAACCACTTAAACCTAACTAACCTAAGGACATCACACACACCCATGCCCGAGGCAGGATTCGAACCTGCGACCGTAACAGCAGCGCAGTTCCAGACTGAAGCGCCTAGAACCGCTTGGTCACAACGGCCGGCAGACCCAAATCTCTCGGCCACTTCTTTGTTATGTTGCTTCGCTTTGTTTAATTTTGTAACAAGTTGTATGTGGCAATTCTATGTCTGACTTCCACAAATATGAAAACCAAATCAATTTCAACTATTACATTTCTTGTAAACCATGCCTATTTTAAACGATTTGCTAAAATTCAATGGCCCCAATATTTTTAACGTCTCATATTACTGTAAATGTTGGCAGAACTTTCCGAGGAAGCAATTTAAATTTCTACACAGTTTTATAACTTGTAAATCATTTTTACACTACTGGCCATTAAAATTGCTACACCAAGAAGAAATGCAGATGATAACCGGGTACTCATTGGACAAATATATTATACTAGAACTGACATTGATTACATTTTCACGCAGTGTGGGTGCAAACATCCTGAGAAATCAGTACCCAGAACAACCACCTCTGGCCGTAATAACGGCCTTGATACGCCTGGGAATTGAGTCAAACAGAGCTTGGATGGCGTGTACAGGTACAGCTGCCCATGCAGCTTCAACACGACACCACAATTCATCAAGAGTAGCGACTGGCGTATTGTGACGAGCTCGGCCACCATTGACCAGAAGTTTTCAGTTGGTGAGAGATCTGGAGAATATGACGTTTTGCCATTCGTGCACCCAGGTTCGTCGTTGAGTACACCATCGCAGGCGCTCCTGTCTGTGATGCAGCGTCAAGGCTAACCGCAGCCACGGTCTCCGAGCTGATAGTCCATGCTGCTGCAAACGTCGTCGAACTGTTCGTGCAGATCGTTGTTGCCTTGCAAACGTCCCCACCTGTTGACTCAGGGATCGAGACGTGGCTGCACGATCCGTTACGGCCATGCGGATAAGGTGCCTGTGATCTTGACTGATAGTGATACGAGGCCGTTGGGATCCAGCACGGCGTTCCGTATTACCCTCCTCAGCCCGCTGATTCCATATTCTGCTAACAGTCATTGGATCTCGACCAACGCGAGCAGCAGTGTCGCGATAGGATAAACCGCAATCGCGATAGGCTACAATCCTCTCTTTATCAAAGTCGGAAACGTGATGGTACGCATTTCTCCTCCTTACACGAGGCATCACAACAACGTTTCACCAGGCAATGCCGGTCAACTGCTGTTTGAGTATGAGAAATCGGATGGCAACTTTCCTCATGTCAGCACGTTGTAGGCGTCGCCAACCTTATGTGAATGCTCTGAAAAGTTAATCATTTGCATATCACAGCATCTTCTTCCAGTCGGTTAAATTTCGCGTCTGTAGCACGTCATCTTCGTGGTGTAGCAATTTTAACGGCCAGTAGTGTAAGATCCTTAAAACGGCTCTGATTGAAGGGGGAGGAAATTTTCATGATGAGCAGTTGTATTGAGAGAAAAACGGGGTTTCAATTTTTTTCGGATTTTAAATTTCAATTTGTGGTGTCACCGCCAATCCACAACAGTTGGCGACGAGGCCAATTCGCGTTTGTAACTATACTGCTTCGCCACAATCTGCAGATGTACTGTCCGAATTTTATCGCTTATGGAACGAGCAGACGCAGGCCTTACTGGATGCCCTTGGACAGCTCGTCCAGGGTCAACGTGCAATGCAAAACGATGCGGCTGCCGCCGCTCCACCGCTCACGCAGCCACAACACGCAGTTGCACCACCTTTTCGTCCTTTTGATGCGGCGCTGGGAAGCTGGACGGAGTGGTCTCGCCAATTTGGATTCCATCTCGCCGCCTACAGAATTTAAGGTAACGAGCGGCAGCCTTTTTTGTTAGTATCCGTCGGCGTCCAAATGTACCATGTGATAGTCAAATTATTTCCCCGATGCGACGTAGCAACTCTGTCCTACGACGAAATTTTGTCTGCATTAGATGCATATTTCAAGGAATCGGTCAATGTCATTGCGAAAAGGTATACCTTCTTTCGTACAAAACGTACGGCAGGTCAGACTAATAGAGAGTGGGTTGCAACCTTGCAAGGCCTTACTAGGGATTGTGCTTTTGAGTGTCAATGTGGACCCCCTTATTCAGATACTATGGTGCATGATGCAATTGCACAGAACGTTTCTGATGTTCGTATAAGGGAACAGATTTTGAAACTAGTCAATCCCTCCCTTCAACAAGTGATGGACATATTGGATCGACAGGACACACTTGACTTTGCTCAGGATTCATTAGAAACTTCGACACCCGTGTGTCAGGTTAACTGGCCCGCCGGGCGAGCTGCACGGAACAGTAAACAGTCCTCGCACCTGGCCGTGCCAAAGCCGCCTGGTTCTCAGCCACGTATCCCGCGCCAGCAAGCAAATGCAGTGAAATCATGCCCACGGTGTGCTACTAGACATTCGCGTGAGAATTACCCGTCACGCCAAGCTATTTGCTTTTTCTGTAATAAAAAAGGACATGTTCAAAGTGTTTGCCAGAAAAAGCTCTGATCGGAAGCTCAAAACCATTCCAGGCCCTTTGCTTCGCGCCGAAATCGAACCAAGGATACTCATGCTAGCGCCACTTCGCCCATGGAAATTCATATAGTTAATTCCACTCCGCCCAGTGCTGCTCTCTCTACCAGTGACTGTGTTCGTCCCACAAATAGTGTGCGTCGACATCGCCAGAAATCCCGTCAAGTCGCAAGTGATTCTGTACCAGTGTCAGTTCACGTTGCACGAGACAGTCGCTCTTGTCGTCAGCAGGACAATAAACTTTTTGTAGATTTGGACATTAACGGCACAGTGATACCATTCCAGCTCGATACCGGAGCTGCAGTTTCACGACACGTACAAACAGCTGGGCACTCCTCCGTTGCGTGCCGCAAATGTTCAGTTAAGTAGTTATTCAGGACAAGCGATCCCTGTGTTAGGACAGTGCAGCCTTCTTGCAACATACAAGGGACAAACAAAACTTGTGTCATTTTACGTCCCTCGTTCTTCTGCTGCAGTGAACTTGTTCGGTTTCGATTTATTTCAGTTGTTTAACTTGTCTATAGTAAATCATGTCCTATCAGTGAACCAGACTGTGCCTTCAGCCAGTGTTCTCGTCTCTGCGACGAATTTGCAGACATATTTGCACCGGGCCTCGGTTGCGCTAAGAACTATAAAGCACATTTGGAACTGCAACTAAACGCGCAACCGAAATTTTTCAGAGCGCGCAATGTTCCCCACGCATTGCGTGATGAGGTCGCAAAAACATTACACGATTTGGAATCACAAGGTGTATTTGAACGTGTGCAGGCTTCTCTCTGGGCATCACCCTTAGTAATTCTGCAAAAACCTTCGGGAAAATTGAGACTTTGTGTGGACTTCAAGGCAACAATGAATCCACAACTAGTGACTGCAACTTTTCCTTTACCCTGCCCGGAAGATCTTTTTGACAAACTGTGCCCGGGTAAATATTTTTCGAAGTTGGACCTAGCAGATGCGTACTTGCAAATACCGTACTTGCAAATACCGGTGGACGAAGAATCCCAGCGCGTTTTGGTGGTTAATACGCATCTTGATTTGTATCGATTCAAACGACTGCCATTCGGGTGTGCATCCGCCCCTGCATTGTTTCAGCAATATCTACAAACTGTTTGTGCGTCGGTCCCTACTGCAGCAAACTATCTGGACGATATTGTGATCTCCGGAAAGACGGAAGAAGAACATTTAGCCAATCTCAGAACATTATTTCAGGTCTTGCGACAAAATGGTCTTCGCTTGCGGAAGGACAAATGTGTGTTTTTTGCTCGTGACTTACCCTATTTGGGACATGTACTCAATGCCCAAGGCATACATCCCAGTACCGAGCACCTCCGTGCTAGACAAGACTTGCCTTCGCCGCAGAATTTGAAGCAGCTACAGAGTGTGCTGGGAAAAATTAATTATTATGCTATGTGCGCCACGCCTCTTCCATTTTAGCTCCGCTTCATCGCTTACGCCGTAAAGATGTTCCGTTCGTCTGGACGACGGAATGCGAACGCGTCTTTCACCAGTTGAAATCGGCGTTGTTTTCAAATACTTGCCTTACGCCATTCGATCCCCAGAAACACCTTTTGTTGATGGTGGATGCATCGGATTTCGGGATCGGTGCTGTGCTTGCGCACAAAGATGGTTCGCACGATCGCCCTATTGCCTTTGCGTCCAAATTGCTCTCGTCTGCGCAACGAAATTATTCACAGATCGAGAAAGAAGCATTGGCTCTCGTATTTGGTGTTACAAAGTTTCATGATTTCTTGTATGGTCGTCACTTTACCATCATCACAGACCACAAACCTTTCACATCGCTTTTTCATCCGCCCAAGCCTGTACCTCCACGTACAGCGCAGAAATTATTTGCTGGTCTATTTTCCTCTCGCAGTACCGCTACGATATCTTGTATCGGTCCACTGCTAAGCACGGAAACGCCGATGCCTTGTCCCGTTTGCCTGTTCCTGAGGACCGAGCATTCGATTCCTCCGAACTTGGTTGCATGTTGATTGATTCGGAAACTGATGACGTGGTCGAATCGTTTCCGATTGATTTTGGTCGTGTAGCTACGGCAACAGCTGCCGACCCTGTCCTTGCTACCGTTCTGCGTTTTGTTGCTACTCAGTGGCCCTTGTCAAAGTCACGGATCGGGGATCCGTTGGTTCGCCGATTTTTTGCTCACAAGGAGAGACTTTTTGTACGACGTGGTGCTTTGCTGTTGCGTTCTGATAATGATCAGCCGAGGGTCGTGGTCCCACGTTCGTTACCGTCCTCTGTCTTACGGCTTCTCCACCAAGGACATTGGGGTATAGTGAGAACGAAACAACTTGCTCGTCAGCACTGTACTTGGTTCGGAATCGATGCCGCGATTACGAATATGTGCTCTTCTTGCATGGTGTGTGCCGAACAACAATCACCACCACCGCGGAAATTCCTTGCATGGCCAAAAGTCACTTCCCCTTGGCAACGCTTACACGTCGATTTTGCTGGTCCATTCTGAAATGCTCGATGGTTGGTTGTGGTAGATTCATTCAGTGATTTTCCTTTTGTTGTCCGGATGTCTTCCACGACGTCATCTCCCACCATCCAAGCGTTATCTGCTATCTTTTGCATTGAAGGTCTTCCACAGACTATTGTTTCCGACAATGGCCCACAATTCGTGTCCGCAGAATTTCAGTCTTTCTGCAAGGCCAATGGTATTCAACATCAGACGTCCGCGCCGTTTTCGCCGCAGTCAAACGATGCCGCTGAACGATTGGTCAGGACTTTCAAGTCACAGATGTTGAAGCGGAAAGAGTCGCATTCTCGGGAGGACGCGTTATTGCTCTTTTTGTCTTCGTATCGCTCTCAGCCCCGAGATGGTCGCTCGCCGGCTGAGTTGCTCCACGGTCGCCCCCATCGACACTTGATGTCTTTACTACATCCGCCGCATCAGGTTCCTGTGCAGCGGCAGCCACCTGCTTTTGCCCCAGGCGACATTGTCTACTACCGGAACTATCGAGGTTCACGGCGTTGGCTCGAAGGGCGCATTCTTCGCTGCCTCGGCCACGCTATGTATCTGGTTTTGGGGGCCTCTAGTGAGGTGCGTCGGCATCTCAATCAGCTGCGCCTCTGTAACCGCACGGGATCTGCCGCTCCCCGTCGGCTTTCAGCGACGGTGCCGTCCGGTCAGCGCCCTGGGGACCCATCTACTGGCTCGCCTCAGCCCCAGGTGTTACCGACGCTGCCTTCCATTTTGCCCCATGGCGACGCGCCGCCGCCGCAGCCGCCACCGCCTGTTCTCCCGCCGGCGACGCCCGCAGTGGACGCGTCGCTGCAACCGCCGGGCGCCTCCCTGGGTCACGCGCCGCCGATCGCTTCCCGTGACCAATTGTCCTCCGCCATGGAACTCTTGCCCGCTCCGGACCATATGTCGTCTTCGCCCGTCGGGTGCCCCGGCCCGATGGAGGTCGACCCTTCGGCCCCTCCTGTCTCTCTACGGGCGCATACACCGCATGTTGGCGTGCACCCTGAAGCAGGTTTTCAGGCGTTTCCTAGCTCCCCTCGGTCCGAATGGCAGGTTGCAGGTGGCGCAGCCTCGCCTGTTGTTAGGCTCCCCACCTCGTCGCATGCGCCAACATGGGGTCCTATCCGCGGCGGGCGGCTGTGTGGCTGGATTGAAGAGTTTTTAGCAAACAGAACACAGCATGTTGTTATCAACGGAGAGACGTCTACAGACGTTAAAGTAACCTCTGGCGTGCCACAGGGGAGTGTTATGGGACCATTGCTTTTCACAGTATAAATATATGACCTAGTAGATAGTGTTGGAAGTTCCATGCGGATTTTCGCGGATGATGCTGTAGTATACAGAGAAGTTGCAGTATTAGAAAATTGTAGCGAAATGCAGGAAGATCTGCAGCGGATAGACACTTGGTGCAGGGAGTGGCAACCGACCCTTAACATAGACAAATGTAATGTATTGCGAATACATGGAAAGATGGATCCTTTATTGTATGATTAGATGATAGCGGAACAAACACTGGTAGCAGTTACTACTGTAAAATATCTGGGAGTATGCGTGCGGAACGATTTAAAGTGGAATGATCATATAAAATTAATTGTTGGTAAGGCGGGTACCAGGTTGAGATTCATTGGGAGAGTCCTTAGAAAATGTAGTCCATCAACAAAGGAGGTGGCTTACAAAACACTCGTTCGACCTATACTTGAGTATTGCTCATCAGTGTGGGATCCGTACCAGATCGGGTTGACGGAGGAGATAGAGAAAATCCAAAGAAGAGCAGCGCGTTTCGTCACAGGGTTATTTGGTAACCGTGATAGCGTTACGGTGATGTTTAACAAACTCAAGTGGCAGACTCTGCAAGAGAGGCGCTCTGCATCGCGGTGTAGCTTGCTCGCCAGGTTTCGAGAGGGTGCGTTTCTGGATGAGGTATCGAATATATTGCTTCCCCCTACTTATACCTCCCGAGGAGATCACGAATGTAAAATTAGAGAGATTAGAGCGCGCACAGAGGCTTTCAGACAGTCGTTCTTCCCGCGAACCATACGCGACTGGAACAGGAAAGGGAGGTAATGACAGTGGCACGTAAAGTGCCCTCCGCCGCACACCGTTGGGTGGCTTGCGGAGTATAAATGTAGATGTAGATGTAAAAGCCTTATGCCACAACTGTCCGCCGATTTGCGGGGGAGGAATGTGGTGTCACCGCCAGACACCACACTTGCTAGGTGGTAGCCTTTAAATCGGCCGCGGTCCGTTAGTATACGTCGGACCCGCGTGTCGCCACTATAAGTGATTGCAGACCGAGTGCCGCCACACGGCAGGTCTAGAGAGACTTCCTAGCACTCGCCCCAGCTGTACAGCCGACTTTGATAGCGATGGTTCACTGACAAATTACGCTCTCATTTGCCGAGACGATAGTTAGCATAGCTTTCAGCTACGTCATCTGCTACGACCTAGCAAGGCGCCATTACCAGTTACTATTGCTGCTGTAAAACATGTACCGTCAAGAGCGATGTTCACCAATTGTGGATTAAAGTTAAGTATTCCAGCAGCTACGTACGTTATTTGTTAGTCTCATTTCCTTGTCCTATTCCAGATCTCACGCCAGCCTGCGTGAGCTTAAACGCGTGCCTTTCGGTTTCCTCATAGTGGATTGGCTGTCTTGCCAATCCACAACACAATTGTCTTTCACGTACACACAATACTGACCCTTTGGCAAGACAGCGACTGAACCTGGGTCTGCATAATAGCGGATGTTTTGCGTAACATCCATGCTCAGTCCACGCAAACATCGTCCGACGGGAGTTTAGCTGAGTCGGGACGCTATATTGCGTACCGCTGATGGAGGGACGCCGACTGAAGCACCCTCTGCCCACCAATAGGAGAACTGGAGGATGGGTTGGTGAAGATCCGTCCGTTTTGAAACCGTTCTTTTGCCTGCAAGCTCGGTCCACGACCAGACGTGTCCACTAGTTCCTCCCTTCGGGGGCGCAATGGCTCTCAATTTAAGTGCGGAAGCCACCTGCTGACGTAGCCAACTTGAGTAGCGTACCCCTTAGGTATACGCCTTTAGAGAAATAAAAACTCCACTGGTTACTGGAAACAGTCTCTTCATTCCAAAGTTTTCGTCAAACACCGCCGGTAGCCTCGCTTCTCGCTCATTTTCCCGTCTTGACTGAGTTCAGCACGTACATTCTGTCGCAGGATGCGTAGTCTGAGATATAATGAATACCTACTTGTGTGGAAAATTTCTCTTAGTTTCTGATTACTATATTTTAATTCCATTTTACGTGGTGGTCTTGGATATTTTTCATCTGGCCCGATTCATGCAACTGGCGTTCTCGACTCCTCTCTGATCTGCCACGAAGGCAGCAAACAGTAGATTTAAATGTTGTGTTCTTGTATTTATCTGCATGCAAGCGAACTGAGTCTTCTTCGCTCCCCTTACCATATTACCTCTCACATTTAATAGAGGTGTGTCTGACAGTGTTTAAATTTCTCATTTTCCTTTCATAGGAGCATAATAAAGGACCATTTATGGAGTAGTTTCGTCACAAAATTCAACTGTTGCTGAACAGGATACACTCCGGGTTCTCTTTAGCACATGATGTTGGGCAGAGTCAGGTCCTCTGACGGTACAATGATGCGAAGCCTTATCCTGTCTTACTTCACACATTCACATAGTGGTTAAAGAATCTCGTTGTACCTTAATACAGGTTCCACCATCTTATTTCCCAATCCGTCCCGCGTGACTACCGAAAATGTTTATATGCAGTAACTTTTTTCTTTCCAAATTATTATCAAAGAATAAAATAAGTCTAGCTCTTGTTATCCGTAATCACTTCAGTTACTGGGCCAGTTTAGTAGATGAACTTAATTAGTGCAACAGGCATACATCGCTTGAATGTGATGTAGGTGAACGTAAATGCGTTTCCAGACGACCAAAGAGGAACGAGCAAAGCTAAGTAACCACCATCGAGAGAAATGTTATAAACACCCTCATTTCAGTTTTAAAGTCTGTTGTCACAAAATGGTCGATATTGCCATTCATACTACTATCCCTTATGAAATTGCAGCTAATATCAAGTTTTGCTGCTTCTACAATTTAGTACGTTATTATGAAGTTGAAGTGTATTTTATTTTAATGCAGCATTATTTTAATGTGAGTAATTTTTTATTTCTCTTTGTCTTGCTTAAATTTTATTCATATGCGAAGTGGTCGTAAAAGTCCATCAATACGTCTGCTCAGCAGGTTTATGATCGTAACCATATGAACCTAAGAACGTTCCGGAGCCGCTGGTCTTCCTGTTACAACATTTACTTTCCTCATTTATACCATTTAATTGAAAACTGTTTGAAACAAAAGAGAATATCTATATGTTAATTAGCTCCATTGAGCGGAATGTAATTCTGATAAAGGAAAAAAATGTTAATACATTACCGAAAATAATGTGGACTGGATTAGCGCGCTTTTATATTCGAGATAAAAGTTAATTGCTTCCGAGTTAGCTGTGTTTCTTGAAAACAGTCACTGCAATCGGAATTTTAAAAAAAATAAATGATGAAGTGGAACCACTGACAGTACTAAAAGACAAGACATCTTAATTAGCGCCTCTGATCTCTATGTAATATTTATGGAGGAAGAACTACATTTTATTTCGCAGAGATAAAAAACGTAAAAATTTAATTTTTAATACGTTAGCCCCATTTTTTAGACATTTATGGGACGTGTTTTCAAAATTACTGACAAGGTACTATCTTAGAACAATTAATGTTCGTGTCTGTCAGTTTTATTTGTTGATGTAATGAATGCAAAAATAACAGCAGTTTCAAACTCTGTAAATCAGTTCCAGGCGCTACAGTCTGGAACCGCGCGACCGCTACGGTCGCAGGTTCGAATCCTGCCTTGGGCATGGATGCGTGTGTTATCCGTAGGATAGTTAGGTTTAAGTAGTTCTAAGTTCTAGGGCACTGATGGCCACAGCAGTTAAGTCCCTTAGTGCTCAGAGGCATTTTTTAAATCAGTTAATGGGCAGGCTTTTGCTGTTTTAAAGTTTTGTTCAAATATGGTAATAACGCATGAATAATTAGGTATTAGCCCACCCTGGGATTAGCTTTTGTATATAGGAACCTCTCCACGTATACTTGTTGGCAATATGGTTTCTACTGCGGAGGAGGTGAGTGACAGCATGTATGTTCAGCCTCTTTTACTGTCGTTTAATTCTGACGTAATTGCATATCTGTTCTTTTAACTTTTAAACTCACCCCTCTTGCAAATATGAGGATAGATGATGATGGCTAAAAAAAGATAATACTGTTGTGATTGTGCTGGACAACAAATTTCTCAAGACTAGAGGGCTAGATGAAACAGTGTTGTAACATTTCTTGTGATGTTGTAACACACATATTGAGACTTCCGTTCGTCGTTTTGAAAATGTGATAAGAGGTTAAGTTGTTACTATGAGCTCTGAATTGTTTTACGACGAAGACTAAATGTTTTCGACATCTAGTTTCTTATCTAAGAATTCTCATATTTGAATTCTATATTACTTTTGCCCGTGACATTTCACGAAATTAAGTGTTTATTGCTTTTTTCGTCGCGCTGGAATAAAAGGAATCAATCTGTGTTACTGGAATGTCACCACCATTCAGCTGCAAGGTATTTATTACACTGGCGGCTGATCTTAGGAGGAAGCATTACCTCAGCACATATTTGTGCACTACACTTTTTTTCTGCATGTAGAAATGAACTCCATAACCAGCTGCACAGTGCTGTAAAATGTGTTCATATCATTCCACGTTCAGTACTTTCTTAAGTACGATGAGAGTACCACAGAGCAACCACGAAAAACTCGTACTGTAAAACCACCCGATCCGCATGCCATCCTTGGTGCTACATGTTAGGGCAGGTAATGTTCTCCAGCTATTCGCCCAATCCAGACGCTCCCATCGGATTGCCGCAGCATATTTTACTATTCGACACTCAAACCCACTCATTTCCAAACACTCACAGTGCAGCGGCATCGCTCTTTACATCACCTCAAGCGTCGCTTAGCGCTGATTACAGAAATATGTGGCTTTTGAGGAGCTGCTCAGCCTTTGTACCCTGTTCTTATTATATCCCTACACACAGTTATTTCGCTCCTGGAAAGCTAGCAGCACTTTAGAACTCATTATTTGTGTCATCCGCTGATTTCATTCGATTTTTTTATATCAACACTGTGAATTGTTCAACGGTCTCCGTCTGTTGGTACGTCAGGTCTACCGAATCATGGTTTATCTGCGGTTCTTCCTTCACGTTTACATGTGACAACCTGGCCGTGCGGTTCTAGGCGCTGCAGTCCGGAACCGCGGGACTACTACGGTCGCAGGTTCGAATCCTGCCTCGTGCATGGATGTGTGTGATGTCCTTAGGTCAGTTCGGTTTAAGTAGTTCTAAGACTAGGGGACTGATGACCTCAGATGTTAAGTCCCTTAGAGAAATTTGGAAAATTTGCAAATCACAATACCAACAGTCAAACTGCGCTGACTTAACCGGGTTGAAATATCTCTGATGAATTTGTTACACCGGTGATATCCAATGATATGATTCGTCCATGATCTTCTGATTGACCCACCGCTTCTGTACTGACAACACTGCACTGCCCCCCTCCTTTCACAGTACTGGCCAATAAAATTACTACACCACGAAGATGGCGTGCTACAGACGCGAAATTTAACCGACAGGAGGAAGATGCTGTGATATGCAAATGATTAGCCGGTGACGACACCTACAACGTGCTGACATGAGGAAAGTTTCCAACCGATTTCTCATACACAAGCAGCAGTTGACCGGCGATGCCTGGTGAAACGTTGTTGTGATGCCTCGAGTAAGGAAGAGAAATGCGTACCATCACGTTTCCGACTTTGATAAAGAGCGGATTGTAGCCTATAGCGATTGCGGTTTATCCTATCGCGACATTGCTGCTCGCGTTGGTCGAGATCCAATCACTGTTAGCAGAATATGGAATCGGTGGGTTCAGGAGGGTAATACGGAACGCCGTTCTGGATCCCAAAGGCCTCGTATCACTAGCAGTCGAGATGACAGGCATCTAATCTGCATGGCTGTAACGGTTCGTGCAGCCACGTCTCGATCCCTGAGTCAACAGATGGGGACGTTTGCAAGACAACAACGATCTGCACGAACAGTTCGACGACGTTTGCAGCAGCATGGACTATCAGCTCGTAGACCGTGGCTTCGGTTACCCTTGCCGCTGCATCACAGACAGGAGCGCCTGCGAGGGAGTACTCAACGACGAACCTGCATTACGTAAGGATGTCCATATACTTTTGATAAGATAGTGCACGGTTCGAGCATATACAGGGTGAGTCACCTAACGTTACCGCTGGATATATTTCGTAAACCACATCAAATACTGACGAACCGATTCCACAGAACGAACTTGAGGAGAGGGGCTATTGTAATTGTTTAATACAAACCATACAAAAATGTGCGGAAGTATGTTTGTTAACACAAACCTACGTTTTTTTAAATGGAACCCCGTTAGTTTTGTTAACACATCTGAACATATAACCAAATACGTAATCAGTGCCGTTTGTTGCATTGTAAAATGTTAATTACATCCGGAGATATTGTAACCTAAAGTTGACGCTTGAGTATCACTCCTCCGCTGTTCGATCGTGTGTATCGGAGAGCACCGAATTACGTAGGGATCCAAAGGGAACGGTGATGGACCTTAGGTACAGAAGAGACTGGAACAGCACATTACGTCCACATGATAACACCTTTTTATTGGTCTTTTTCACTGACGCACATGCACATTACCATGAGGGGTGAGGTACACGTACACACGTGGTTTCCGTTTTCAATTGCGGAGTGGAATAGAGTGTGTCCCGACATGTCAGGCCAATAGATGTTCAATGTGGTGGCCATCATTTGCTGCATACAATTGCAGTCTCTGGCGTAATGAATGTCGTACACGCCGCAGTAAATCTGGTGTAATGTCGCCGCAGGCTGCCACAACACGTTGTTTTATATCCTCTGGGGTTGTTGGCACATCACGGTACACATTCTCCTTTAATGTACCCCACAGAAAGAAGTCTAGAGATGTAAGATCAGGAGAACGGGCTGGCCAATTTATGCGTCCTCCACGTCCTATGAAACGCCCGTCGAACATCCTGTCAAGGATCAGCCTAGTGTTAATTGCGGAATGAGCAGGTGCACCATCATGCTGATACCACATACGTCGACGCTTTTCCAGTGGGACATTTTCGAGCAACCTTGGCAGATCATTCTGTAGAAGCGCGATGTATGTTGCAGTGCTCTCCGATACACACGATCGAACAAAAAAATGGTTCAAATGGCTCTGAGCACTATGGGACTCAACATCGTAGTTCATAAGTCCCCTAGAACTTAGAACTACTTAAACCTAACTAACCTAAGGACATCAGACACACTCATGCCCGAGGCAGGATTCGAACCTGCGACCGTAGCAGTCTCGCGGTTCCGGACTGCAGCGCCAGAACCGCTAGACCACCGCTGCCGGCACACGATCGAACAGCGGAGGAGTGGTACTCAAGCGTCAACTTTAGGTTACAATACCTCCGGATGTAATTAACATTTTACAATGCAACAAACGGCACTGATTACGTATTTGTTTATATGCTCAGATGTGCCAACAAAACTAACGGGGTTCCATTTTAAAAAGAAGTAGGTTTGTGTTAAAAAACATACTTCCGTGTATTTTTTTATGGTTTGTATTAACCAATTACACTAGCCCCTCTCCTCACCTTCGGTCTGTGGAACCGGTTCGTCAGTATTTGATGTGGTTTACGAAATATATCCAGCGGTAACGTTAGGTCACTCACCCTGTATATGCCTAAATTTCTCCTGTTTACACGCTTGTTGTGAACATTGCAGCACACTTGCAGTTTACAGATTTTGAACGTGGGGCGATAGTCACGCAAGAAACTTGGGTTGCAGAATATACGAAATTACACATGAATTCGAGTTTATTAGGTCAACAATGTCTCTGATGTAACTTCAGTGTTGCAGAGGCAGTGTATTCTCCTAACAGGACGAACACAAATGTTTGACGAACAGATGTCACACCTCTTCCTTAGAGCCACTGGAAAATCACTGGACTACAGAGAACCTGATAGCTACCAGTTGGAAATCGGCGCATCAGAAACTCGGTTCTACAAGAACTATACAGCAACGTCCATATACTTCAATAACCGATGACCGGGTCTGTAACGTGTATCACTAATGACAGTGGTATGACATGGTACTCTTTACGCTTTACTGGTTCTGTCCAACGTTCGGAGTTGTGTGTGTCTTGAGGAAGCTGTCATGCGGCTCTCTCGAAACGTGTTCGATAACATAATAGACACATCCAAATGGTCAGTATAATCGATTCTCCAATGCTGCATGAATACTGAACTGCTGCCGAAGATTACACAGTTAATTACTTCTACTTCCCCCCGTCGGAGGTTCGAGTCCTCTGCATCTACATCTACATACATACTCCGCAAACCACCATACGGCGCGTGGCGGAGGGTACCTCGTACCACAACTAGCATCTTCTCTGCCTGTTCCACTCCCAAACAGAACGAGGGAAAAATGACTGCCTATATGCTTCTGTACGAGCCCTAATCTCTCGTATCTTATCTTTGTGGTCTTTCCGCGAAATGTAAGTTGGCGGCTGTAAAATTGTGCTGCAGTCACCCTCAAATGCTGGTTCTCTAAATTTCCTCAGTAGCGATTCACGAAAAGAACCCCTCCTTTCCTCTAGAGACTCCCACCCGAGTTCCTGAAGCATTTCCGTAACACTCGCGTGATGATCAAACCTACCAGTAGCAAATCTAGCAGCCCGCCTCTGAATTGCTTCCATGTCCTCCTTCAATCCGACCTGATAGTGATCCGAAACGCTCGAGCAGTACTCAAGAATAGGTCGTATTCTACCAGTGAACCAAGACGACTACCCGCTTTCCCCACAACAGCCATTACATGCTTGTCCCACTTCATATCGCTCTGCAATGTAACGCCCAAATATTTAATCGACGTGACTGTGTCAAACGCTACACTAGTAATGCAGTATTCAAACATTACATGATTCTTTTTCCTATTCATCTGCATTCATTTACATTTATCTATATTTAGAGTTAGTTGCCATTCATTACACCAATCACAAATCCTGTCCAAGTCATCTCGTATCCTCCTACAGTCACTCAACGACGACACCTTCCCGTACACCACAGCATCATCAGCAAACAGCCGCACATTGCTATCCACCCTATCCAAAAGATCATTTATGTAGATAGAAAACAACAGCGGAACTACCACACTTCCGCCGAGCACTCCAGATGATACCCTCACCTCCGATTGCCGGCCGGTGCGGCCAAGGGGTTCTAGGCGCTTCAGTCTGAAGCCACGAGACCGCTACGGTCGCAGGTTAGAATCCTGCCTCGGGCATGGATGTGTGTGATGTCCTTAGGTTAGTTAAGTTTAGGTAGTTCTAAGTTCTAGGGGACTGATGTTAAGTCCCATAGTGCTCAGAGCCGTTTGAACCAACACCTCCGAGGACAACGTTCTGGATTCTATTACTTAAGAAGTCTTCGAGCTACTCACATACTTGGGAACCAATCCCATATGCTCGTACCTTAGTTAGGAGTTTGCAGTGGGGCACCGAGTCAAAAGCTTTCCGGAAGTCAAGGAATATGGCATCCGTCTTATACCCTTCATCCATGGTTCGCAAGAGATCATGTGAAAAACGGGCGAGTTGCGTTTCGCAGGAGGGACGCTTTCTAAAGCATTGCTGATGCATGTACAGCAACTTCTCTGTTCAAATGGCTCTGAGCACTATGGGACTTAACATCTGTGGTCATCAGTCCCCTAGAACTTAGAACTACTTAAACCTAACTAACCTAAAGACATCACACACATCCATGCCCGAGGCAGGATTCGAACCTGCGACCGTAGCAGTCGCGCAGTTCCTGACTGCGCGCCTAGAACCGCGAGACCACCGCGGCCGGCAACTTCTCTGTCTCAAGAAAATTCATCATATTCTAACTGAGAATATGTTCGAGAATCCTGCAACAAACCGATGTTAAGGATATTGGTCTGTAATTTTGAGGATCTATCCTTCTACCCTTCTTATATACAGGCGTCACCTGCTCTTTTTTCCAGTCGCTCGGGACTCCACGTTGGGCAAGAGATTCGCGATAAATGCAAGCTAAGTAAGAAGCCAATGCTGTAGGGTACTCTCTCTATAACCGAATTGGAATCCCATCAGGACCTGGCGATTTATTTATTTTCAACCCATTCAGCTGCTTCACAACCCCAGGGATATCTATCACTATGTCCTCCATACGGGAATCTGTACGATACTCAAACGGCGGTATGTTTGTACGATCCTCCTGCGTGAAAGATTTCTCAAATGCTAAATTTAAAATTTCAGCTTTCGTTTTGCTGTCTTCGGTTGCCAGGCCAGACTGATCAGTGAGTGACTGGACGGAAGCCTTCGACCCGCTTACCTATTTTACGTAAGACCAGTATCTCCTTGGGTTTTCAGCAAGATCTTTTGCTGAGGTATGACGGTGGTAATGGTTGAATGCTTCACGCATCGCTCTTTTTACAGCACCACGAATCTCTACTAACTTTTGCCTGTCCTCATTCTCCCGATCTTTCTTGTACCGTGAGTGCAACTACCTTTGCTTCCTGAGCATTCTCCGAACTGCGCTGTTAAACCACGGTGGGTCTTTTCCGTCCGTAACCCACTTTTTCGGCACATACTTGTCCAATTAGTGATTTACAATGTGTTTAAAATTTGCCCATAATTCTTCCACGTCCATCGTACCGGAAGTAAATGAAGTCGATTCATTTACTAAGTGGGATGCTAACAACTGCTTATCTTTTCTTTCTAGCAAGAATACTCTCCTAGCCTTCTTGACCGACTTTTAACTTTCGTAACCATAGTCGTAATGACAACATCATGATCACTAATCCCTGTCTCTTGGGCATGGGTGTGTGTGTGTTGTCCATAGCGTAATTTAATTTAAGTTAGATTAAGTAGTGTCTAATCTTATCCGTGGTCTGGGGGTAGCGTCTTTGATTCATAATCAAAACGTCTTCGGTCTCGGGTTCGATCCCCGCCACTGCATTGGCGGCCGAAGACTTCCGGCATAAGAAGTCAGCCTCATTCTGCCAACGGCCTTGTCAAAAGAGGGCGGAGGAGCGGATAGAGGTCAGGGCACTCTCTTGTTCTAAGGGTGGGAAATTGCCCCTAAAGGCGGAAGAATCAGCAATGATCAACGACATGAGGATGCAGAAGGCAATGGAAACCACAGCATTAAAGGCACGTAACGTGTATCAACAGGACATGTGGCCCGTAATTGAAGAAGTGTCATGATGATCTCTCCATAGGCAAAATATTCTGGTATAGTCCCCCATTCGGATCTCCGGGAGGGGACTGCCAAGGGGGAGGTTACCATGAGAAAAAGATTGAGTAATCAACGAAAGGATAACGTTCTACGAGCCGGGGCGTGGAATGTCAGAAGCTTGAACGTGGTAGGGAAACTAGAAAATCTGAAAAGGGAAATGCAAAGGCTCAATCTAGATATAGTAGGGGTCAGTGAAGTGAAGTGGAAGGAAGACAAGGATTTCTGGTCAGATGAGTATCGGGTAATATCAACAGCAGCAGAAAATGGTATAACAGGTGTAGGATTCGTTATGAATAGGAAGGTAGGGCAGAAGGTGTGTTACTGTGAACATTCAGTGACCGGGTTGTTCTAATCAGAAACGACAGCAGACCAACACCGACAACGATAGATCAGATATACATGCCGACGTCGCAAGCTGAAGAGATAGAGAAAGTATATAAGGGTACCGAAAGGGTAATGCAATACATAAAGGGAGATGAAAATCTAATAGTCGTGGGGTACTGGAATGCAGTAGTAGGGGAAACAGTAGAAGAAAAGTTTACAGAAGAATATGGGCTTGGGACAAGGAACGAGAGAAGAGGAAGACCAACTGATTTCTGTAACAAGTTTCAGCTAATAATAGTGAATACTCTTTTCAATAATCACAAGAGGAGGAGGTAACTTGGAAAAGGCCGGGAGATACGGGAAGATTTCAATTAGATTACATCTTGGTCAGACAGAGATTCCGAAATCATATACTGGATTGTAAGGCGTACCCAGGAGCAGATATAGACTCAGATCACAATATAGTAGTGATGAAGAGTAGGCTGAAGTTCCAAGACATTAGTCAGGAATAATCAATACGCAAAGAAGTGGGATACGGAAGTACTAAGGGATGACGAGATACGTTTGAAGTTCTCTAACGCTATAGATACAGCATTAAGGAATAGCGCAGTAGGCAGTACAGTTGAAGAGGAATGGACATCTCTAAAAAGGGCCATCACAGAAGTTGGGAAGGAAAACATAGGTACAAAGAAGGTAGCTGCGAAGAAACCATGGGTAACAGAAGAAATACTTCAGTTGATTGATGAAAGGAGGAAGTACAAACATGTTCCGGGAAAATCAGGAATACAGAAATACAAGTCGCTGAGGAATGAAATAAATAGGAAGTGCAGGGAAGCTAAGACGAAATGGCTGCAGGAAAAATGTGAAGACATCGAAAAAGATATGATTGTCGGAAGGATAGACTCAGCATACAGTAAAATCAAAACAACCTTTGTTGACATTAAAAGAACGGTGGTAACATTAAGAATGCAACGGGAATTCCACTGTTAAATGCAGAGGAGAGAGCAGATAGGTGGAAAGAATACATTGAAAGCCTCTATGAGGATGAAGATTTGTCTGATGTGATAGAAGAAGAAACAGGAGTCGATTAAGAAGAGATAGGGGATCCAGTATTAGAATCGGAATCTAAAAGAGCTTTCGAGGACTTACGGTCAAATAAGGCAGAAAGGATAGATAACATTCCATCAGAATTTCTAAAATCATTGGGGGAAGTGGAAACAAAGCGACTATTCACGTTGGTGTGTAGAACATATGAGTCTGGCGATATACCATCTGACTTTCGGAAAAGCATCATCCACACAATTCCGAAGACGGCAAGAGCTGACAATTGCGATAATTATCGCACAATCAGCTTAACAGCTCATGCATCGAAGCTGCTTACAAGAATAATATACAGAAGAATGGAAAAGAAAATTGAGAATGCGCTAGGTGACGATCAGTTTGGCTTTAGGAAAAGTAAAGGGACGAGAGAGGCAATTCTCACGTTACGGCTAATAATGGAAGCAAGGCTAAAGAAAAATCAAGACACTTTCATAGGATTTGTCGACCTGGAAAAAGCGTTCAACAATATAAAATGGTGCAAGCTGTTGGAGATTCTGAAAAAAGTAGGGGTAAGCTATGGGGAGAGACAGGTCATATCCAATATGTACAACAACCAAGAGGGAATAATAAGAGTGGACGATCAAGAACGAAGTGCTCGTATTAAGAAGGGTGTAAGACAAGGCTGTAGCCTTTCGCCCCTGTTCTTCAATCTGTACATCGAGGAAGCAATGATGGAAATAAAAGAAAGGTTCAGGAGTGGAATTAAAATACAAGGTGAAAGGATATCAATGATACGATTCGCTGATGACATTGCTATCCTGAGTGAAAGTGAAGAAGAATTAAATGCTCTGCTGAACGGAATGAACAGTCTAATGAGTACACAGTATGGTTTGAGAGTAAATCGGAGAAAGACGAAGGTAATGAGAAGTAGTAGAAATGAGAACAACGAGAAACTTAACATCAGGATTGATGGTCACGAATGAAGTTAAGGAATTCTGCTTTCTAGGCAATAAAATAACCAATGATGGACGGAGCAAGGAGGACATCAAAAGCAGACTCGCTGTGGGAAAAAAGGCATTTCTGGCCAAGAGAAGTCTACTAATATCAAATACCGGCCTTAATTTGAGAAAGAAATTTCTGAGGATGTACGTCTGGAGTATAGCATTGTTGGTAGTGAAACATGGACTGTGGGAAAACCGGAACAGAAGAGAATCGAAGCATTTGAGATGTGGTGCTATAGACGAATGTTGAAAATTAGGTGGACTGATAAGGTAAGGAATGAGGAGTTTCTACGCAGAATAGGAGAGGAAAGGAATATGTGGAAAACACTGATAAGGAGAAGGGACAGGATGATAGGACATCTGCTAAGACATGAGGGAATGACTTCCATGGTACTAGAGGGAGCTGTAGAGGGCAAAAACTGTAGAGGAAGACAGAGATTGGAATACGTCAAGCGAATAATTGAGGACGTAGGTTGCAAGTGCTACTCTGAGATGAAGAGGTTAGCACAGGAAAGTAATTCGTGGCGGGCCGCATCAATCCAATCAGTAGACTGATGACCAAAACAAAAAAATAAATCTTAGGGACCGATGACCTAAGCAGTTTGGTCCCATAAGATCTTACCACAAATTTACAATTTTACTTCTGCTTCTCCCTTCATTTTATTGCGGTAAGGGGAACATTTTATTTTTTACTGCCCTGGGAGCTTCCTTTAGATGGCTCGCAACAAGGAAGTTAACTTCGGACTGGGGAAGTCACAGTGTCCCATCTCTGAAGAGTCTGCCCGATAGCTGCGTGGTCAGCGTGACGGATTGTCGTCCTAAGGGCCCGGGTTCGATTCCCGGTTGAGTCGGTGATTTTCTCCGCTCAGGGACTGGTTGTTCTGCTGTCTTCAACATCACGTCATCCCCATCCGGCGCGCAGGTCGCCTAATGTGGAGTCGAATATAATAAGACCTGCACCCCAAGGGGCCTCCCGGCCAATGACGCCAAACGCTTATTTCCATTTCCATCTCTGAACAGCAAGCGTAGGAGGGTGGTCTGCATTCCATAAAACTGCACTGCGTCAGACGCTAGTAGGAATTCTTTTTAGCTAGGAAAATTATCTGAAAGCCAGGTGTAGCAGTTGTAACATGAGAATATGGGTGGGCATTGCCTGCGGTCACACAACGCGGGAATGTTCTTTTAAATGCAATTAAAGGGGACTGTGATTGTCTCATAATAATTATATGGATAGAACGCGCGTTTTCCTGCGTAAGTATACAAAGTTTTTGGTTGGGAAGGGTCGGAAACCTGTCATATAGTGGGAGGAATTCCTGCCTCCGTTCCCATGACACACCTTTACTGGTTAGCAGTGAAAGGATCAATGAGAGTAGAAATTTGTTAAACTTGTTTAAAATTATTGTTGGTTGCAACCTGCAAGGTATGCTGCAATTAGCCAGTGAAATTACTACACTGGCAGACACAGATCATTTTTGAATAGTTTGGCCAGAAAACATTTGCTGCCGGAATATCGAGGAATATTCTTGCTGCATGAGTGCCACTGAGAACGCACTTTACTTTAGGCAGCTGCAGAGACAGGTATCTCTGACTTGGAGCATAGTTAAGAGCTCGAATTGGACGCAGGATTTCCATGCGCCACTGCAGCTGAGTTCCATACTTATTCTATCTGAGAGTAGCAAACATGAGCCAGCAATGCAAGCAATGAGCCTTGCGGGGGACCCTAGGCTATGTGATTTACGCCAGGGTTTAATTGCACAGTTTCAACATTTGCAACGAGCTAATTGTACCCACCATGCATTTTGTTGTATCTATTGGTGTTTCTACTTGCTTTTCCAGCGATATTTCTTCAGATATTATTTTTTTCACGTGGGGCACCACAGCAGTATATTTGCCAAAGGACGCTTTCAAGTATTCCACCTCGGCTGTTTTTTCGCGAGTTTTCAGTTCATTATACCCTGCACGATTGGCCAGTTTCGGCCGTACGGGCACAGTAGGTGGCGGTGTGTTAAACAATTAGTATGCCGTTGAACGGTGATACAGCCTATCTCAAAGCAAGCAAATGAAGTTCAAGTGTCGGAGTTAAAACTGGAAAGGCTACTGCATGCATTAACAGTCATCTTTAAAACTACTTTCACATTATAGGAGACTAAACTTGCTCGCTTTCGTTGTCGAACACCAGCAGTCACTTCTGTCCACGTGGAAACAACCACTATTGATTTTTTCAGTCGTTGGCCATACCGGCGGTACAGTTACACATTGTGCTTTAATGTGTAAAGTCATCTGTGCCAAGGCTACAGTTCATAATCACAACCCTTTTAGTGTTATAGTCTTACTTTAGATAACTTTTTATTTGGCAAGATCACAAGGAAGGGTACAACTATTACCGGTATATATACTACAATTTTTGACTTTGGAATTATAAACATATTTGTGACAAATTGTCTCGCTTGAAACCCCGGTGTAAACAGTACGTTCTATTATATGATCCGAAGATAACCATTTAACTGGTCGAAACTAGGAGTCATTGTGAAACGTCCCCTTTGAACAATTTATACAAGACTGTGCTTAACCTGACACACAATATTTTTTAGCGCAACGCAATCTGACTTTCTGAAATCCCTACAAAAGAATGGCCCTGACTAACATTAACATATGCGTTTCACAAATCGCTTACCTCACAAAAATCTTGGTTACTCGAATTACTGCAATACAGCGAGTGCCACTACTGTCAGCTAAATAAAAGATTCAAACTATGGAAGGCACTAACTACTGATAGGGATAGTTAGCAAATGAAAGATTTTAATAGAGAACAAACAATGTATTTACCTTAATAGTCATAATATATATAGCAGTTCAGACATCCATTCTGTACTCAAAAATCCGCCATCTCATTTCCCACATCCACCACTGCTGGCGGCTCACCTCCAACTGCGCAACGCTATGCGCTGTTCACATCCAGCTGCCGCTGCCCAACACTACAATGGCAGACAACAATGCAAACTAGCCACAGACTGCACACAGCACAGCCAGTGATTTTCATACAGAGCGCTACGTAACGTTGCCAATAAGAAAACATAAACAGCCTACTTACATAATTTAATAGAGAATGAACAATGTATTTACCTTAATAGTCATAATATACACTGCTGGAAATGGAAAAAAGAACACATTGACACCGGTGTGTCAGACCCACCATACTTGCTCCGGACACTGCGAGAGGGCTGTACAAGCAGTGATCACACGCACGGCACAGCGGACACACCAGGAACCGCGGTGTTGGCCGTCGAATGGCGCTAGCTGCGCAGCATTTGTGCACCGCCGCCGTCAGTGTCAGCCAGTTTGCCGTGGCATAAGGAGCTCCATTGCAGTCTTTAACACTGGTAGCATGCCGCGACAGCGTGGACGTGAACCGTATGTGCAGTTGACGGACTTTGAGCGAGGGCGTATAGTGGGCATGCGGGAGGCCAGGTGGACGTACCGCCGAATTGCTCAACACGTGGGGCGTGAGGTCTCCACAGTACATCGATGTTGTCGCCAGTGGTCGGCGGAAGGTGCACGTGCCCGTCGACCTGGGACCGGACCGCAGCGACGCACGGATGCACGCCAAGACCGTAGGATCCTACGCAGTGCCGTAGGGGACCGCACCGCCACTTCCCAGCAAATTAGGGACGCTGTTGCTCCTGGGGTATCGGCGAGGACCATTCGCAACCGTCTCCATGAAGCTGGGCTACGGTCCCGCACACCGTTAGGCCGTCTTCCGCTCACGCCCCAACATCGTGCAGCCCGCCTCCAGTGGTGTTGCGACAGGCGTGAATGGAGGGACGAATGGAGACGTGTCGTCTTCAGCGATGGGAGTCGCTTCTGCCTTGGTGCCAATGATGGTCGTATGCGTGTTTGGCGCCGTGCAGGTGAGCGCCACAATCAGGACTGCACACGACCGAGGCACACAGGGCCAACACCCGGCATCATGGTGTGGGGAGCGATCTCCTACACTGGCCGTACTCCACTGGTGATCGTCGAGGGGACACTGAATAGTGCACGGTACATCCAAACCGTCATCGAACCCATCATTCTACCATTCCTAGACCGGCAAGGGAACTTGCTGTTCCAACAGGACAATGCACGTCCGCATGTATCCCGTGCCACCCAACGTGCTCTAGAAGGTGTAAGTCAACTACCCTGGCCAGCAAGATCTCCGGATCTGTCCCCCATTGAGCATGTTTGGGACTGGATGAAGCGTCGTCTCACGCGGTCTGCACGTCCAGCACGAACGCTGGTCCAACTGAGGCGCCAGGTGGAAATGGCATGGCAAGCCGTTCCACAGGACTACATCCAGCATCTCTACGATCGTCTCCATGGGAGAATAGCAGCCTGCATTGCTGCGAAAGGTGGATATACACTGTACTAGTGCCGACATTGTGCATGCTCTGTTGCCTGTGTCTATGTGCCTGTGGTTCTGTCAGTGTGATCATGTGATGTATCTGACCCCAGGAATGTGTCAATAAAGTTTTCCCTTCCTGGGACAATGAATTCACGGTGATCTTATTTCAATTTCCAGGAGTGTATATAGCAGTTCAGACATCCATTCTGTACTCAAAAATCCGCCATCTCATTTGCCACATCCACCACTGCTGGCGGCTCGCCTCCAACTGCGCAACGCTACGCGCTGTTCACATCCAGCTGCCGCTGCCCAACACTACAATGGCAGACAACAATGCAAACTAGCCACAGACTGCACACAGCACAGCCAGTGATTTTCATTCAGAGCGCTACGTAACGTTGCCAATAAGGAAACATAAACAGCCTACTTACAATTGTATCCTTCCTTGCGGTACTGGCAAGTAAAATATTGTCCAAAACAAAAGTACAAATACAGATCACTTCTACAACGCTGAAAATGTATGGTAACTGTAATAGAACACTTTTGTTCCCTTCTATGTTTGATTGATTCACTGAGTAATCATTTTTTTCATGTCTAATAGTAATAAACAGAACGCCGCGCGGGGTAGCCGGGCGGTCTGGGGCGCCTTGCCACGGTTCGCGCGGCTCCCCCCGTCGGAGGTTCGCGTCCTCCCTCGGGCATGGGTGTGTGTGTTATCCTTAGCGTCAGTTAGTTTAAATTAGATTAAGAAGTGTGTGAGCCTAGGGACCGATGACCTCAGCAGTTTGGTCCCATAGACCTTACCACAGATTTCCAAATAAACCTAAATGTTGTAGCGACCGCTACTTTTTCTGTAGTTACATCAGTCCGTTCATTAATACATCCGTGTGAGTTATGGAACCCATCTTTTCATGCTTAATTGGGAAACCGGTAACAGTTTTTATTCAATAAGACATTATCCGTTCTTCGACATTGTTTCTCTTAAATTGACATGATCTTATGGGAAGTTTCGCTTCCATATAGGTAACCGGAAAACCGTCTTATGGTATCTTAGGGGTATGCTAAATGGCTCAGCCGACTCCTCGCAGCTCCACTTCCAGGTTTTGTATGAAGCATATTCTATCTTCTTCAGTAGAATTCCGAGCTAAGAGGTCTTGGTCGAGATATAGAAGTACACCCTTAAGTTTGGCCTCCTACTGTGGTGGACATCTTCGGAGGTAAAACGTTTTACTCCAGAAGATGCCTCCTGAAGTCAGAGACGAAACTTCAGGGAATAGTCTCATATATCGTCCACGGCGTCTCAACCGAGAAGTTTTATCTGAAATAAACACCATTTGTAAAAGCCAACACTGTATGAATGTGTTCTTTCTTTTACCCATCCATTATCAGTGTCCGATCACGGCAAGGAAAAAGGTTTCAATTAATAATCAGCAAAATATGGGGGGAAGGTCCCACTGCCTCCATGCTACATTCAGCCACTTATTAACTTAATATTGAGTTATCAAACAGCATTGCCTGCTCCAGAGTACTTTTACCAGTGTTGTAATCGGTGGTATGGCCGTCACCTTTGTTCTTTCGCGAACAGGGCGAGTTCCGAGAAACGGCCACCCACTCTGTGCTCAGGACGAACCTGACGTACTTTACGTATAACATACCGTTTATATTGCCTTTTCCATCGCCTCATGACATCAAAACATTTTGAAGTTTACAGATTTGAGATGAGTTCGTCGTTATTAAAGCGGCGGCTTCCTGGAACATTTTTCATTTCGTATGGCAAGTGAAGGTTGAAGGGCCGTAGGCCAGCACGCTGGCTCATCCAGCACGGCACGCGCCCTGTCTCTGGACACAGGGCTGTGCCGCCCCAATCCGACAGCACAGCATCACCGCCCGCGGCGGCCGACAGCAAAAGGCTCTGTGGAGTACCTCGAGGCCACGGATGCCGACACGGTGTGTTTGTTCGGCAAACAGCTGCGCTGTGCTGCAGGTGGCCCACGGTGTTGTGCTGCTGCTGTTGCTGCCGCTACCGCTACTGCCACCGCCTGTAACGCCGGTGATCGATAGCCACCGGACGCGCGCTCTTTACCTGCCTCGGCGCCATCGCGCCGAAACTCACACAGCAAGCGTTTCGCCTCCTGTTTGTCTTTTGTAGCTGTCTCGTCGGCTGATATTTCGTGGTACGTAGTCGACGCTTTTGCTTCAGCCCAAGGTACGGCGCTCGCCCTAAGACATGCAATCACAATGTACTAAATGCAGTGCTGTCCATTCAAAATCACAAAGAATAACAGCAAATACAATATTACTCAGGTCGCATTTAGAAGAATACAGCTGATTTCAAGGCTTACAGAGTGCTGCGTTTCGTACAGCAAGATTCCGCCTATAGTCGCGGCAGCCGGTCTAATCTGAATGATCCGACTGCGTGTAGGATCGAGTTAACCAAGGACGACAGAAATGGGAACGTCAATCCACGTTGATTTAATCTAATCCCAGAATTCATCAGTTGTGGTAACTGGTCAGTGGTGGCGTGCCAGTTTCGCAGTAGACACATGGCCGCATATTTTCACTGGTCAGAGCGACAGTAGAAGACGCACTGTATCGATCCACTTCAGAACAGCACGAGTAACTAATGCTCTGGCGTTATCTTGTTGAACAATAACGTGATAGACCTCGACGAAACTACTGTCCATAACACATCGGTAATACACAGTCGAGTCACATTAATGCGACCACCGCCTCTGTTCAATGTCAACGTGCAATAACCATTAAAAGACAGCTAGTGGCAGCAATAGCATTGGACGGTATAAGAAGCGTGCCGAGAGAACGCGCAAAACACTACAATCTTAATCGTAATACGGCATCGGAGCGATTTTTTTTTTTTTTTTTTTTTTGGTCATCAGTCTACTGACTGGTTTGATGCGGCCCACCACGAATTCCTTTCCTGTGCTAACCTCTTCATCTCAGAGTAGCACTTGCAACCTACGTCCTCAATTATTCGCTTGACGTATTCCAATCTCTGTCTTCCTCTACAGTTTTTGCCCTCTACAGCTCCCTCTAGTACCATGGAAGTCATTCCCTCATGTCTTAGCAGATGTCCTATCATCCTTTCCCTTCTCCTTATCAGTGTTTTCTACATATTCCTTTCCTCTCCGATTCTGCGTAGAAACTCCTCATTCCTTACCTTATCAGTCCACCTAATTTTCAACATTCGTCTATAGCACCACATCTCAAATGCTTCTTCTGTTCCGGTTTTCCCACAGTCCATGTTTCACTACCATACAATGCTGTACTCTAGACGTACATCCTCAGAAATTTCTTTCTCAAATTAAGGCCGGTATTTGATATTACTAGACTTGTCTTGGCCAGAAATGCCTTTTTTGCCATAGCGAGTCTGCTTTTGATGTCCTCCTTGCTCCGTCCGTCATTGGTTATTTTACTGCCTAGGTAGCAGAATTCCTTAACTTCATTGACTTCGTGACCATCAATCCTGATGTTAAGTTTCTCGCTGTTCTCATTTCTACTACTTCTCATTACCTTCGTCTTTCTCCGATTTACTCTCAAACCATACTGTGTACTTATTAGACTGTTCATTCCGTTCAGCAGATCATTTAATTCTTCTTCACTTTCACTCAGGATAGCAATGTCATCAGCGAATCGTATCATTGATATCCTTTCACCTTGTATTTTAATTCCACTCCTGAACCTTTCTTTTATTTCCATCATTGCTTCCTCGATGTACAGATTGAAGAGTAGGGGCGAAAGGCTGCAGCCTTGTCTTACACCCTTCTTAATACGAGCACTTCGTTCTTGATCGTCCACTCTTATTATTTCCTCTTGGTTGTTGTACATATTGTACGTGACCCGTCTCTCCCTATAGCTTACCCCTACTTTTTTTCAGAATCTCGAACAGCTTGCACCATTTTATATTGTCGAACGCTTTTTCCAGGACGACAAATCCTATGAAAGTGTCTTGATTTTTCTTTAGCCTTGCTTCCATTATTAGCTGTAACGTCAGAATTGCCTCTCTCCTCCCTTTACTTTTCCTAGAGCCAAACTGATCGTCACCTAGCGCATTCTCAATTTTCTTTTCCAGTCTTCTGTATATTATTCTTGTAAGCAGCTTCGATGCATGAGCTGTTAAGCTGATTGTGCGATAATTATCGCACTTGTCAGCTCTTGCCATCTTCGGAATTGTGTGGATGATGCTTTTCCGAAAGTCAGATGGTATATCGCCAGACTCATATATTCTACACACCAACGTGAATAGTCGTTTTGTTGCCACTTCCCCCAATGATTTTAGAAATTCTGATGGAATGTTATCTATCCCTTCTGCCTTATTTGACCGTAAGTCCTCCAAAGCTCTTTTAAATTCCGATTCTAATACTGGATCCCCCACCTCTTCTAAATCGACTCCTGTTTCTTCTTCTATCACATCAGACAAATCTTCACCCTGATAGAGGCTTTCAATGTATTCTTTCCACCTATCTGCTCTCTCCTCTGCATTTAAAAGTGGAATTCCCGTTGCATTCTTAATGTTACCAACGTTGCTTTTAATGTCACCAAAGGTTGTTTTGACTCGGAGCGATTTATCTGACGTCAAAAAGGCTTGATCGTTGAGTTTCTGGCCAAGCGTGGAAGCATTTGCGAAGCAGGTAAGTTTGAAAGCTGTTCGCATTCCGCCATGCGTGAAGAATAACTTGCATGGCAAAACACTGCCATCCAAAACCGGCGCCGAGGCAACAGTGGTGTCCCACAGGCCATATGCGAACGTTGCTGCGTATGAGCCTACGCACGAGCCGCCTGGTTTGTGCACCCATGCGGACTGCTGTTCACCGGCGACGAAGGCTGGAATTTGCACGCCAGTACTTTAAAAGGACGTCCACTGGGTGGCGACAGGTGACCTTTTCAGATGAATAACGTTCAGTTCCCCATCAGACAGGTAGCTGTTGGCGTGCATGGCGTGAAATGGATGAAAGCATACACCCTACAAGAATATATAAACATGATATCTGTTCTTTCGGACATGTCCGACAGGACAGTTAACATATTCGTATGGGTAAGGATTACCGGGCAATGATCTTCTTCAGTGCGGGTGCACTCGCATTGCTCAAACTCTTACGGGAATCGGTAGATTGACTGCCGCGAGTAATGACTATAGTGGACAGGGGCACTACAAATGTAGTGTGCGGACAGTAAGTTGGAAATGTGGGTCTCACGGGAAGCGTGCCAGAGATAAATCCCTGCAGTCACACAATCCTGTGGGTCCTCGATGCCTCAGTCGGGTAGAGCGTCTGCCATGTAAGCAGGAGATCCCAGATTTGAGTCCCGGTCGGGGCACACATTCTCAACGGTCTCCGGTGATATTTATCAACGCCTGTAAGCAGCTAATGGTCTGGATTTCATTGTAATTTCACCCTCGAAGCATAGTCGGAAGGGTTCAGGCCGGAGGAGGGAGCGTTATGGTATGGGGAATGTTATCCAGGCATACGATCTCGTCATTCTTGAAGGCATGGATCGACCCTAGTTACATCTATCCTTGGGGACTAAGCCCATCCACGTTGTTCGTTTTTCCTCGGCACAATGGCTTCAGCGAGGCAATGCAACGTGTCACACAGCTTGCAGTGCGCGTCCATCTTTCGAAGGGCATCAAGATGAGTTTACTGCATTTCCCTGGCTGCCGAACTCCCCGGATCGGATAAAACCCAATCGAGAATATGTGCGACCACTTCGATCGGGTTATTCGCACCATAGTTTCTCACCGGAGAAACCTAATGCAGCTGGCCACGACACTGTAGGTTGCATGGCTCCACATCCCTGACCGTCCCTTCCAGAACCTCTTTGGCTCTCTCCCTGAGTCTCGTAGCCGTCCGCGAAGCAGAAAGTGGTTATTCACGCTTTCGACAGCAGTCCGCATTAATGTGACTGGAAAGTGTGTGACGTCTACTGTTGATATTATCAGCTAAACGAACCACAAGTGCTAATGTTAGGCATGTAGTAATATCTGTTACCTAACGCCAGCTGCTGGGCCTGTATGATGTTGACGATTGCAGTATGAAATGTTCTTCCTTCTTCGGACCTCCACACATGGACACGTCGATTGTGATGCTGTAAGCTGCACTGTGATTAGACTGGAAAGACGACGTGGTACCACATCTGTCGCTGTCACTGTATTCACCATTCGCGTCTCGCTTCTCTTCGTTACCACATCAAGGGAAGCCGAAACGATCTCTGCTGGTCTCATTGTCCGTGGCGTTCCAGCCGTTGCATGTATCCTGCAAATTTTGTCCCTCGCTTACTTATGAAGAATTTGCCGCTTGCCAAGAACATGAATGACGATAACTTGCAACAAATGGAATAAAAATTCACTAAGTAACTCGCTTTTAGAGCTCGCATTGGCTGCGACATTCACAGAAAAGTGCTTAGAACAGTTACGAACGCCCATTGATCGTCGGATAACGCCGCCGTTCGTGATTAGAACTATAGACAGAGGGAGCCGTTGAGGCACTGGATAGCGATGTGGAAGGCCCTCCAGAACCGATTTATTCCACATGCGCACGTTACTTGTCGTTTGCTGTAAAAATATGCAGAAAAATTGCGCAGCCTTAACCGCAATCCCATTAGAACACGATCAACCCTCTCTCGAATTCTGAGAAGTGCTCCTGTATGTTTCTGTCCCTCTCTCTTATTTTATCTATTTCTTTTTTTATCGTTTTTCTGACTTGTGCTATGCACCCGTCACGAATTTTTGTCCCACGTCAAGCTCTTCATCTGAGACTATCACTGGCATTCAACGAAAAATGGTTCGACAATTAAAAATAATGCCAATGTTCTAAATTCTCACAAAAATACATGTAAGCTATAGGGGAGAAGGGTAATATAAAATATGTACAAGAATCACGAGGCAAAATAGAAGTGGGAGACTAAGAGTGAAGTGGTCGTTTCGGAAAGACTGTAGTACAGGGATGCCATCTTTCATTATCGTTGGTTGTTTTACACAGCGAGGAACCAATGACGCCAATAAAAAAGAAGTTCAGGGTGGAACCAACGTTCAGCCTCAAGGAATGTCAGTGATAAGAATCGTTGATAACACAGCTAATCCCAGTAGAATTGAGAAGGAACTAGAGGCTCTGATGGATGAAGTGGACAGGCTGATGAGAACGTGAACTGACAGTAAATTGAAGAAGGAGGGAACTAGTAGGAGAAGCAAAAACAAAATTATCGTTAAACGTGTCGTCAGAACTGCAGACCTTGAAGTAGCTGAAGGACTGCTACTGCCTTGCAAATAAACTGCACTGAAGAGCAAAAGGAAATGGTACATCTGCCTAATATCGTGTACGGCCCCCGTGACCTCGCAGACGTCGCGCAACATGACGTAGCATGGACTCAACTGATATCTGAAGCAGTGTTGGAGGGAATTGATACCTTGAATCCTGAAGGACTGTCCCTAAATCCGCAAGAGTACGAGGGGGTGTAAATCTCTTCTGAACAGCACGTTGCAAGGCATCTCAGATTTGCTCAATAACGTTGATGTCTGAGGAGTTTGGTGGCCATCGGGAGAGTTTAAATTCAGAAGAGTGTTCCTGGAGCCACAATGTAGCAATTCTGGACGTGTGAAGCGTCTCATAGTACTGCTGGAATTGCGCAAGTCCGTCGGAATGCACATTGGACATGAATGGATCCAGGTGATCAGACAGGATGCTTACGCACGTGTCACGTATCAGAGTTGCTTCTAGATGTATCAGGGGTCCCAAATCACTCCAACTGCATACGCCCCACACCACTACAGAGCCTCTATCAGATTAACAGTTTTCTGCTGATGTGCAGGGTCCATGGATTCATGAGGTCGTCTCTATACCGGTACACTTCCATCTGCTCGATACAATTTGAAACTAGACTCGTCTGACCAGGCAACGTGTTTCCAGCCTTCAACAGCCCAATGTCGGTGTTGACGGGCCCAGGCGAGGCGTCAAGCTTTGTGTCGTGAGTCGCCAAGGGTACACGAGTGGGCTTAGGTTGGTTAGGTTTAAGTAGTTCTAAGTTCTAGGGGACTGATGACCACAGCTGTTAAGTCCCATAGTGCTCAGAGCCATTTTTAGAGACACTTATGGAGAATATTGACAATAAGTATTGATAGGGTAATGGGACACGTGTTAACGCATCAAGGAATCACTTCCATGGTGTTTGAGATAGTTGTAGACGGTTGGAACTGCAGGCGAAGACAGAGATTGAAATATATCCAACAAAAAATTAGGACGTTGGGTGCAAGTGCAACTCTGAAGTGTAGAGGTTGGCTGATGAGAGGAATTAGTGGCAGACCTCAACAGTTAGAAGCTCTCGCGAAAGAAACGTTTATTTTAACCAGAAAAAGGTACTTCCACGGTACATGGTCTAAATACATTTCCAAATTAAGGGAATGTGACTTACAAATGGATTGTTGGCTTCACATTAGTTTCTCCAATGAACACAATATTTTTCTTTACTTCTTCAAAAATAAAAATGGTTCAAATGGCTCTGAGCACTATGGGACTTAACATCTGAGGTCATCAGTCCCCTAGAACTTAGAACTACTTAAACGTAACTAAACCTACGGACATCACACACATCCATGCTCGAGGCAGGATTCGAACCTGCGACCGAACCAGTCGCGCGATTCCAGACTGAAGCCCGTAGAACCACTCGGCCACTGCGGCCGACTTTACTTTTTCCGGTGTTATATCTGTAGCTGATTTGGGAAAGTCATTAACTTCTGTCATTAGTGACATCGAATTCCTACTCGCTTTTCTCTGTGTTTAAAGGCGTTTTTTTGTCGCTGTGTATTGTGGATTTATCTGCGGCGCAAAAGGTAGTTTTCAGCTGTACATCTTAAAGAACAAAATTGTGAGTGAAAAGATAGGACAGAAAGGCCGGACGACAGAGAGACAGACATGACATCCAAGAATTTTATCAATTGACATAGCTGTTGGAAACGAAAATTAATTCTCGAGATTCGTTGCGCTGCGCATGAAAAACCATAGTTGGTTCAATAACTTCATTATTCAAATCATAACATACAAAATTACCTGTGCAGAGTGTCGATGCCGCTCTCAGCTCAGTTATGTGGATTTATCAAGTATCGGCGGAAGAGGGCAATGCCAGCGGCGTCTTCTAATACTTAAAGATAAGCGGTGGAAACGTGTAAAATGTTATTGAGACGCGGTGTAAGTTGTATTCCAAGGAAAGAATCGTTTATTTGGAACTACTTGTCTCTCTCAGAAATACTTTTCTTACAGCCTCCCACTACGCATCGTACCCAGTGGAGGCGATCACACAGTACTAACGGCTTTCACTTACCAGTGTAAAACTTCTTGGAAAGAGTGTTCATGTCACCCTGATTGTAAATCAGGGTCCTTACCCATTCGTATTCTCTGAATTGCTGTCACTCTGGACTGAGTCGTAACCCATTCGTATTCTCTAACCGAATTGCTGTCACCGTGGACTGTCAGAAAAGCAATCAGGAATGTTAGGTTTGGTTAGAGTGCACAAACACGCATTTCATCTCCTTTGGTCCCAGCAATCGACTTTTAAGTTACTACTAAAAGCATGATCTGTAAAGAATAGCAGCACCGAAGCAGTTTATCTGGCGTTAACAGTGAATTCATCAAATGGTTCAAATGGCTCTGAGCACTATGGGACTTAACATCTTAGGTCATCAGTCCCCTAGAACTTAGAACTACTTACACCTAACTAACCTAAGGACATCACACACATCCGTGCCCGAGGCAGGATTCGAACCTGCGACTGTAGCAGTCCCGCGGATCCGGACTGCAGCGCCTAGAACCGCACGGCCTCCGCAGCCGGCAGTGAATTCATCAACTGGGACATACTCCAGATATGGTCTGCTGTGGCCAACATGAATTTAGAGGCTGAGGTGATACGACTGACTCTCGTCAGTCGAGTGACAGATTCGATCTCTCCTGCTAGTATGTGGATGGGGTTTGTATAGTCAGTTTGGGAGTTAGTTGTGTCTGTATTTCGTCCCACACTGACTATCTCTGCATGGAATAACGTTACCTTATGCGGCTCCTTGTGGAGGAGTCCCTTTAAAATACAGGCAGTACTTCGTGTACCAACAGTATCATGCGTCAATAAAGAGGAAAGGTAGCATTATTGGGAACATTCGGTAGCAGAGAAACTATGCAGAATCGTTCTCTATCCAGAGGATCCAGAAGAAATTCCAGGACATTAAATTGGACTTTAAGATTACATCTTGGCACATTGTTCTCCTGGACTACCCTGCCGTACTGGACTACGAAAGTTGATCAGTTGATAGAATACTAACGATTTTTTACTCAAAATCTTTTCTTCGCGTAAATGCAACTGGAACTTTACAATATGCCACTACTTGGTGAACATTGCATAGGTGGAAAACATTAATGTCATTAATTGGGATGCAAACGCCGTAAAAAAAGGAAAAAAAACTCGTCTGGAAAACCTAAAAAGACCGGGAAACTATTTTTCGACAGACAGTTAACCTAGAGGAAAACACTGTGAAGATACGAATGTCTCAGACTGACATAAGATTAGTCTCTGCGTTTCAACTGCCTCGAAGAAAACTTCTTGCACTTGATCTCACTAGCACCCTGGATAGGTCCAACAAACTAGTAATACAAGTATGTGATTTGAATTTTAAATATACCGCCTTGCATTAAGGGCTACTCAAACCTGAAACATATCTACCTACTACAATAACTCCAATTTATCTGTCATTTCACCAAAGGAAACAAATTATTTCTCACAAATACGGTTTACTTACCGGGCGTTCTGTACATCGTACTATATAAAAGCATACTAATATAAATGCTCTTTGTACCGTAAAGTCTGATCATAGCCCGTTACCAGAATCTGTAGGAGATACAATGCCAGTCATTGAGTAAATTCAGGTACACACGAACATTAAATACATATGCAAGAAATTACATCAACGATTGAATCTGTTCCTGAAACGCAAAATGTCGAACTGCGAGTAGTATTATTCACTAATCTCTTCACCACAACGGCTAACCTGAGTAATATGCGCATCTTAATTACAAACTACTCCTCTGAATTTGTTCCGAGTTTGAACTAGGTATTGTATACGGAAACTCTGGTTACGGAAGTGTAATCCAACAGTAAAAAACCAGTTAAATAGTGAATTTTATCCATAATAGATGCAGTTGATCTCCATGACTGTTTCGTTATAGAGTGTAGAGTAATAACTGCTGACACTCACAATAGAATGAGGGTTTTATTTAGTGCATGACAGGTTTCGGACTTGAGCCCTTCTTCAGGTTGTTCTACATTCAATTACATCTTTCAGTGCTCAGTGTTGGAGATCACTGTTTAAATAAAAACCAAATAATGTGATATGACTAAATAGATCCAATTGAAACAACTGGAAGTTGTTAAGCGACATGTGTTGTAGTATCTGAAACATCCTGGCAGATTAAAACTGTATGGCGGACAAAGACTCGAACTCGGGACCTTTGCCTTTCGCGGGCAAGTGTCACCGCTTAAAGCAAAGGTCCCGTGTTCCAGTCTCCGTCCGCCACACAGTTTTAATGTGCCTGGAAGCTTCATATCAGAGCACACTCCGCTGAAGAGTGAAAATTTCATTCCATTAGAGTATTTACTTACAGCTGTAATATCCATGCCGTTCCCACATTGTATTCATCACACTTTTTACAAAATTAATGTCTCGATTTTTTTTGCGCATTAACTGCATACTGCACATCACGGTAAATATTGGTGCTTCCATGTAATGCCTTTAATACGATGGATGTTAATAACTTCAGAAGCACATACAATTTCAACATATAACGTGTTTACACAGGAAAACAGAGGTTACGGTGAAAGACTTTGTACTTTTCTTAATAGAAATTGATTTGAATTTTGTGAAATAAACCTGGACTGGTTTCCTACGTTTAGCTTTGTGTATCTGTGTCGTAATCGTGAAAAATTCAAGTGGCATAATCACGGAAACGTTGTTACATAAAATGAGTCACCTAAAACGAAACTGTTACCTGCATTTTAATTAATGTCTACAAAATTAATTAGGAAACCTAAACCGTAATGTAAATAAGCTGCCCGAGAAACTCTGTATTGTTCCAAAGTGAGCAGTGCTACAACGCGTAACGTCATAATACGTAACCTACAATTTCAACACACAAAGTGAATAGAATAAAAATGCTACATAAAATCACTAAACAATTTTCGAAAGAATAAATCATCACACTGTAGATTTACATACGTGTCCGCAGCTCGTGGTCGTGCGGTAGCGTTCTCGCTTCCCGCGCCCGGGTTCCCAGGTTCGATTCCCGGCGGGGTCAGGGATTTTCTCTGCCTCGTGATGACTGGGTGTTGTGTGATGTCCTTAGGTTAGTTAGGTTTACGTAGTTCTAAGTTCTAGGGGACTGATGACCGTAGCTGTTAAGTCCCATAGTGCTCAGAGCCATTTGAACCATTTACATACGCAATCTGTCTAAACAAATTCCGAACACTGAACGGCATACGCAAAGCTAACAGTGCACTGTGAAATAAAACAGTCTGTGTATGAAATGAAACATGAACAGACACTTACTTAAATTTAACGTAATAATAATTTTAAAAAGCATTACTTAGCAGAGATTGATCTCACTGTATCCTGAATGTAGAATGTACTGTAACTGCCGCAGTTGGAAATACTTATTTTATTACAATAGTTCCATAGTCTGTATGCTTTATGTAGTTCTGTAATCCTTTCTTCATTGGATATCGAGTTCAGTCCCGTTGTGTGTATAATCTCCCCCAGGTGTCTGAAACTTTTTTACTCGTGTTCTCTTCCACACTCCGTTACCAGTGAGTGGTTGTCTGTCGATTTCGGGTCCATGTGCTGCGTTTCCCCATATGAGATTTATAGTCCTGTTTTGACTGCGATTTCGTGTTGCGTCTCTAGTGTTTCTTTGGCTTCTTTCCGGTAATTTGTGTGATGGTTATATTATCATTTTATGTTGAAGGTTCTATCCTTGTGTCTCCCATCTTTACCCCACTGAGTCTTTTGTCCCATGTCCTTATTATTTTCGTCAAAATCGAGCTAAATAGAATGGGTGATAGGCCGTCTCCTTGTCTCACTTCTCTGTTGATTTCCAACGGTTCCGAGATCTCTCCCATAAATTTAACTTTTATTGTTATGTTTGTTAATGTTTCCTGGATTAGCTTTCTTGTCTTGTTGTCCACCTTCTTTCCTTCCAGTGTGTTAAAGAGTGTTTCTCCATCTGTGGTGTCGTAGGACTTTTTGAAGTTGACGAATGTTAAAGCGATACTCGTTGTTGTCAATATTGTTCTGTCATCGATCTGTTCATTGAATGAGCTTCGCTTTCTGAACCCTCCTTGGTATTCTTCTGTCTGAAGCTCTAGCCGATTTAACAGGGCATTAGGTAGAATTTTCCATGTCACAGGCAGTAGTGAAATCAATCTGTAGTTATTAGGATCTATTTTGTCCCCTTTACTGTGGACGGGGTGTATTAGGGCTGACTTCTAAGCATCTGGTACCTTTTCTGTTTTCTAGATGTTTTAGATGCTTCTGTGTATTTTGGGTGTAATGCTTTCCTGGTCTAATTTCCAGATTTTCATAATCAGTCCATCTTCTCCAGGTACTCTGTTATTTTTCAATGTTTTTGTTATTTTCACGGTCTCCTCGTGTTTTGGGGGTTTGGAATCGAGGCTACGTTCTGTCTTCTAGAGTTTTAAATTTTGCAACGGTTTGTCGGTGTTTAGCATATGTCGAAATATTGCGCTAACATTTCATAGTTCTTTTTCGGGGTTGTCTCCAGCTTATCATCTCGTGTTGTGAGCATATGCTCGGTGGTTGCTATCCTGTCGTATTTTCTCTGAATGTCGTGTAAAAATTTCGTGTGTAGTTTTAGTTGCAGTCCTCTTCTATCCCTTCCAATCTGTTGTTTTAGTAGCCTCTTTTTATGTACAGAATATTTGCGAAATTTTCTTCTTCTTGAATTCTTCGCATTTTTCGTGTTCCCTATGACTGTTAAAATTTTTCCAAGGTCTTATTCTGTCTTCTACGGCTCTGTCGCACGTAATGTTCCGCCATTCGGGTTTACTTTTTCTCGCTGGTTGCTTCAATATTCTCGGTTCCTTCATTTATCTGACAGTTCTGTTCAGTAGTTACCGTCGATTTTCTTATTTTTTTCACGTTCTGTAGTTTGTCACTTCCTTCTGAAGAAGATACACTTAGTAGTATCGAAACCTGGTCAAGGTTCTTACATTAAACTTCTGCAACAAGTTGGCTGTAAAATTTATATACTGTTAGTTTCTTATGATATTTCTTTCTTGTTCGATGCTTGGTACTCTAGGTCTTTCCTGAAAGTTCTGTTGGTTCTCCTGATTTGGGTATAAATTTCCCTTTGATTTGGAGTAGATGATGAAAGGATTCGAAAACTCCTTTTCTTGCTCTTACGTTCATAATTTCTGAGATGTTTTTCGTAGATATCCCTTTGTGGTCTATCTGACATTCTGTAGGGCGTTGTTGTGTAATTTCCAAGTTCGTAGTTTCTTGTATGGTTTCTGGAATTTCGTTCACATGATTCTGAGGTCTAAATTCCTGTAGAAGTTTATGAGGTACTTTCCAATTTTGTTTGACCTCTTGTGGGCCATGTGTTTTCCTGTCGTGTCTTTGAATTTTTTTCCCTGCCTAATTAGGTATCAAAATATACTAGCCACACTTTCATGTGCCTCGTCGGGATTTTGTTGGTGGTTTCTTCCGGATCTTCCCAGAAACATATCATCTATGGGTTTTTCTTCTTTTAGCTATTTGTGAGGGCAAGTGCATTGATTAGTGTATAGGATTTCTTTCCAAATCAAATCGTAAGTGTTGATACTTTTTTCTCATTTTGAAGTGAAATGTATTACAGTGTCCAATATCGATTATGTGCTACAAATCCCGTTCCGAAGAGTTTGGTTGTGGTTGGTTTCTCCTTGTATATTCCCTGGTTTTCCGAATGAAAGTGGTTCTCATACTTGTTTCCTGTACTGAAATTATCCAGTTGTTTGTCAGCTGTTTCATTTTATTTGGTTTCACTACAGTGTTCGAGTTGAGTGTTTCCATGTAAAACATTATCTTAGTCTTGAGGGTTTTTGAGAAGCTCCGATTCTTTTCTTCATCGTATGACTGATCCCGTGGAATCTGATGATCAGGTCTCTTACTCACTGGGGGATAGGGTGGTGCATAGTTTTCCATTGATCTGTAATGATTACTGGTTTCTGTTGAGGATTTGGTGGTGTGAAATCCCAGACTGGACTTCTGAGTTGCGGAACATTCCGTCACAGCCGAGTTCACAGAGCCAACAGACCAAAGTACGGCTGGCTGCCACACAAATGTGTCCGGATTTTGGGGTTTCACCTGTAACCCTAGGCGGGGATCCTCACAGGATGCTACTATCCGGAGCCAGATGGAACCAAGTTCTTTTAATTAGGGTGTAACACTTCCTTCTCCTACGTCCTCGCAACTTCCAAGAAGCCCCGGGCTTGGGACCGGCAACGGCGGAGCTCCTTACATCTTATTCAAATAGTTTATGTAACTAACAAAATAGAGGGACAAAATACGCTGGTGTCCAGAATTAAAGGAACAAAAGGAAATTTCGTAAGGGTAGATTTATTTTGTCACAAAACAATATAAACAGGTGATAGTCAGGCAGAAACAATGTAATGAACACAGAACACAAACAACTGCAACATACATAACGCTAGAGAAAAATGTTCTTCGTTTTTCCAAACTTCACAGATTTTCACACACATTAATGTGCTCAGTATGGGATGTGACCACCTCTGCAGCAATACAGGCCTGACAAGAACGGGGAATGCTGTGAATGATGTCATCAGTCTCATGTTGAAGCAGTAACGCTCATTCTTCCTGCAGAGTAGTTGGTGGATGCTGACTTGATGCAAGTTGTCTTCCTAATGCATCCCAGACATGCTCTATGGGATTCAAATCAGGAGAGCGAGCTGGCCACGCCATGTGTGCAATATCTTCCGTTTCCAAGAAAACATCAACCACCCGTGCTCTATGAAGTCGAGCATTATGGTCCATCAATGCGACGTCTGCGCCCACAGCACCTCGCAACAACCGCAAATGAGGTTCCAAGATATCATCACGATATCTAACAGCAGTTAAACCTTGCCGTTCACCTGTACAATATCATGAAGGGTTGTTCGTGTGGTAAACACAGTCCATGCCCACACCAATAGGAATCCTCCACGATCTCGGTCTCTTTACACAATGTTTGGGTTCCTAAATGGTGTTCCACGTTCCCTTCAGACGCGAATCCATCAAGAATCACTCTGCAAACTAAATGGAGACTCACTCGTGAAAACAACATTGGTCCACTGTTTGACAGTCTAGGTAGCATGTCGGTGCCTCCACTCTAGACATTACTTCCTATGAAAGCGCGTCGGACGTTGACATGCAGCATGTCTCCCACAATAAAGGCCACTCTACCGAAGCTTTCTGCCCACCGTTTGCTTCGTCCAGTGGATGTTGGGAGCTCACATGCCAGTTACCGTCCAGTACTAAGGAGCTAATATCATGCTCTTACAGCCAAATAACAGTCCTCTCTTCTGAAGTCACACGTCGTCGGCCCTGCCCTGGTTTCGGGATACAGTTTTGGTCTCTACAAACTGTCGCCACATCCGAGAAACAACAGAACGATTCACATTAAGCCATCAGGCCGAATCAGTTTTCGACTATCCTTCTTCCTTCCTACCTTCCTTCCTTCCTATAGCCCACCACCGCAGAGACTCTGGTAGGCATTTTCTCTGTGCCATATTGCACTGTCTGCGACTGTTTACACAGAGATTGTGGTTGTGCTGCTACCAGGCGAATACCACCTCATTTCATAGGTGCTTGACCGGAATGCCATCCTTCATGCAGAACACGACAGTATGGACATCTGGTTAACAGTTAGCATTTGTTAGACACAGAACGGGGAAACATGGGTTTGCTGCTTCAATTCTGGACACCAGTGTATTCAACAAATAAATATATAAACGTAATGTCAAGTGTTTTCCTACAGCTGACTAATCCATAATATCATTTCAAGTAGTGGCATGTTTACAAGAATTCTAGCACTTAAGTGCTATAAAACATGTTTCATTATTATAAAAAAAGGTAACAAATTATTATTGACAATGATTTTCGACCTATAACACACATGCATATTTGATTTCAATATTTATGCTGTTGTACGTCAGTCACACTGTGTTTCAGTGATATGGTAATGCTACCAGCTTTCGACGTTTATGTGTGTGCGGTCATATATGGATAACTGACGAATGACGATGTTCCTGTAGCAAGGATTTTTACTGTAAAAGCTTTCAAATACGAAGCGAATCACTTCTGAAACAGCTTTAATTTTCAGATCTTCTAACGAAGCATGGAGCATTTAATATTCTTCGCAGTGTCTTATTCTGGACAAATTCAAGTTTGTTAGTGTACTGGGATGCAGTGTCTTCCCTCAAGGGCAGACGTATCGCTTTACTGCTTTTATTAATGATTTTTGTTTTATTTGGGCAAGATGTTCTGTTTATTAGGGAATGTCAGACAGTTAACATCCTTCTTTATTCCCTGCGTCTTTTTTCTAATGACCTCTTTGCAGCGGGACGTATAATCACTTATATGTTTCCTAAAGATAGACTATGTGATCAGAAGTATCCGAACACCTGGCTGAAAATGACTTACAAGTTCGTGGCGCCCTCCATCGGTAATGCTGGAATTCAGTGTGGCGTTGGCCCACCCTCAGCCTTGATGGCAGCTTCCACTCTCGCAGGCGCACGTTCAGTCAGTTGCTGGAAGTTTTCTTGGGGAATGACAGCACGTTCATCACGGAGTACTGCACTGAGGAGAGGCATCGATGTCGGTTGGTGAGGCCTGGCACGAAGTAGGCGTTCCTAAACGTCCCAAAGGTGTGTACTATAGGATTTAGGTCAGGCCAGTCCATTACAGGTATGATATGTAGTGTTACCACTTCGCCACAGGCCGTGCATTATGAACGGGTGCTGGACCATGTTGAAAGATTGGATCGCCATCCCCGAATTACTCTTCAACAGTGGGAAGCAAGAAGGTACTTAAAACATCAATGTAGGCCTGTGCTGTGATAGTGCCACCAAGACAACAAAAAATGCAAGCCCCCTCCATGAAAAACACGACCACACCGTAACACCACCGCCTCCGAATTTTAGTGTTGGCACTACACACGCTGGCAGATGACGTTCACCGCGCATTCGCCATACCCACACCCCGCCATCGGATCGCCACATTGTGTACCGTGATTCGTCACTCCACACAACGTTTTTCCACTGTTCAATCGTCCAATGTTTGGCATTTACCGGTGTGGTATGTGGCTTATGAGCAGCCGCTCGACCATGAAATCCAAGTTTTCTCACCTTCCTTCTAACTGTCATAGTGCTTGCAGTGGATCCTAATGCAGTTTGGAATTCCTGTGTGATGGTCTGGATAGATGTCTGCCTTCATGTTTCCACTTCACTATCACATGGGGAACAGTGGAGCCATGGACTTTTAGTGGTGTGGAAAACTCGCGTATAGACGTATGACACATGTGACTTTCAATCAGCTGAAGATGTTCGAAGTCCGTGAATTCCGCGGAGTGCTCTATTCTGTTCTCTCACGATGTCTAATGACTATTGAGGTCTCAGACTTGGAGTACTTGGCAGTAGGTGGCAGTACAATGCACCTAATATGAAAAACGTATGTTTTGGGGTTGTCCGGATACGTTTGATCACGTAGTGTAAAAGGTTTAGCCAGATGAACTCCGGACAAGGAATGCTTTCATTGAATAACAGCAGCAGTGTTTGTAAATCCAATTTTTTTCTTCCATAAAAAGCTGCTAAACTTTTGCCCACATTTATTTGTCCCCATCTATCTGATACACCTTTTTTAAAGCTTTAGTAAGGCTCGCTGGGTTTTATCGTCAATTTTCGTTACTTTCTTGTCAGTTTAATATTTGGCTGTCGATAAGTGAAACCGATGCACCCGTTGTTATTGTTTTAATTGGTGACTATATTACAAGCAGTAATGATGTTGTACTTATCGATGGGTACAGTATTTGGAGTAAGAGATGTAACTTTCTTTTGCCAAACCTGTGTTTTTTCTTTTGGTGAACTAAAGATGTTGGTGGTGGAATAATGCTTCGTTTACGTAATGTTTAACGAGTAACGTATCAGGCGCAATAGCATCCTAGGTTTATATTTTGAGTCTATAGTGGCATAAGTTGTTTACACGTTGCTTTATTTTTTCGGAGGGTTCCGTGATTCATCTGTTTAATTGGTTCACTATAATAACCGCTACAAGTCACAAGAGAACGTCAATTTATTTAATACACGTCCAGTTTCGAGGCTGCGCCAATCTTCAGATGCTTTTGCATTCAGTTACATGTTTAAGAGCTCTGTGTAGGAGATCACTGTGCACATAAAAAACAAAGAACATGATGATTACTAAATACATCCGATTGAAACAACTGAAAATTTTAAGTGATATATATGTTGTGAAGTATTAAAGTACTTACATACATACAGCTGAAGTATCCATGTCGTTTCCACACAACATTCATCAGATTTTTTATAAATTTAATGTCTTCGAAAGCATACACACTCGTAACATCTGACGTGTTTACATAGGAAAACAGAGGTTATTGTCAAACACCTTAGATCCAAGAAATTCAAAGATGTTACACATACAGAAACATAACAGATATTAAAGATTGTGGAAATGAAATTATCATATGATAATTGACCAACATTGTCATTTATGATGTATAGAATGGTTACTGGCAAATTGTATAACGTTGTAATCATTTTCTGTTGAAGGGGTAATAAGTAACAGATGTAGTTTTGAAAAATTTCATTAATGAATGATGTGTTAGGAAAGAAAATTAATGTTCTTGAAGAGATTAAAATTTACATCCATAGCTAAAAATCACCACATCTCATTCTCAGTGAAGAAGTAGTCTTGGCAAACAGGTCGTTTCTAGACATCTTTAAGGAAATTTTTGAAAACTAAAGCTGTTACTCACTGTCTCATCACACTAGCAAAGAAAAAAATGTTTTGTACTCATTTCCATTTCTTTACCAGCTGTGAGGATGCAAAAAGTGACAGTTTTAACTTTTCTGAATGTTATGAAAGGTGTCTAGAAATGACTTGTTTGCCAGGTCTGCTTGTTCACTGAGAATCAGATGTGGTGGGTTGGAAATATGCAGGCAAATTTCACTCTCCTCAGGAAGATACATATTCTTTCCTTAGCTGACAGTGTGTAGTATCTGCAGGTTGGCTGTAATGGTTTCTTCCTATACATGTAACATCCTTGAACTTCCTGTACGTAAGATTTTATGGGTTGTAGTTTAGTTTTGGTATTCAAGGAAAATGATGTGAGTGTTACGCCACAGACGTTCTGAGAGCAAACACTCAGATCTTTGGCTGCTGGTAGCATTGTTGTTGGAGTTAGCGTTCTGGAAGAGGCTAGTAAGAGAGTCGGATGTTAGATATGCTACTACATGAATGAGAACAGCTTGCAGAGCATAGAGATAAAGGAAGGATAAATTTAGAAATGTGATTTGGTAAAGCGTAATTTGGGATGTGAAGATTCCCAGGTTGTATTGCTTTCTTGCAAATAATGATGATGTGCTTTTATAATGGGAGGTTTTAGGGGAATTTATTTTAATTGCATTGGGTTAGTTAGTTAATTGTTCAGGCTTGCACTCAGAAGTTGGTTTTACCACTCTTTTACCATTTTCAGTAACTAATTTCTTGGCAGAGAAATTTTTGTTGTAAAGGATAATTTAATTAAAGATCATTGTAATTGTTGCGAAATGACTACTAGTCTTCGTAACACAGATTTTTAAAGGGTACATTACTTTCAATCATTTAGCAAATTCAAATTCCACCACCGTCTCGTCATATCTCTGATTATGTGTGTCGCGGAATTGCACAGAGCGGAACACAGTTTTTTAAAAGGTTAAGCATGATATGTTTAGTACAGTTTCACGTCCTTGCGTTGTACAGCACAAGACATCTTCTTTCTTATTTGGCTTCGGTGTTTATTCACATCATAATTTCCTTGTTGACCTCTGTGTCGTTAGCATAACACTGCGCCCACATTTACCTCTAAAGACGGTACTAGCCAACTTAAGAATTAAAAATACTAGTGATCAAGGGAAAAACGAAAATCAAAGAGATAGAAAACAAGAGAGTAAAAGACTGTGAAAGATCTACTGGCTGGTTCAAGAAGTGAGGATCTGGGTAAAGCTACCAACAAAAGCACTTTACGAACAGACAGAGACGTTTACAAACAACATCAGGAAAAGAAAGCCGAAGTTATTCGGACACATACACAGGACGATCGAAAACAGGCTGACTAATCAGATTTTTAACATAGTGACAACCAATACAGTGAAGAGAAACTGGGTAAAGGAAATAGTGGAACATCTCAAGAAATTGAACATCTCCACAAAAGATATGACAGACGGGGAGAAATACCGTGAAAAAAAACAGAAAACAAAAACTACAGGAAAGAAGTGGACAGAAGGGAGGAAGAAGAAAGCCAGTGGGTATATGAGAGGTTTTTTATAAGAAAAAAGAAAGACACAGACAAACTGCCATGAAAATTAATTGTGTTTCAGCACTCTCCTTAATAATAATATGAGGTATAATGTCTCCTGAGATGTAACCTTACGAAGTCAAATAAATTAAACTAAATACCGCGAAATAGATAAATAGGAGTAATTTTTCGTTTTGCAGTTATCACAAACGTTAATTTATTAATGACTAACTTCTTCCATGTTAATTAAATAGATATAGGAAGAAGTGATGTATATGTGTGCATTATAAACCTCTAGTCTCAAAAACATTTCTGTTCTTCATACCTCCTTTGTGTTACCACTGATAACGTGTCTCTGATCTCATTTGTACTAAGATTGCAGTACACGCGAGGTGCTATTTGTTTCCACCGCCTGAGTGGAATGCATAAGTTACGACAAATGTTCACTAACCTGCAGTGTTCTGCAGTTGTTGTTCCCTGCGCAAAAGAAAACAAAAAACACGTAGGTTGTGAATCCGTAATGTTGAGGCAGTAATAAACTGTCAGTGAGAAACTGTTGTTTTAGGAATGATTAAATTTCCAATCAGTTTGCCATTCGCTTTTTATTGGCGGAAGACGAGAAACTGCACAATTACGTTCCTTTTTAGAGTAAAAAATGATTTTTATTCTTCAGCATATTAATAAACTGTATATTTCCATAATTAGTATCACAATTTTCCCAACTATATTTCCAAATAATCATGCATTGCTAATAAAGTACAGGGTGATTCAAAAAGAATACCACAAATTTAGGAATTTAAAACTCTGCAACGACAAAAGGCAGAGCTAAGCACTATCTGTCGGCGAATTAAGGGAGCTATAAAGTTTCATTTAGTTGTACATTTGTTCGCTTGAGGCGCTGTTGACTAGGCGTCAGCGTCAGTTGCTGCTAAGATGGCGACCGCTCAACAGAAAGCTTTTTGTGTTATTGAGTACGGCAGAAGTGAATCGACGACAGTTGTTCAGCGTGCATTTCGAACGAAGTATGGTGTTAAACCTCCTGATAGGTGGTGTATTAAACGTTGGTATAAACAGTTTACAGAGAATGGGTGTTTGTGCAAAGGGAAAAGTGACAGAGCACTTCATCACTGGCCTCCAAGAAGCCCTGATCTTACCCCCTGCGATTTTTTCTTATGGGAGTATGTTAAGGATATGGTGTTTCGGCCACCTCTCCCAGCCACCATTGATGATTTGAAACGAGAAATAACAGCAGCTATCCAAACTGTTACGCCTGATATGCTACAGAGAGTGTGGAACGAGTTGGAGTATCGGGTTGATGTTGCTCGAGTGTCCATATTGAACATCTCTGAACTTGTTTTTGAGTGAAAAAAACCTTTTTAAATACTCTTTGTAATGATGTATAACAGAAGGTTATATTATGTTTCTTTCATTAAATACACATTTTTAAAGTTGTGGTATTCTTTTTGAATAAACCTGTATTAACTACTAAAACAACATGTCTGTTCTTCGGGACTACCGAACCAGCTCTGATCTTACAGCCAAACCACTTCAGCCGCCATCCAAGTTAGACGCGATCCGAAGATCACCGAAGTGCTTTATCTGTCTTTTTGTTTCGCAGTTGTTTATTATTCGGCTGGTTATTAATACTTCTGAAATAACGGAATGACAGCACGCTACTGAGAGATGCTCTAAATATGGCATGCAAGTAAATACGCTGTTAGCTTGTCTAATATTAATAGCTGAACATTATCATTTTGGCGCGCAAGTACCAAAGGCAGCAGCCAATCGCAGAGAAGGACCACAATCTAGGCGCTCTTTCTCACGATACCCGTACCGAACACACCATCTGTCATCGATACCTCACACCATATAACGACATCTTGGCACTTCTGCCTTCTCATCAGCTCTAAGTAGAGCTTCTTTTACCTGAATATGATAGCTGCAAAGCCAGAAATATTTCAACTTCTACTGATCTTTAGTGCGATGTAATTGGTTTGATCGAGGCATCTCTTTTGTTCCAGATTCCAGAACTGAATCTGATAGCGGCAATGACCAACCTATCATCGTATAAAAAATAAGACTGAAATCTGTAAGTTTTATCTTCTTATAGATGATTAGAAACAAAAATAGCGCATAATTCATTTGACTACCCTGTATCACATTAGCACATTCCAACATACGTGAGTATTGGGGTGTACTATCCGTTTACAGACCGTGAAATTACCGTTCACTAACAATGGATGACGTAATATTGGCTGCCAATCATAGCAGAACATTGAAACGCGTAGGAGCGAAACTAATCAGTTAGGAGTACGTGAGCGTTAGAGCGCACTCGTAATGAGTGGACGAAACTATTGGTTACATTGAGTAGCTACTTCCATGACTCAGATAGTGAGTGTAGTTTCGGTGTTAAAGATGATTTTCTGTGCTTATTCGCGCAATAATCTCCTTGTTGACCTCTGTGTCGTTAGCAGAACACTACGTACACATTTGTCCCTAAGGACGGTATTAACCGACTGTATAGAATCGAATTAAGAATATTAGATTAAAATAAAAAAAATTATTACCCTGACCCTATGATTAAAATAAGGAATTTTTGTGGTATCGCCACTAATTGATGGTAAACATGGCAATGTTATTTCACGAATATTTGAATTGAGGATTAATCTGTATCCTGCGACAAGAGACAAGAGAACTCCATACAGTGCGAAATTAAGTCGTTGTATCGTTTAATTAATTGTTCGAAATAGAATTATGCGTTACAGCAAGACCAATTCGCAAAACGCAGTAGAAATTCTGCAAGGCCTGTACAATATTACAGTGGCAGGCAAATCTCCTGTTACGACTAACAGGAATTCTTCCATGGTCTTTCTTCATTTAAAGGTGGATTTCAAACATTTTGTTTATCGAGATTTAAAGTGAATTTTGAGGGTAGATCGGACGGTATTACTCTTGAATGAGATTTCTTACAAATCCTACTCTTCCGTAGTGCGTGTCTAGACCCTACCCACGGTGTCAAATTTTCGAGAGTGGTCACGCTTTTAGCTGTGGTACAGAGCTGTATTGTTCAGCGCATTTTCTTATTTGAGTTCCTCCATGGATGTAAAACAAGGATAAAAGTAACCGTAGACCACTTCAAAGATAACTGCAAACAAAAATACAAACTTCAGAGTCAACGTTTTGTGTGACAATTCCTGCTGGAAACAGCGTTTATTTGTGTCTTCTGCGATAGAAGGAACATTAATTATTCCGGAATATATCCGATTTACTGTATTTTTCTTCACTTCCAGAAAGATGCAGATTTCTTATTTTAGCCACAATATTTCTTGGTTATGGTGGCTGCCTCTGGAAATAAATCTTCCTGTGACCACATTCTAGAGCAAACCGAAAAAAAGAGTGGAATGATCGTATAACTTTTTAGTCAGAAGAGGAATATAAATTTACCAAGCAAAAAAGAGCGGTTGTGTGAGCACAAAGAAAGATCAATACGCTGCTTTTTAAAAGACTCTGACAGAAATGTTAGGAACAGGTGCCTCAATATGTATTTCACCTTCCTCACCAAAAATTTTCGCATGCAAATATATTCATGCTCTTTTAACCCAGAACATTCTACGTTCTTTTACCTAGTCTCCCTAGGTAGTTAAGCAGTCATATTCAACATATCTCTCTCGGTGTTACTGTCTATGTTTCTCTCTTTATTTACAGTATATGCCACTGCCAGTGTCACATCTCACAGTCACTGTCTCCTTTAGTGTTTCTCTCCCATTAACACTGGCTCCATCATAGCTTAGCAGTTCAAATATTCTGACGAACCTCACTTTTTTCCCCTATATCCATGTATTTTAAGATTTCTGTCCCAAATGTTCCCTCCCCTGTCCTAATTGTTGATGTTCACTGGTCTCGGAGGATCCAGTCCCCCAAACCTATGTATGGACTCCACTCGTCTGTTTTTCTGATTTCCACTGAGACCTCTCAGTTTCGCTACCTTTGCTACTATCTCCCTCCATCTCTCTTCCTCTTTTACTGCCACTGGCTCTCACTGACCATGAATATCTCCTCTGTCTGTGCCTCCCACTGCTATTGCTTTTATTCACACTCTATCTCTTTCATTGCTACTTTCTCTCTCATGCCAACATTGTCTCCTTTATCCCACTGGTAAGTTCCCCTTTTCCTCCACCGTCACTGCCTCTGTGTTACTCTCTTTCTGTGCAGTCCTAAAGCGTGGACTGCACACCGACCAACGCAGCGCCAATGGAAAGGGCGGGCTGCGCCACAATCCAGGGAGACAGAGTTCAGCGACCCATGTCAACGCTGACTTATTCAGCCGCCCATCGCTGGTCAGCCCCAGTTCTTCGAGAGCGTCAGTACTAAGTAATAGGAACACGATACTCAGCCTGCGTTATGCTTTCGGTAATAGAGAGTAAATGTATGTAGGAGGCACAGGAAGGATAGGAACCCACTTCATTACGAGAAGTTAAGTCAAATTTCTTTCTTTTTTAGAAATAAAGTATTCTGTTAATATGAGAATGTTACCGGTATATACAGGGTGGTCCATTGATCGTGACCGGGCCAAATATCTCACTTAATAAGCGTCAATCGAAAAAACTACAAGGAACGAAACTTGTCTAGGTTGAACGGGGAAACCAGATGGCGCTATGGTTGGCCCGCTAGATGGTGCTACCATAGGTCAAACGGATATCAACTGCGTTTTTTTTAAAAATAGGAACCCCCATTTTTATTACATATTCGTGTAGTATCTAAAGAAATATGAATGTTTTAGTTGGACCACTTTTTTCGCTTTGTGATAGATGGTGCTGTAATAGTCACAAACATGTGGCTCACAGTTTTAGACGAACAGTTGGTAAATAGGTAGGTTTTTTAAATTAAAATACAGAACGTATGTACGTTTGAACATTTTAGTTTGGTTGTTCCAATGTGAACTTATCATTTCTGAAACCGTATGCTGTTACAGCATGATTACCTGTAAATAACAAATTAATGCAATAAATACTCAAAATGATGTCCGTCAACCTCAATGCATTTGGCAATACCTGTAACATTCCTCTCAACAGCAAGTAGTTCGCCTTCCGTAATGTTCGCACATGCATTGACAATGCACTGACGCATGTTGTCAGGTGTTGATCACGATAGAAAATATTCTTCAACTTTTCCCACAGAAAGAAATCCGGGGACGTCAGATCCGTTGAACGTGCGGGCCATGGTATGATGCTTCGACGACCAATCCACCTGTCATGAAATATACTATTCAATACCGCTTCAACCGCACACGAGCTATGTGCCGGACATCCATCACGTTGGAAGTACATCGCCATTCCGTCATGCAGTGAAACATCTTTTGCCGGCCGCGGTGGCCGTGCGGTTCTGGCGCTGCAGTCCGGAACCGCGGGACTGCTACGGTCGCAGGTTCGAATCCTGCCTCGGGCATGGTTGTGTGTGATGTCCTTAGGTTAGTTAGGTTTAAGTAGTTCTAAGTTCTAGGGGACTTGTGACCTAAGCTGTTGAGTCCCATAGTGCTCAGAGCCATTTGAACCATTTTTTTTAAACATCTTGTAGTAACAACGGTGGAACATTACTTAGGAAATCAGTATACACTGCACCATTTAGATTGCCATCGATAAAATGGGGTCCTATTATCCTTTCTCCCATAATGCCGCACCATACATTAACCCGTCAAGGTCGCTGATGTTCCACCTGTCACAGCCATCGTGGATTTTCCCTTGCCCAGTAGTGCATATTAAGCCCGTTTACGTTACCGCTGTTTGTGAATGACGCTTCGTCGCTAAATAGAACGCGCGCAAAAAATCTGTCAACGTCCCGTAGTTTTTCTTGTGCCCAGTGGCAGAACTGTACACGACGTGCAAAGTCGTCGCCATACAATTCCTGGAGCATAGGAATAAGGTACGGGTGCAATCGATGTTGATGTAGCATTCTCAACACAGACGTTTTTGAGATTCCTGATTATCGCGCAATTTGTCTGCTACTGATGTGCGGATTAGCCGCGACAGCAGCTAAAACACCTACTTGGGCATCATCATTTGTTGCACGTCGTGGCTGACGTTTCACATGTGGCTGAACACTTTCTGTTTCCTTAAATAACGTAACTATCCGGCGAACGGTCCGAACACTTGGATGATGTTGTCCAGGATACCGAGCAGCATACATAGCACACGCCCGTTGGGCATTTTAATCACAATAGCCGTACATCAACACGATATCGATCTTTTCCGCAATTGGTAAATGGTCCATTTTAACACGGGTAATGTATCACGAAGCAAATACCGTCCGCACTGGCGGAATGTTCAGTGATATCACGTACTTGTACGTTAGTGACTATTACAGCGCCATCTATCACAAAGCGAAAAAAGTGGTCAAACTAAAATATTCATTTTTTCTTTCGTACTACACGAATGTGTAATAAAAATGGGGGTTCGTATTTAAAAAAACGCATTTCAGACTCCAGGCATAAGAAGTCACCCTCATTCTGCCAACGGCCTTGTCAATGAGGGCGGAGGAGCGGACCGAGTTTCAGGCCACTTTCTTGTCCTAGAGGTGGGAAACTGACCCTCAAGACGGAAGAATCTCTAATTGTAAACGGTATGGGATGCAGAAGGCAATGGAAACCACTCCATTAAAGACACGTATCGTATCCACACGACTTGTAGCCTGCAATGATCTCTCCATTGGCAAATGACAAATGATTCCGGAACTGAAACTTCCTGGTAGATTAAAACTGTGTGCCGGACCGAGACTCGAAGGCAAAGGTCCCGAGTTCAAGTCTCAGTTCGGCACACAGTTTTAATCTGCCTGGAAGTTTCATATCAGCGCACACTCCGCTGTAGAGTGCAAATTTCATTCTAGAAACATCCCCCAGGCTGTGGCTAAGCCATGTCTCCGCAATATCCTTTCTTTCAGGAGTGCTAGTTCTGCGTGGTTCGCAGGAGAGCTTCTGTAAAGTTTGGAAGGTAGGAGACGAGGTACTGGCAGAAGTAAAGCTGTGAGGACGGGGCGTGAGTCGTGCTTGGGTAGCTCAGTTGGTAGAGCACTTGCCCGCGAAAGGCAAAGGTCCCGAGTTCGAGTCTCGGTCCGGCACACAGTTTTAATCTTCCAGGAAGTCTCATATCAACGCAAACTCCGCTGTAGGGTGAAAATTTCATTCTAGATTCCGGAACAGTCCCCCAATCGGATCTCCGGGATGAGACTACAAAGCGGGAGGCGACTATGAGTAAAACACTGAATAATCAAAGAAAGAATAACATTTTACTAATCGGGGCGTGGAATTTCAGAAACTTGAACGTGGCAGGGGAAACTAGAAAATCTGAAGAGGGAAATGCAAAGGATCAATCTAGATATAGTAGGTGTCAGAGGTGAAACTGAAAGCAGACAAGGATCTCTGGTCAGATGAGTATGGGGTAATTTCAACAGCAGCAGAAAATGGTGTGACGGGAGTAGGATTCGTTATGAAGACGAAGATATGGCAAATAATGTGTTACTGCGAATGGTTCAGTGATAGGGTTGTTCTTATCAGAAACGACAGCAAACAAGCACCGATAACGTTAGTTCGAGTATACAGGGTGAGTCACCTAACATTACCGCTGGATATATTTCGTAAACTACATCAAATACTGACGAATCGGTTCCACAGACCGAACGTGAGGAGAGGGGCTAGTGTAATTGTTTAACACAAACCATAAAAAATGCACGGAAGTATGTTTTTTAACACAAAACTACGTTTTCTTAAATGGAACCCCGTTAGTTTTGTTAGCACATCTGAACACATAAACAAATACATAATCAGTGCCGTTTGCTGCATTGCAAAATGTTAATTACATCCGGAGATATTGTAACCTAAAGTTGAAGCTTGAGAACCACTCCTCCGCTGTTCGATCGTGTCTATCGGAGAGCACCGAATTACGTAGGGATCCAATGGGAACGGTGATGGACCTTAGGTACAGAAGAAACTGGAACAGCACATTACGTCCACATGCTAACACCATTTTATCGGTCTTTTTCACTGACGCACATGTACATTACCATGAGGGATAAGGTACACATACACACGTGGTTTCCGTTTTCAATTACGGAGTGGAATAGAGTGTGTCCCGACGTGTCAGGCCAATAGATGTTCAATGTGGTGGCCATCATTTGCTGCACACAATTGCAATCTCTGGCGTAATGAATGTCGTACATGCCGCAGTACATCTGGTGTAATGTCGCCGCACGCTGCCACAATACGTTGTTTCATATCCTCTGGGGTTGTAGGCACATCACGGTACACATTCTCGTTTAACGTACACCACAGAAAGAAGTCCAGAGGTGTAAGATCAGGAGAACGGTCTGGCCAATTTATGCGTCCTCCACGTCATGGCAACGTACATGTGCGTCAGTGAAAAAGACCAATAAAAAGGTGTTAGCATGTGGACGTGATGTGCTGTTCCAGTCTCTTCTGTACCTAAGGTCCATCACCGTTCCCTTTGATCCCTACGTAATTCGGTGCTCTCCGATACACACGATCGAACAGCGGAGGAGTGGTACTCAAGCGTCAACTTTAGGTTACAATATCTCCGGATGTAATTAACATTTTACAATGCAACAAACGGCACTGATTACGTATTTGTCTATATGTTCAGATGTACTAACAAAACTAACGTGGTTCCATTTAAAAAAACGTAGGTTTGTGTTAAAAAACATACTTCCGTGCATTTTTGTATGGTTTGTATTAAACAATTACACTAGCCCCTCTCCTCACGTTCGGTCTGTGGAATCGGTTTGTCAGTATTTGATGTGGTTTACGAAATATATCCAGCTGTAACGTTAGGTGACTCACCCAGTATATGCCGACGTCGTAATCTGAAGGTGAAGAGACAGAGAAAGTATATAAGGGTACTGAAAGGGTAATGCAATACATAAAGGGAGATGAAAATCTAATAGTCGTGGTGTACTGGAATGTAGGGGAAACAGTAGAAGAAAAGGTTACAGAAGAATATGGGTTTGGGACAAGGAACGAGAGAAGAGGAAGACTAACTGATTTCTGTAACAAGTTTCAGCTAATAATAGTGAATACTCTATTCAATAATCACAAGAGGAAGAGGTTTACTTGGAAACGGCGGGGAGATACGGGAAGATTTCTGTTAGATTACATCGTACTCAGACACAGATCGCGAAATCAGATACTGGATTGTAAGGCGTACCCAGGAGAAGATTCAGATCACAATATAGTAGTGATGAAGAATAATCTGAAGCTTAAGCCATTAGTCAGGAAGAATCAATACGCAAAGAAGACGGATACGGAAGTACTAAGGAATGACGAGATACGCTTGAAGCTCTCTAAGGCTATAGATGCAGCAATAAGGTATAGCTCAGTAGGCAGTACAGTTGGAGAGGAATGGACATCTCTAAATAGCACCATCACAGATGTTGGAAAGAAAAACATAGTTCAAAGAAGGTAACTGCAACGAAACCATGGGTAACAGAAGAGATAATTCAGTTGATCGATGAAAGGAGGAAGAGCAAAAAATGTTCAGTGAAACTCAGGGCTACAGAACTACAAGTCTCTAATAAATGTAATAAATAGGAAGTTTAGGGAAGCTAACACGAAGTGGCTGGATGAAAACTGTGAAGAAATCCAGAAAGAAATGACTATTGGAAGGAAAGTCTCAGCACGCAGGAAAGCCAGTACGACCTTCTCTTACATTAAAAACAAGGGTGGTAACATTAAAGAGTGCAGAGGGAATTCCACTGTTAAATGAAGAGGTGAGAGCAGATAGGTGGAAAGAATACATTGAAAGCCTCTATGACAGGGAAGAATTGTCTGATGTGATGGAAGAAGAAACGTGAGTCGATTTAGAAGAGTTAGGGGATCCGGTATTAGGATCAGAACTCAAAAGAACTTTTGAACACATAAGATCAAATAAGGCAGAAATAATGTATGACATTCCACCAGAATTTCTAAAATCATTGGGGAAAGTGGAAACAAAACGACTCTTCGCGCTGGTGTGTAGAATGTATGAGTCTGACGACGTACTATCTGACTGTCGGAAAAATGTCATCCACACTATTTCGAAGACTGCAAGAGCTGACATCTGCGAGAAGTATCGCACAAACAGCTCAACAGCTCATGCATCCAAGTTGCTGATAAGAATAATATAGAGAAGATTGGAACCAGAAAATGAGGATGTGCTAGATGACAAAGAGAATCGAAGAAATGAGATGTGGGCTACAGACTAATGTTGACAGTTAGGTGGACTGATAAGGTAAGGAATGAGGAGGTTCTGTGTAGAATCTGAGAGGTAAGGAGTATGTGGAAAACGCTGTCAAGGAGAAAGGTCACAATGATTTGGCATCTGTTAAGGCATGAGGGGATAGCTTCCATTCTACTAGAGGGAGCAGTAGTGGGCAAAAACTGAAGAGACAGACAGAGATTGGAATACATCGAGGAAACAATTGAGGACGTAAGTTGCAAGTTCTACTCTGAGATGAAGAGGTTGGCACAGGAGAGGAATTGGTGGCGGGCCTCATCAAATCAGTGAGAAGACTGATGACCCAAAAAAACAGACGCTTATCGATATGTCTTTATGGCCATTGACGTGTTTCTTTGCTTTTTATGGCTTATTCCCGTTAGATCAATCACAGGTTGTGCCACCATTACACACTTCACCAGTATTTTCTCCAATTTTGGTCCATCAAAGCCCCTAGAAGTTTTGTTTGGACTATGCTATAAAAGTGTATGGTCTCCAGCCGTCCTCCGCCAAGCACGTTAATCGCAACTTAAAGGCTACTTTCATCCTATATCATTCCAAGAGTCAACCTTGCTGGGACATATCGGTTATGTTGTTCAGCTTTTAATACCGCTCTTCATAAAGCACATAGGCTTGTTGATGTTGGGCTGTTCCATAACCTACCCCCTTTCCAATCTGTGGACGATTGGTGGTTTCCAGCCAGAGGAGATTGGTCATTTTGATATTAATATCAAGTGGAATGTGGCCTGGCGTAACACTGCTCGAGTGCATCAGAGACATGGTGTGGGGTATATCAGTGGGGCCGGGAGTGCAACCTCCAGGTGGGAGATTTAGTTTACGTGTGTAACTTCTGGGAGTCACAGTATGGGCGGTCGTGGGATTACATAGAGAATGCTCTCTCGTTTTGTGGGTCCGTGTAAGGTAGTGGAAAAGATTTCTCGTGCCATTTCCTGGTTGCAGCTTATTACAACCAAGAAGCGTACGCAGGCAGACATCAGTGAAATAAAGCCTGACAGCAGAGATAGTCTTAATGTTAAGCAAACCTCCCAGTTGTTCTGGTTTTAATGAGCGAGGTTGCGATAGTCTGTGGTTGGTGACAGTGATAATTTCCTTATCTGCGAGGTTTGCCTCAGCGATAGGGGAAGGGTTGAGCCGCAGAGGTTTGAAGAGCGCATACGGACTGCCTTGACAGTGTGTGCCCAGCCCATCAAGCGATCCTGAAAGTGGTTTTTCTGCTAGAGCACTCGTATATGGCGATATATGATGTGGACAATGCTATGTGGAATTGGATATGTGATTAGTAGTGCTAGTGAAGTTACGTGAACCTGTTGCAGTGCACCTTCTGCAACGACAAGCGTCCATGGCTGTTGGTTCGTCCGTGTTTGGAGTCCGTGTGTTTGTACGGAAGTAAACATCGCAGTCTGCTCAATTGGGGCGGCCTTGACTCTGTGATTCAGAAAAGGTGGTGTTCTGCGGAGGTTACTGTATTATACTGATCTCACCTCTGCTTCAGTATGCGTGAAGAGACGAGTCTGGTGGAGTCATTTGAGTTGTACTTCACCGTACGATTGATCATGGTGAGCGCTGTCCTTACATAGTGGTAGAATGCAAGTGTTAGGATTGTCGGCTCCGGCAATAGTTTGGGGGCTCCTGTTTAAGTAGTCATATTCCATGATCGCAAACGGTGTTAATCTGGATGTTATAAGGCTTTTAAGTATTTTTAAATTATAAGCTAAGAGTGTTTAAACCTGGTGGGCCTTGCAGTTGCTAAGCGAATACTTGCTGTCTAAATCCAATTTGCAGCTTGTGCTACTGCTAAATTTGATTTCATTTGTAGGATTATAAATATGAAAGATGAACTGATTTAATTGAGCTTTCAATGTTTAAGCCTGGTGGGATTTTGCAGTTCTCAAGTGAATTACTAGAAGCTAAATTTAATTTGCGGTTTATGGTACCGAGTGAATTTGATTTTTGAGCATGATCATATTCATGAAACATTCATTCATTTAACTGGTGTTATTGCAAATTTGTTACGGTTTTGAAGTTTCTTTCTTTTTTAAAATAAGTTTTAAAGTTACCTCGCCCATGGTATGGGTTTGGTGTTATTGTTGTATAATTATTTGGGTACTGAAGTTCTGTTTATTCTGTTTTAGGTAGCTACCTGGGTAGAGCTTTTAGAGTTGTTTGCCTGACGACGGCCGCTGTTGGCGTCATCTTGTTACTGGGGAATCGCCCGTTTGTATGAGGAGAAATGTATAAATCTGAAATTTAATTCTTTCTTATTTGTGAACGTGGAGTGATTATTAATTCTTTGACCACTTTGTAATGAAGTGTGTCATTTGTTAATCTTATAGGTTCTGGGCTGTGGTTCTGGCACCTACTGAAATGAACGATTTGTCCTGCTTTAAAATTTTTTACTCGACTGTCTTTAAAATGTTTAGCAGTTGTTAATTAGTTCTAACTGTGTGGTTTAAGTTTTAAGTGTTATTTTTCTCTAATTCTCGGGAAACACAGTGGTTGGAGGGGGCGAGGGGGATCTTAGTTGTATTCAACAGGTGTGTCTACTGCCACACGCTATGAACACATCTACTGCCTGTTTCAAAACGAACCGCGGGCCGTCGTGGCCTAGCGGTTCTAGGCGCTTCAGTCTGGCACGGCGTGACCGCTACGGTCGCAGGTTCGAATCCTGCCTCGGGCATGGATTTGTGTGATGCCCTTAGGGTAGTTAGGTATAAGTAGTTCTAAGTTCTAGAGGACTGATGACCTCAGATGTTAAGTCCCATAGTGCTCAGAGCCATTTGAACCATTTGCAAACAAACTGCATTGTTTTCGTAAAATTTTTTACGGGTCACGTGTGATGAACACATGCCAAATTATGTTTGAATGTAGTAAGATAAATGAACTGAAATTTTCTTTTTATATTCTAATAACATAAGAACCTAATCGCACATGTTATGTTGATAATATATGTAATTCCTTTTGCTAGTACCTCAGTCAATAAAATTGAGTCTAAGAGGGCAATACTTGGGCATTAATAATGCCCTATATTCGTTACTGATAACCCTTGTCGCCCGATTGTAGTTTATTTCTCTGTACGTCACATCCCCGTTGCCCACAAGCTGGGGTAGCACTTCGCCTCCACGGAAGGGCAATAGTGAAACTGTAAACATACTACCTCCTGACTTGTCGGCTTTTCTTCACGAATATACATAGTAACACGTACCAAAAACGGGTAATACTTTATTGGACCGACCAATCCGCATTATTTTCCACTGGCTTCCTGCACACCCTCGGGTGAATGACGGAACTTACGCCAACTCAGCGCAGCACTAAGATCATCAAAACAAGGGAAATGAATAATGTGCGCAAAGGTGTTACTAAAGATGAATAAAGAAAAAAAATCAAAACCCAAAACTGAAATAAATACCAATAGAGCCTATAACAAAGCTAAATATGTAAAAATACTATTTAGAAGCTTTTTTTTAATCAATTACATGATGGTGAATGTAAAAATACTGAAAACTTCACTTAAATCCGCATTTGAACGTTATCGTAATAGTGCAGTTTTTACTAATTAACTAAGTATTTATCTGTATAGCTATACACGTTCATATTGTCAGTAAGCAAGTGTACATGTGTATGAACATGAAGATTTCCTATTAGTCATTCAGTTAGGTACACAGTAATGACAACACTTAAAACAATGATAACATTATGTATAAAGTGCCTGGAGGACACTTAGCAAAGTGAACTAAACGTGCGTGGAAATTACCTTCTTGACTTCATTTAAGGTTTTTTTTTTACTATTATACGTTATGTGAGCACTAGGTATTGACTTCTAGCTAGTGTGATTAAGTGAAGACAGTTTGAATGCAGTTATTTAATTTCCTTCGAAAACTGTATAATATACATGTAAAATAAAGACTGAGTGATTAAAACGTCGTTATATAGCGTGTGTACACATGACTCCAGAAAATAATCCTTCAGATGGTTTCTGTTGTTCTTGGGGGCACTGCAATACTACAGCCAAATTGACCAGACAGTGTGTACGTTAAATAAAATATTTCCTAATTTTAACTAAAATTTTGTCGGTGATAATCCAGCATATTATCCCCATATTAACTATATCGCTGATCTTTCCCTTTGTCGTTAGCGTTAGGTAGTCTTCTAACTTGTACCTCTCTCCTGTTAACACTGCTTGAAGTTAGACGTATGATCAAAGTCATTTCTTCCCACTATTATGAACCTTATACTGAAGAAATGCAGCATTGTTCTCCACCAACTTGCGGAATCGATATGACATGAAATTATTACTGCTGCACGCAAATCGTTTCACATATTAATAAAATAAATTAGACTTTCTGTCTCCATGTGTAGTCATTACACCACCTATTGGTGCTCTTACTAATATATGTTAGTAAAACAAATTATAGTGCCCCATGCAGCTGGAAAGAGTTTGCAGGGAGTACTAAGTCCGACACAATGAACAAAAGCCATAGAAGTCATTCCGTTGCCTACCTAATTAAAATATTTAAAAATCATTACTTTTTTATTTATTAAAAATATTTTTAGTTATGTGATATTAGATCGTCCTAGTAAAAGGTTGATGTATTACATTTGTTGTATTAAAATTAATATCTCTTGTGACATGCTCTTTGCAATAAAATAATGAAATCTGATGGAATTACATTTTCCTGGAAACGTATGAGTCTCAACTTTATCTTCGATAACGATAGAAGCTAAATAAAAGAATTAAAATTTTTGGCGCGGTTGAAAGTTAAACAAAGGTCTCCTGTTTACGAGGCAAATTGGCTGATCACTACAGCACCTTAGCATTGTCTTACTACAGCTGCACTGAGTACCCTAGTCCAGTGCTCTCCGTAATATAGATTTCAATTCGCCTCTTCAGGCCATTTTCCCATTCATAAATCATCAGTATTGACTACGCTCTCAGACATCTGAATAGGACCCGAGCTTTGTACGTAATGGTGAAATGCTTCCTGATCCCCAAGAGTAGGTGATCTATTGATGTGATGGAATTACATTTTCCTGGAGACATATCGCTGACTGTTGCACGATAAACTAAGTAAAGACGTGTCGTTCTATGTACTACTTTTAAATCGAATACCATGCTGTAATGAAATCATATATTTTGGACGTTTTGACAAAGGAATTTGGCTCGAAGTTGGTAAAGGGTAGTAATTAATTTAACCTTTTATTCTCAAGTCCGCAGCTCGTGGTCTCGCGGTAGCGTCCTCGCTTCCCGAGCACGGGGTCTCGGGTTCGATTCCCGGCTGGGTCAGGGATTTTTCCTGCCTCGAGATAACTGGGTGTTGTTGTGCCGTCTTCATCATCATCATTCATCCTCATTACGGTCGAAGGAAGGCAATGACAAACCACTTCCACTAGGACCTTGCCTAGTACGGCGGGGCGCGTCTCCCGCGTCGTTCCCCTACGCTCTGTAAAGAAGTATGGAACTCATCATCATCATTTTATTCTCAGTATATTAGAAGAAAGAGAGTGCTACATTTCCCTACATAACTGACTCACTCACCGAGTCGCGTACTGATTCATCATCGTCCAGCCCAAACCGCTAAGGATAGAAACTTTAAATTTGGAAGAGGTGCTCATTTTATGCAGTAGGCGTAATTTAAGAAGGGATTTTTCGAAATTCCACCCCTAAGGGTGAGAAATAGGTGATGAAATGTTCTCTCAAAATATGTCGCCATTAAGGCAATTTTGAAGCCGCCCCTACGAAAATCGATAATTGGTGTCTCGGTCAGAAATAAAGAAATGCATGTTCCAGCATTTTTGGAAATTTAACTCCTATGGGGTGAAATAAGGGATGAAAAGTAAAATAAAATTATGTCATTACGAAAATTTTTCAAAGCCAAATTTGTGAGAATCTGTATTTGGCTTCTCCATTAAAAATAAAGAAATATGTGTTTAATTGTTTTCGGAAATTCAGCCATCACAGGATGACGTAATGGGAGAAAGTTTTCAAGAAAGTTCTTTGTCACTTTAAAAATTTTTAAAGCTAAATTATGAAAACTGGCATTTCAATTCCTGGTTTCATACGAAGAAATATGTGTTGAAGAATGAATGTTCCGATGCAAACATCACCAAAAAATATCAAAAGGTATGATTAACAAAAGCCGTGGGCTATACCTGCTAGAATCGAATTTTGACACATATACATTCGGAATAGACGATGCGCGTATTGTGTTAATTAGCGTGAAGAGTTTAGAAAGTATTTTAGTTTGTGAACAACGTAAAAATTAGATTGCAGAAAACCAAATAAACCTGTGCAGCCCGTACAGACTACGCGAGTAAAGCAGCGGGTTATAAGCTAGTTTCTCTTATAGAATTATCACGACAAAGGTGAATACCACATTAGTTTATTGTGGCAAGGTAACAACAGAAAAATGCGAAAAGTATTTCACGGTCGCAGTACAATTGTCTTACAAGAGAAAAAATCGAAACTGTTCAGTGACAAGCAAAGATAACCCAGGTAATGTAAGACATCAGTTTGTTACTGTGGTACGCCATAGTCCAGAAAATAGAAGTCAGAAGAAAGAGAGTGTTATATTTCTGCCACAAATATTATCATCTGAGTTTCTGGGGATACCAGACAAATTATTTATACTGAATATCTTGTAAATAATTGACGAATACTTCTCATGTCTCCTGGACCAGATGAGCCGCAAAAATTGTGAAAGGACGTGTGGGCTGATAACAAAACCATCACGCGTCAGGACATAGAACTTGTGTTTGAAAGTGCTAGGTCAACAGCAAAACGATGGGCTCTGAAGTAACAATTATCTGTACTGCTAGCCTATGCAGAAGATTTTCCCCCATCTGATTTACATATATTTCAATGTTTATAGAAATAAATATCTTCAACATTTCGTGGCCCTGTCAGAATATATAGAAAAATGTGTAATTGAAACATTTTCAGTACATTGAAATGGTTGCTGCAGCCATTTGTAACACCAACATTTTTTCGTTAATGCTGTGAAAATAACACTTTTGTGCCAACGTGTGCCATAACAATAAGTCACTCAGCCACGGCAGTTTGGAAATTTCGCGAACTGAGTTGCGATTGTGTCAGCGGGACTCCATGAGGATGAGGATGCTGCTAGCAGGTCGCCGCGACACTAGCGCTGGCGTGAGTCAGCATGTGACAACAGTTGTACGGGGCAGAACTTTATAGTACGACCGAGCGACTAACATGAGAGGGAACCATGCACTACCGCCGACCAGCCGAACAGGACGGATTCGGCTGGAAGCCGGGGCAGCTCTAATCTGGTGAGCAGCCGAGATGAAGAGTGTGCTGTCCGAACAATGGAAGTACGGCACTGTGGCAGGATCCTGAGCTGTATGGTGTGCTAACTCTCTCCTTTAAACAACCGGTATCGTCCTTATTGGAAAGAGTTTATTGGTGTGTATACAGGGTGTTACGAAAAGGTACGGCCAAACTTTCAGGAAACATTCCTCACACACAAAGACAGAAAATATGTTATGTGGACATGTGTCCGGAAACGCTTACTTTCCATGTTAGAGCTCGTTTTATTACTTCTCTTCAAATCACATTAATCATGGAATGGAAACACACAGAAAAAGAACGTACCAGCGTGACTTCAAACACTTTGTTACAGGGAATGTTCAAAATGTCCTCCGTTAGCGAGGATGTATGCATCCATCCTCCGTCGCATGGAATCCCTGCTGCGCCGATGCAGCCCTGGAGAATGGCGTATTGTATCACAGCCGCCCACAAAACGAGCACGAAAAGTCACTACATTTGGTACCGGGGTTGCGTAGTCAAAAGCTTTCAAATGCCCCCATAAATGAAAGTCAAGAGGGTTGAGGTCAGGAGAGCGTAGAGGCCATGGAATTGGTCCGCCTCTACCAATCCATCGGTCACCGAATCTGTTGTTGAGAAGCGTACGAACACTTCGACTGAAATGTGCAGGAGCTCCATCGTGCATGAATCACATGTTGTGTCGTACTTGTAAAGGCACATGTTCTAGCAGCACAGGAAGAGTATCCCGTATGAAATCATGCTAACGTGCTCCATTGAGCGTAGGTGAAGCACATGGGGCCCAATCAAGACATCACAAACAATGCCTGCCCAAACGTTCACAGAAAATCTGTGTTGATGACGTGACTGCACAATTGCGTGCGGATTCTCGTCAGCCCACACATGTTGATTGTGGAAATTTACAATTTGATCACGTTGGAATGAAGCCTCATCCGTAAAGAGAACAATTGCTCTGAAATGAGGATTGACACATTGTTGGATGAACCATTCGCAGAAGTGTACCCGTGGAGGCCAATCAGCTGCTGATAGTGCCTGCACACGCTGTACATGGTACAGAAACAACTGGTTCTCCCACAGCACTCTCCATACAGTGACGTGGTCAACGTTGCCTTGTGCAGCAGCAACATTCTGACGCTGACTTTAGGGTTATCGTCATGTGCACGAAGAATTTCCTCGTCCATTGCACGTGTCCTCGTCGTTCTAGGTCTTCCCCAGTCGCGAGTCAGGGGCTGGAATGTTCCGTGCTCCCTAAGACGCCGATCAATTGTTTCCTGTCGGGACACCTTCGTTCTGGAAATCTGTCTCGATACAAACGTACCGCGCCACGGCTATTGCCCCTTGCTAATCCATACATCAAATGGGCATCTGCCAACTCCACATTTGTAAACATTGCACTGACTGCAAAACCACGTTCGTGATGAACACTAACCTGTTGATGCTACGTACTGATGTGCTTGATGCTAGTACTGTAGTGCAATGTGTCGCATGTCAACACAAGCACCGAAGTCAACATTACCTTCCTTCAATTGGGCCAACTGGCGGTGAATCGAGGAAGTACAGTACATACTGACGAAACTAAAATGAGCTTTAACATGGAAATTAAGCGTTTCCGGACACATGTCCACATAACATCTTTTCTTTATTTGTGTGTGAGGAATGTTTCCTGAAAGTTTGACCGTACCTTTTTGTAACACCCTGTATAGGTTCTCAGTCCGTGCTTACCTATTAAGCGTTTTTGGAATAGAGTACCCCTAATTATATCTTCTTGTAATGTGATCGCTTCATCCAGTGAGCAGCTGCATGCAGTGAAGCACCGGCACGTTATATTATTTCTTTAGACGGGTAATATAAGCACAACTCAGTGAAGCAAACCTTTGGCTCATTTTGATGCAAATAAGGTCTTTGGAAAAGTTATTAATTGGTTTCTGCGAATGGGCTTGCTCTGAACTTTGAAAAAAGTTCAGTACATCCAATTTTCTGCTGCAAAACTATAATTTCTTCAAAAACATAACACATCAAAAGAAGTCAGTAGCCAGGGTAGAGCATACTAAGATTTTGGGTGTACATATAGATGAGAATCTTAATTGGAAAATTCTTATTTTGGATCTCCTAAACCAACTAGGTTCAGCAACTTTTGCAATCAGAATAATTGCCCATTTTGAGGATGTAGAAATTAGTAAGCTATCACACTTTGCATACTTCCACTCTCTGATGTCATACGGAACAATATTCTGAGGCAACTCAACATTTAGGCAAAAGGTATTCACTGCCCAAAAGAAAGAGGTTAGAATAATGTGTGGGGTTCATAGTCGCATATCTTGTAGGCATCTGTTCAAAAGGTTACGAATTCTTACAAATGTTTCACAGTACTTTTACTCAGTAATTAAATTTTTTCTCAACAACATAGACCAGTTTAATATCAACAGCGACATTCTTGATTACAATATCAGAAAAAAGAAAGACCTACACTATCCTTTACTTAACCTATCTTTGGCACAGAATGGGGTAAAATATGCAACTATAAAATTTTTTGATAAATTTCCAGATGAAATAAAATGTCTGTCAGACAGCAGATACAGTTTCAAAAACAAATTGAAATCATACCTCCATGACAACTTCTTCTACGCCGTAGATGAATTCTTGAATATGAGTAAATAAATCTGGGGATATAACATATGCATTTTGTGCCATTTAAGGGAATGGGATAGAAAATAGTAATATTTAGGTATTACACTATAATGTAAACAAAAAAACTTGTTTCCTGTGCGCATTTCTTGTGCGTTTGACACGTTCCACATCATAACGGTTTTGCGTGCTATTGATCAATGGAACACGTAACTAACTAAATAACTTTGTTGTCTTTGATCTAGTTTTGTAGCTGCCACTCTGGTGTTTTGAATCCTACATATTATTTTTAATGTAGTTTCCCATAAAGACTGTTTTTGGTACAACACCTAAAGCAGTTTTGGAAGCTGTTAGGAAACGTTCTCTCATCTCCTTGTGATTTTGTTGGTTCAAATGGCTCCGAGCACTATGGGACTTAACAGCTGTGGTCATCAGTCCCCTAGAACTTAGAACTACTGAAACCTAACTAACCTAAGGACAGCACACACATCAATGCCCGAGGCAGGATTCGAACCTGCGACCGTAGCAGTCGCGCGGTTCCGGACTCCGCGCCTAGAACCGCGAGACCACCACGGCCGGCTGTGATTTTGTATTGTAAAAAAATTCATTATGACCCATTATATTTCTGATTTATTACCATTGTGTTATTTGGCAGGGACTGTGGACGCGATCATCCACAGCAAACTTTAGATACAAAATTTTCTCACTGTTACTGTGAAATTGTACTTGATGTTCTGACACATGTGCAACCAATTAATTTTTGAGCGTAATACGTGTTTTTAATTTCTTCTCATTCCGTGGCTTCACACATTGTAATTTCTATATGTTATCCTTGCGGATGTTACCTGGTTTAGTATTTTAAGTAACCCTAATGGTATTTGCGTTTTGCGTTAAATGTGGGTCCATTAGTGAGTGTATAATTGAATGTTTGTTGTTATTTAGCATCTTGTTGGTCTATTTTAATTTATTTGTCTTATAAGTCTTTTATGTTAGTTTGTAAACTAAACTGTGTCATCTTGTTAAACACAAGATTTAAAATTAAGATCAATCATCCCTCAACCCAGCCATACACTTCCTGTTACATCAATTTAAGTAATTAATAATATTTAATTTCGATTGACTGTTTTCAGATATATATATTGTTTTAGAATAATGTCATTAATGGATCTTCTGTAATTAAAAAAGATACACTTTGTGATTTCTCTGATCATTGCATAGGGAACCGGTAACTAGAACTGAATCGCTTACTGCAGAAACCCCAAAAGTCCACTTTTGATGAAAAGTTAGATAAAGGCTGAAATACATTTTCTGCTTGTAGTTCCTCCAGAAAGTGCACAGAAACAACCATCGTTTCTTGCCATGTAAACAAAGGTAGGAAGTATGAGCTGGGCGCTGAAACACCCAAAGTCCAAGACTTTTTAATTTTCCTCTCAGCTGTTGGTACTACAATAATGTTTGGTACAACTGAGGAGAAGAAACTGGTTTTCCTATTCTAAGTATTCTTGTCAAAATGGACGAAGAGTCTTGCACAAAACAGCTATGCCAAGAAAAGCGTAAAACATTCTTCGGAATATCAGATAAATATTACGAAGAAAGCTAGAATTCACGAAGAAGAACAAGTGAATTAGAGAGGCAAAGCATTTCCGAAGTGCCGAAGAACCTGTTTTAGTGTTTTTGCATAAACAACAGAACCCTTGCTTTAACATATTTCCTGAACATAGCGCACAAGAACGATCAGGACCTTTCCCTGCAAGGACTGATCATAGCTTGTAATGTAAAAAGACACCGTCAAAATGACGGAGGGGCTACAGGTGTGAAAAATCTTTTACCTACTTTTGTGGTGGTTGGAGACAAACGATTTGAGTTACGTAGACCAGCTTTTATAAGTTATATATGCTTGACATTATCAAGTTAGAGGCGATCTATGCTAATGTAGAAACAGAAGTATAACTTTAAACAGCCAAGACCGCTGTTGTAGAGCAATTATTGTGATGAGCGATTTCAGCAAACTACACTCCTGGAAATGGAAAAAAGAACACATTGACACCGGTGTGTCAGACTCACCATACTTGCTCCGGACACTGCGAGAGGGCTGTACAAGCAATGATCACATGCACGGCACAGCGGACACACCAGGAGCCGCGGTGTTGGCCGTCGAATGGCGCTAGCTGCGCAGCATTTGTGCACCGCCGCCGTCAGTGTCAGCCAGTTTGCCGTGGCATACGGAGCTCCATCGCAGTCTTTAACACTGGTAGCATACCGCGACAGCGTGGACGTCAACCGTATGTGCAGTTGACGGACTTTGAGCGAGGGCGTATAGTGGGCATGCGGGAGGCCGCGTGGACGTACCGCCGAATTGCTCAACACGTGGGGCGTGAGGTCTCCACAGTACATCGATGTTGTCGCCAGTGGTCGGCGGAAGGTGCACGTGCCCGTCGACCTGGGACCGGACCGCAGCGACGCACGGATGCACGCCAAGACCGTAGGATCCTACGCAGTGCCGTAGGGGACCGCACCGCCACTTCCCAGCAAATTAGGGACACTGTTGCTCCTGGGGTATCGGCGAGGACCATTCGCAACCGTCTCCATGAAGCTGGGCTACGGTCCCGCACACCGTTAGGCCGTCTTCCGCTCACGCCCCAACATCGTGCAGCCCGCCTCCAGTGGTGTCGCGACAGGCGTGAATGGAGGGACGAATGGAGACGTGTCGTCTTCAGCGATGGGAGTCGCTTCTGTCTTGGTGCCAATGATGGTCGTATGCGTGTTTGGCGCCGTGCAGGTGAGCGCCACAATCAGGACTGCATACGACCGAGGCACACAGGGCCAACACCCGGCATCATGGTGTGGGGAGCGATCTCCTACACTGGCCGTACACCAGTGGTGATCGTCGAGGGGACACTGAATAGTTCACGGTACATCCAAACCGTCATCGAACCCATCGTTCTACCATTCCTAGACCGGCAAGGGAACTTGCTGTTCCAACAGGACAATGCACGTCCGCATGTATCCCGTGCCACCCAACGTGCTCTAGAAGGTGTAAGTCAACTACCCTGGCCAGTAAGATCTCCGGATCTGTCCCCCATTGAGCATGTTTGGGACTGGATGAAGCGTCGTCTCACGCGGTCTGCACGTCCAGCACGAACGCTGGTCCAACTGAGGCGCCAGGTGGAAATGGCATGGCAAGCCGTTCCACAGGACTACATCCAGCATCTCTACGATCGTGTCCATGGGAGAATAGCAGCCTGCATTGCTGCGAAAGGTGGATATACACTGTACTAGTGCCGACATTGTGCATGCTCTGTTGCCTGTGTCTATGTGCCTGTGGTTCTGTCAGTGTGATCATGTGATGTATCTGACCCCAGGAATGTGTCAATAAAGTTTCCCCTTCCTACGACAATGAATTCACGGTGTTCTTATTTCAATTTCCAGGAGTGTATGTTGCCATCGTCAGATCTTCTGCATTACATTTCTCTGAATCTTGATCAAATGCATATTATATCGCTTCGTATCATAGAACGATTCTTCATGAACATGAGAACAACAGTATATCAGTACGTCAGCATAAAATAAGTATTACATAGAACAACGTACGTCTTGCACTATTATACAGGATCATGTTCATACATTAGTAGAATACAAATATATTGTTCTCATGTTCATGAAGTACAGTTTTACGACATAACACGATATAATAAGAATTTAATCAAGATTCAGTGAAATTCACTGCAGAATATCTGACGACGGCAACGTAGTTTTCTGTAACCGCTCATCGCAACAAATGCCGTACAATTGCGACCTCGGTTGTTTGAAATGGAAGGGACAGTGCTAAGAATGTTAGTCCTATTCCATCAAAGGAAATCGTCATAATTATAGACCACATTAGATCATTCCCCATCAGGGAAAGTCATGGCAGCCACACTATGCGCTACCTCCACTGCGAATTATCTGTGAAGAAACTGTACCGACTTTTTAATGCTAAGCATCATAAATCGCCAGTAAAATAAGAGACCTATAATAAGGCTTTTCGCGAAAATTTTTCACTTTCTTTTGGAAGACGTAAAGAACACACTTGTTACACGTGTGAAAAGCTGATGCTGAAGATTAAGTCGAAAACACTCAATGAGATCGCAAACCGAGCTGCAGTAGCAGAGACTATTGTCCATATACGAAAGATCTAAGAAGTTTTATGATTCTCTAGAAAATGGGGAAAGCCGATCGAAGACTGATCCTGGAGCCACTACTTTACGTTCCCACCACATACCAAATTTCATCTTCCTCGTGTCCCTGTGCAAGAACTGTTGTGTTTACACTAGTGAACTGTGGCAGTATTTTGTATACATAATCGACCAACAAGACAATCCATTTTTTATCTCTGTCACTAAGGGAACGCGCAGAAAGGAGCCAATGAAGTTTGCACTTTTCTATTAAGCTGCAGCAATGAACATGCAGCCCAGATGTGAAAAAGTTGCTTCTTTTTTGCGATAACTGCCCGGGATAGAGCCAGCACAGCACAGTGATCCGCTTGCAGCTAGCTCCTATGAAGGTAGACTGATTCGAAATGATAGAACATTTTTACCCTGTACACAGTCATTCATTCCTACCATGCGATATGGCATTTGGCTTAATAAAAAGAGCCCTTAAGAAAGCAGAGAGAATGTAAACAATCCAGGAATCACTGTAATTTAGAACTGCAATTTCATTGTGTACTTGGTGAAAGGAAATGAAATAGTTGAGTTCAGGAAGTGGTGGCTATCAGTTTATAAGAAGACATGCTGTTCTGTTGAGACAAGACGATATATTTCCAGGGCTGACAGGCCAATAATAAATATTTCAAAATTTTACCATTACTGTTATAAATCATCAGTTCCAGGTTTTGTGGGACAAGTAAGTTTATTAATGAACTCAGACCAATAACTTCAACATGGATTTTTATGTGGGAAGAAACCACAATTTTCAGATGAAAAGTGTTACAACGATGCGAGAGTACCTATACAAATGAAGGAAATGGAAGATGTTAATAATGCGTACAGATTGTTCCTAATAGTGAAAGTGTGTCATTCTCGTGGAGTGAAATATTAACTTGGTCTACTGCAGCTGTGAATGAAATGTAGGTAGAATCACTGTACGGATAACAGAGAACACTGTTTTCTTTTGTTGTACATTTTTTCTTCTGTAAACTGTAATAATCAGTAAAAATTTTAAACATGTCGTACTGCAGCCCTACAAGGAAGACAACAGTGTACAGTTTTCTCACTAAACTTAGTTAATTTGTTTCAGTAATTCTTGAAATACATTGTCAACAAAGGCATTGATTGCATAAAAACCTATATCCACAGCATAAAATCTCATTTATTGTACAAACGTCATAGCAGGTCGATATGAAATGCTAACAGTAACTTTGTTGAGTGCTACGTAATCTTCAGTTTAACTTTCACCTCATTCTAACAATAAATTCAGTAATTACATTGTTTCTCTTACTTTTCTTAAAGTTAGGTCAAAGTGACTTAGATTGTTTTTGCAGTCGGTGTACAGCTGTGATGGTTAGAAAGGAAGAACAGGAGAGAAGTTCCTGTATGTATGGGAGTTGTTAGCGTGCCAAAGGAAACGAGACTGCATGAGGTTAATGCGCCAACAGCACTTCTGGGAGTCAGTAGCTCTTTGATGAAGCTTGAAAATCCTGGACTGGAAAGTGAGGGAAAATTATTTACAAACCGATACTAAAGGGCCTGAGATGGATGTACTGTCAGCATGTTGCATCGTGGCAATGCTCTAAGAAACGTAACAGTGGATGGATGTGCAATTCACAGGAAGAGCCACGATTGTATAATACTTTGCAGCACTATTGCCTCCGTAGATCATCACGTCGACATTTACAGCCAATGTACAGACATTTAGACTTGTAACAGTGCATGAATACGCCAATTCATTGCAGTATGTCACTAGATTTGCAAAAATTCAATGATCATGTTTAACATCAGTCCTAAGTGTCGCAGCCTCTGTTACGGTCCTGTTCGTGATGCTGAATGTTTTTGAAGTTCCATAAATGTGAACTTAATAATTTGAGCTTACGGTAATGTTAGTAATTAAAGTGTTCAATGGCGTGAGTGAAATTATTAAATCAGTTTAAAAGGTACTGCATTTCATGAATAGCTCAGAAGATAGTAGGTTTATTTTTCGTATTGATCTGAAATTACTTTGGCTTAAATTAGTGCTACAAAATTTAACATACGTGATACACGTTTCTGCTTATGAAATGTGTTTACTAAAAGTGTTGTTGAATGATATCGCAGGCCTATGGTCCACATATTCTAGAAATGGTGGTGACCAATGATGAAGTTTTGCTAAAGAGGCGTTTTGTTTATTATGCTGAAGAATTATTAAACGTTATGGTGTGGAAAGATTTATTTTGTTCATGCTCCACGGTAGGGATCTTTGTATAGGTTGTAATTTATTGTTGTTGCTGACATATTCTCTCCAATTCCCATGGTTAGGAATATACACTTTATTTCTGAATTCTCAATGTAAAAAACAAAGTTATTGATGACGACTCTGAAATTATTTGTCTGATTTGAACAGAAAACTGTTTTTGTTTCTCCGATTACATGCTATTCCTATTGCTTAATGAACCTGTCTTCTAATAATGTTTACCTTTATGCTGTCTTTTTTTTAAAGACAATGCAATGTTTGGGAACGAATTTAACAGTCCAGGGACGTTAATCCCTTAGCCACAGGACCACGTTCACTTAATCTTGGGAAAAGGCTAACATTAATTGGCATTTTGAAAATGATTTGTTATATGTTGGTGGATATTTCTGCAGATTTACGAGAATCGTATTAAAGCAAACAAATTTTTTCTTGGAGAAACGCCGTGTAATGTCCATTTCCCGAAAAGGAGACTACGTGAAATGAATTTTGTAACAAATTGCAGCTTGTTATTGCCAGGAAATGAAAGATTACCCTTCCCATTTCTGGGATAACTGATTCGACAAACTGGACTATCATCAGACCTGTTATACCGAATAACGGTAACATCTGTTTGCTCGTGAAAAAGAGTTCTACGTGTAATCTGAGTTTCATGGATAGAGAATCAGTTTTTAGAAAAAAAGGACTGTGAAGTTCAGCGGCGCCTACTCGAAGAAAAACACTTAGTAGTAAGATAAAAGAAGGAAAATGATGAAGATAATGGCGCGTCTTAAGATATGCAGCCTGTTTGACCTACAAGTTTCTTTGCGCTCCAGAAGGTTGGAGGAGGGTGTGAGCTTCCCGGGTGGACGGACGAGCAATTTATCAGCCCACAAAACTTATGAGATCACATTTATTCCGCAGCCTTCCTAGGAAAAGATAATATCAAGCTACGTTTGCAGAAAATAAATGTTGAGGAGTGATGTTGGAATATATGCACCGTATTATACTGCCCATTTTTCACGTAAACATTATAACGAAGACTACACCATTAGGTTTCCACATAATAACAATGCGGAAGATCAACTTTTCACCGTCCATCACAAGTTGCGTTAAATACCGGAGTGCACATTTGACTAGACAATATTAGCTTCAACATGGTACGTTACTATAATTCATCAAAGATTTGCCAGGCAGTGATGATTTGGACGTTTTTTCAACGTTTAATTTAGATTGAGAATGATTAAGAAGCTAGCTGATAAATGAGGAGGATGTTTATTAGACCACAGAATTAGCTTTATGTACATAACACAAGAGGAAGAAATAAAAATAGCTCTGAATATATCCTATCTCTTTTATAAGCCGTATAAAGACACAAAAACGGTATCAAATAAAGGTTCTTCCTGTTTGAAGAAGCATTCACACACGATAAACGTGAAGCGGCCCAGCAGGTATATCCAGTGATCTTTCACCGAATGACCTGTACGTTCATATGTCTGTACTTAATTTTCTCCGAGGTCTCAGAAATTTTTAAGTCCGAAGTTGATCAAATACGAGGACTACGGAGGTACTGTGGAACGTCAAATGGAGAGAAATATTATAATAAAAGTGAAGAACTAAAGAAGGTGTGTCGCAGAAAAATTAGCTGAGAAGTGCACCGAAGAGGGTGGAAGCATTTCTAAAGATATAATCATTCATATTTAATGTTTTTCGATTTTTTTTAGTAATGAATTCAATCTCTATTACGTTTACGTATTTTGCCTGTAATCAAACACCTAGTGGGAAATAGATATGGATTTATCTTATTATTTTATGCAAGTGTTTTAATATTGGAAATATTCATAAAGTGTTGATCGTTGTCTTTGGTACAAAAACAAATGTCAGCCGATGCATTGTTGGTATTGTTATCACTATGTGAAGTGCTTAATTTTGAATCTAAAGACTAGTCCTTTCTTTTCAGAATGTCCTAATTCCTTCCTTGATCAGCTCATCAAATTCTGGACAGCGTATTGTTGAAGTGCATACCTGAAGAAAGCGAAGTAAATGAAGACGCGCTTCAACACCGCACTTCACTAGCTTCTGACTGACTCAGACCTTTCTTTGCCAGCGTCCATATTTCTTGCTCACAAAGAGCTATGCTCGAAACGTAGTTCTCCAATAGTTATTTTCTGCTATCAAGTTCGAAATTTTTTGATTTTAGCAGCTGCTTAAGAGAAACTACTTTTCCTTTGTGTAATTCTTGCTGCTATGTCTTTCTAGCCTCTTTGTTCTCTATCTCTTCCTAGAGACAAATTTCATATAACTCTTTAAGAGCTTTATACAGCCATCCAATATGTGTGTATTCCTTACATTACCTCAGCCTTCTTGCTTGTTGTGTGTCTGTCACAAGCGTTAGCTAGCAAATATTTCATTTCTATGATCGCTCGACTCTACTGCTGTTTACTTTCGGCAACTACAGCGAACCATATGATGTTGAAGTTCTGTTCATGAGAAGCCACTCGTACGTCGAGATAGTCCTTTACCGTCCTAGTTATGTTTTCAGCAGTAAAATCAAGTTAGTGCTTAGAATGAAGAACTCGGTCTTACACTTTCTCTGTGTATCATTTCAGCAGCACTGAACTCTCCAGATGGATTCGCACAAAGAGAATGAATCAGTCGGTTTGATCCTACGCTGCCACGTTAACAACACTCTTCTCTATATCTTCGAATGCAGTGTAAGTTTCCTCTAACTTGTCTAAGTTAAAATTTTCTTTAAGTTGTACTTTTTGCTGGGCATGATGTGATATTTGCTGATAATGTCGACATTAATTTTTCAAGAACATCTGAACGTTCTAAGGTAGTAGGGTTTGCAATTGTCTCCTCAGTATAAAGGCTCCTTTGAAAAAAAAATTTGTTTACTACTACTACTAGGCTAATTACTGTTTCGCTCTACAGGACCTTTGTACTGAAATGTTTCCCACACCACCTTGTATCGTCTTTCTATGTGTGTGAGCAGCTGTATGTTCACTGTTGTGGGTAAATACATACAACGTACACAGGGCGATGTGTCAAACAGATAGCGATTACACGCTTCCGCTGTTGTAGAAATCTACTCCAGCTGCTGCAGATACAGTGTTGAGCTGAAAGTGGTAACCAAACTACGGAGAAATATTCTTCGGGACTCTGTTGCACAGCAATCAGATTGCTTTCAGTTCTGAGAAATGTCCAGGCACAATTGTGGATTTGAATGGTCCATGAAGTGGCTTCTTTTCCGAAGAAAGCATCGAACTATTTCACTAGAACTGAACGCTCCTGTCGGAACTGTTCTCAAGCTGGTATTTATTATTAAATCACAATAGAGATATACGCTGGTTGTAGAATAACACGTAGCTTCTTGAAATGAACAATATTTTATTGTTCCATTAACTGATTTCCTTCCATATACACATATATTTTACAATGTGAAACAAAAACTCGCAATGGCGTCGATTTTTACATCACAAGAATGGCTCTCTTGTAAAATTACTCTTAACAAGAACAAAAGCTCTATATCCTAAGAATAATTATGTGAGCGCTGACTGCCACAGAGTAATAATATATTTGTCTCTGTCTCTCTCTCTCTCTCGCGCGCTCTGTCACAGCAAGTTACGCTGCATGATACATCATATCAGTCAACTGTTGCTGACATTACACTTGAATGTGTCGTCGGTATAGTTTGTGGATGAAACTGTAAATTTAGGAACAGGCCTGTATGTATTGATACTTTCAAGAACATAATTCATCTGCATGTGTAAGTAAGTTATAAAGGTACGTAGCAGTGTAAAATATAATTCTAGTGATTGTTTAGGTGATTCAGGAACCGACAGTCCGTACCGTATACTTACGGTTGTTTTCGCATGGATCGGTAGATAATTTTTCCGTTATCTAATAATCATTGCTATATCAATGTGCGTCGCGAGTACGGTGTTGTATTTCAAGGAATATTTAAAAGTCGGTGTAGTGCTCACTCTCGCCTCCACTGACTAAGCACGTAACCGCTCATTGACGCTTCCGCTGCATGTCCACTCAGTCTTTCAAAAATGGTTCAAATGACTCTAAGTTGTTTGGGACTTTACATCTGAGGTCATCAGTCCCCTAGACTTAGAATTCTTAACCCTAACTAACCTAAGGACATCACACACATCCATGCCCGAGGCAGGATTCGAACCTGTGACCGTAGCAGCAGCGCGGTTCCGGACTGAAGCGCCTAGAACCGCTCGTTTGCAGCGGCCGGCTGCTCAGTCATTACTGAGAGGCCGTGGCTAACGTGGCTATAACTGCTTCACGGCCGAACTTTCCTCCACCACGGGGTACACTGTTGGTGCTATGGACTTCTATTTAGCTGTTTCATTTATTTCACGAACCAATTTGGGGCATTTACTTTATAAAAAGAGTGTACTCTCGTTATGGTTGTGCGATTCAAGCTCGGTAACATTTTTTCCAGAAGGTGAATGAATACGTTGTGATGTGGTTATTACGTTTTTCCACTTGTTTACTAGCTGCACAATTATGTCATAGTAATGTTTCTCTCCTGGCATCAAGTAGATCAAAAGATGACAGCTAGGCTGTGTTAAGAACATTAACTAAGCAAACAAAAATATTTCAGCATTCAATATTGGCTGCAAAAAATCTTATACATCGTTTAAAATTTTCCTTCCAGTCTTCGTAAAAGTGCTCTCTAACAAATTTCTGCTGTTAAGTTCTTCCGAAGCTTAGTAATTATATTCATTCACTAATCTGATGCAACCCCCCCCTGATGCATAAATTACATCCATGGTATTATGTGGTTCTTACTCTGCTCTTTGGTCTGGTAACCGCTAGATTTCCATTAGTATTTCATTGTTGTTGTGGTCTTCAGTCCTGAGACTGGTTTGATGCAGCACTCCATGCTACTCTATCTTGTGCAAGCTTCTTCATCTCCCAGTACCTACGGCAACCTACATCCTTCTGAAACTGCTTAGGGTATTCATATCTTGGTCTCCCTCTACGAATTGTACCCTCCACGCTGCTCTCCAGTACTAAATTCGTGATCCCTTGATGCCTCAGAACATGTCCTACCAACCGATCCCTTCTTCTAGTCAAGTTGTGCCACAAACTCGTCTTTTCCCCAATTCTATTCAATACCTCCTCATTAGTTATGTGATCTACCCATCTAATGTTCAGCATTATTCTGTAGCATCACATTTCGAAAGCTTCTATTCTCTTCTTGTCCAAAGTATTTATCGTCCATATTTCACTTCCATACATGGCTACACTCCATACAAATACTTTCATAAACGATTTCCTGATACTTAAATCTATACTCGATGTTAACACATTTCTCTTCTTCAGAAACGATTTCCTTGCCATTGCCAGTCTACATTTTATATCCTCTCTACTTCGACCATCATCAGTTATTTTCCCCCCAAATAGCAAAGCTCCTTTACTACTTTGAGTGTCTCATTTCCTAATCTAATTCCCTCAGCATCACTGTTAACAACATTTCATTAATACCTGGAAATTTGTTCCTGGAGAGGACTCGCTCTTGCCAGTCACAAAAGACCATAAATACTTCTTCCTTTCATTTCCGTTAGAAGATAGACTTTGAGTTTGCCCCTTCTTGTGTTTTCAAAGTTACTACTATCAAACACATACTCTGTGCCACTGTAACCAGCATTTGCGTTTTTTTTTTTGTATAGTTGTGGGAATACAATGTCGCTTCTGTACCCAGTAGAGCTCACCATTCATTCTACACTGATCAGCCAATAAATTATTTCCACATGGTTAACAGCGTGTAGATGCGCCCTTGGTAAGCAATGCAGCAGCGATTCTGCGTGGCGTGGATTCGAAAAGTTCTTGACAGGTGTCCGGAGGTATGCGGAATCGCACATCTACGCTCTATCACACAATTCCCGCAAATTAGGGCTGTTAATTTACGGGCGTGAACGTCACGCCCGAAAGCCTCCCAGGGGATTCACATGGGTTCCGGTCAGGCGAATTCGGGGGCGAAGACATAAACGTTAGTTCAACATCATGCCTCTCAAGCCACTGTGACACGGTTATGGCCATCTGACACCCACAATTATACTGCTGGGAAATACATCAAGCACAGAGGAAACGCAAGTAGCCCGCAGTAATGTTCACGTTGTCCACGGCTGCCGATTACCGGCACAAGTCTTACGGAAGCGGTGGTGGATGTCCCCTATAGCAGAACAGTACACCATCAGCCCGCGTATGTGGCGTGGTGCGTGAATCGAACAGCCATTCGCCTGGATGATGGCGTATCCGGACATGAAAATGGAGCTGGTGTAACAGAAACGCCTTGCCCGCATCTCGTGGTCGTGCGGTAGCGTTCTCGCTTCCCACGCCCGGGTTCCCGGGTTCGATTCCCGGCGGGGTCAGGGATTTTCTCTGCCTCGTGATGGCTGGGTGTTGTGTGCTGTCCTTAGGTTAGTTAGGTTTAAGTAGTTCTAAGTTCTAGGGGACTGATGACCATAGATGTTAAGTCCCATAGTGCTCAGAGCCATTTAACAGAAACGTGATTTATCTGACAAGGTGACACGCTCCCACTCACACACTTTTGACTAATGTAAGCACTATTGTCAGGTAAAACACTTAAAATAATAATACTTACAATAATCTGATTTAATGATAAAGGCTGACTGCTTAAGCTCCATCCACTACTGCTTTTGTATGCTCGAATGCCTCTGAGAATGTCAGAATCACTAACTGCTGCCACTGTCTGCAACAGTCACTCTGAATGCTGCTTCTTCAGTTCAGTGCAATGCTAATGCTTCCGTCGAGCCTATACATTATTAGCGTCAGACCATCATGACAGGGGCCATAAGAAATAAATATGCAGTAATTATCTATTACTTGAAACAGTTCAAAATGTTCAAATGTATATGAAATCTTATGGGACTTACATGCTAAGGTCATCAGTCCCTAAGCTTACACACTGCTTAACCTAAATTATCCTAAGGACAAACACACACACCCATGCCCGAGGGAGGACTCGAACCTCCGCTGGGACCAGCCGCACAGTCCATGACTGCAGCGCCCCAGACCGCTCGGCTAATCCCGCGATGCTTGAAACAGTTACAGTTATGAAATCACAATGGCATATATTTACGTACTTAAAAAATAAAGTTTCTGTCGATTCTATTCAATCGTTATATGTCAAGATATTTAGCACATTTTTCACTGTCTAGAACTAAGACTGTATAATCGAAACTGAATTATTAACATTTAATAAGCAAACACTACGTTATACGATAACATAAATGTATTTTCCGACAGCTGCAGTCTGTCGATATACTGGTACTATTACGTGTACTTGCGAATAAATCAGTCAAGCTTTGTTTCCATTAGAAATTTCTGGTCCTGAACTACTGCAAATTGACGTATCTACAAAACTGTTTATATATGACAGTATTATTCACTGGTGAAAAGCACAATTGTCCAATTTGGTGCATTATTCTCAAGCACGTATGTTTTCCCAGACGACTTCGTTCCGTCGAAGTAAAATACATTTACCTTACCCAATCAGACGAACAGGGAGAGCAAAGTGGTAAAGCATGAATCACTGGAGGACAAATGTAAAAAGTCATAAGCATATTTCATTAGAAAAATTAAAGAGACCTTTGAAAAACAGAGAAGCAGCTCTATGAATATCAAGAGCTCAGATGGAAAGCCGGTGCTAAGCAAAGAAGGGAGCTGAAGCGTGGAAGGAATATATAGAGGGCCTATACTAGGTTGATGAACTTAAAGAAAATATTGTAGAAAGGGAGCAGGATGTAGATGGAGATGAGACGAGGGATACCATACTGTGAGAAGAATTTGACAGAGCAAAGATAGGCCTAAGTGGACACTAGGCCGCTGGAGTAGAAAAAACTGGTTGAAGCCTTCTTCGGGGAAGATCAGTTTCGATTCCAGAGAAATGAAGGAACAAGCGAGGTGCTACAAGCTCTACGACTCCTCTTAGAAGATAGGTTAAGGAAAGGCAAACCTACAGTTGTAGTATTTGTAGACTTCGGGAAAGATTTTGACAATGTTGATCGGAACACTCTTTGGAATTATGAAGACAGCCTGGATAGAATACAGGGAGAAAAAATCTATCGGGAACTTGTGCAGAAACCAAACAGCAGAAATACGAGTCGAGGGCTTGAAAGAGAAGCAGTGGTTGAGAACTGAGTGAAACAGGGCTGTAAGCTATTCCCGGTGTTATTCCATTTATACACTGAGCAAGCAGTAAAGAAAACAAAATAAAATTAGGAGTGGAAATTAATGTTCGGGGAGAAGACCTAAACCTTTCATGTTTGTCGATGACATTGTAATTGTGTCACAGACAGCAAAATACTTGGAAGATCAGCTGAACAGAAAGACGGCGTCTTGAAAGATGGATATAATATGAACACCAACAAAAGCAAAGCGAGGATAATGGAATGTAGTCGAGTTAAATTGGGCGATGCTGTAGAATTAGATTAGAAAACGAGACACTAAAAGCTATTGATAACTTTTTCTATTTGGACAGCCAAATAACTGATGATGGTCGAAGTAGTGAGGATATAAAATTTAGACTGGCAATGGGAGGAAAAGAGTTTCTGAAGAAGAGATCTCTGTTAACATCGATTACAGATTTAAGTGTTAGGAAGCGTTTTCTGAACGTATTTGTTTGGAATGTAGCTATGTATGGAAGTGAAACATGGACGATAAACAGTTAAGACAAGATGAGAATATAGGCTTTTGGAATGAGGTGCTACAGAGGAATGCTGAAGAATAGATGGGCAGATCGGGTGACTAATGATGAGGTACTGAGTAGAACTGGGGTGAAGGGGAATTTGTGGCACAACTTGACTAGAAAAGAAGAATGGTTGATAGAGCATATTCTGAAACATCAAGGGATCACAACTTTATATTGGATGGAAGCGTGAGGGTTAAAAAAAGGCCGGCCGGAGTGGCCGTGCGGTTCTAGGCGCTTCAGTCTGGAGCCGAGCGACCGCTACGGTCGCAGGTTCGAATCCTGCCTCGGGCATGGATGTGTGTGATGTCCTTAGGTTAGTTAGGTTTAATTCGTTCTAAGTTCTAGGTGACTGATGACCCTAGAAGTTAAGTCGCATAGTGCTCAGAGCCATTTGAACCATTTGATAAAAACGGTAGAGAGAGACCAAGAGATGAGTACAGTAAGCAGATTCAGAAGAATGTATGTTGCAGCAGTTATTCGGAGATGAAGATGCTTGCGCAGTATATTGCAGCATGGAGAGGTGCATCACACCAGTCTTCGGACTGAAGACCACAACAACAAAAACAACTATTACTCTATTGGATAAGTGCCTTTACTTTTGTCTCACCTCAGCTGATGTCCCCCAGGAGAGTCTGCTACAAGCATCCAGCCCTAATGATAAATCACTGCAATTTTTCCTTGTCTCTCCTGAGGTGCTACCGCTGTAGCTGATGGTAACAGGAATCATTGCGGAGCATACGTTCGGCGGTCCATGGGAAGAAAAAGGTAACGTGGAGGTGTCTTTTCAATGAATGAATTACTTTATAAAACATCAAAAAAGAATTGCCATTGCCGCTCCAATGCGCCGTCACGTTGTAGAATTCTCACTGTCGAGAAATTCTTGTTGAGAGGGTGTGGGAGTGGGGTATGCCGGGGTTGAAACATGGTCACCATTTTATGAATGCAACAACGGACGCCAACGTAACTATGTACTTCAGTAGTGTACCGTCCTTTTATTTGCAGCCTTCAGTTTTTAGAAAACATGTACTTCGGACATCATATTAGATAACAATAGAAATCTGTTCACAGTTCACTCTTTCGAATACTAAATAGTCAACAATACTCACTTTTTGCAGTACCATCTATATTGTGAAGTTCAGTTTCTCCTCAACAAAAATTAAACTGTTGACTGTTCAGTACACTGTCTTTGTGAATTCACAGTATATTCGCATTTTGTGATTATGATCGAACATTTGAAGTCTTGATAACATTCTGAGCTTCTGTGTGGATCCTCGGTCAAACTGTCCGGTTCTGAAATTTTCGCTCTTGCATCTTCTTTTCTCGTAACCTTCTCCTCTGGCAAATTCTTTACTTCGTCGAAAATGTCAAAGTCTCATTTCTTTTCGGAACTTCTTTAACCGCAATAATTCTGCTATGATTTTTATCTGGAAATTTGTGTGTTCTGTCCTTTCTCTCTTCCACCTACAATCTTCTGACATTCATCAAAAAGAAAACTGCCTCTCTTTCTATAACATTATCCCTCTTTTCACCGATTAAACGACGCACTGTCATCCGCCAGTCAATACACTAGTGAGTCTCCGCACGGACTGACTGCTTCCACTTGTCAGTTCCTCATCAATAAAATTTAGTGGACATGAAACATCTCCTAATAACCCGTAGTGTATTCTTCACGTAAAAATTGCATAAAACTTTACATGAAACTTAACAATATATTGATTCGGTATACTAAATTTGATTGGCTGATTGTTCAGTCGGTTTTTGTAGAATGTGTTATATATTATGAATGAAATCACACAAACCACTGGTGTAATATTGTATAGTAACATTATTACATCAGTGTTGTGTGTGTTTTCATTCATAATATTAAATTTCAGACTATAATTGTGTATTAATCATTGAAAATGCACTACGCGGGTTTTATCTTGGAGAAAAAAGCCATTATAATACCAGCTACCAGTAAAAAGAATATAAATAACTTATTTTGTAATATGCATTGAGAGTTAGCGCGAGGATCCCAGTACAGCCCAGGTCTATGTAGTTGAGTGGTTTCGGCACATACTGTTGGTGAGTGTGAGATCTTTCTGAGATCTTTTGTAAGAAATGTAGGAAACTGCTCCGTATGTGTACACTATCAGTCTGATAATCATTTCAAAATAACCTACATGATATCATATAACAGAAAGATATTAAACTCACACAGTTCCAAGCATCAAGGAAGACATTTTCTTCCGTATGGAGTTAGCCGTTCACAGTCCGGAATTGTGGACTAGTAGCTTTTAATAGAGAGAGTTTACATAGAGAGTGTTAAAAAATACTTTTACAAACTTTGAGGACAGGTTCCTTACGCAAAAAGGAAAAAAAAATTCTGAAAATAAAATAAAAGAAAATATGGACAACGAAAGAATTCCAGAATGAGATTTTCACACTGCAATGGAGTGTGCGCTGATATGAAACTTCCTGGCAGATTAAAACTGTGTGCCCGACCGAGACTCGAACTCGGGACCTTTGCCTTTGCCGGCAAGTGCTCTACCAACTGAGCTACCGAAGCACGACTCACGCCCGGTCCTCACAGCCTTACTTCTGCCAGTATCTCGTTTCCTACCTTCCAAACTTTACAGAAGCTCTCCTGCGAACCTCGCAGAACTAGCACTCCTGAAAGAAACGATATTGCGGAGACATGGCTTAGCCACATCCTGGGGGATGTTTCCAGAATGAGATTTTCACTCTGCAGCGGAGTGTGCGCTGATATAAAACTTCCTGCAGATTAAAACTGTGTGCCCGACCGAGATTCGAACTCAGGACCTTTGCCTTTCGCGGGCAAGTGCTCTACCATTTTTTTTTTTTTTTTGTAATCTCATTTTGTTCGCTTTTGTTCGTTAAATCTGCTCGGGGCGGACGCAGTAAGACATCCGTTTAAGTTCGTTGTTGATCGATTAACTCAGTTTTTTGTTACAGAGCGCTGCAAAGTCTCTGACCGAACACGCTGAGCTACCGTGCCAGCTGTCCATCTGAGCTACCGAAGCACGACTCATGCCCGCTCCTCACAGCTTTGCTTCTGCCAGGAGAGCTTCTATAAATTTTGGAAGGTAGGAGACGAGATACTGGCGGAAGTAAAGGTGTGAGGACCGGGCGTGAGTCGTACTTCGGTAGCCCAGATGGTAGAGCATTTGCCAGCGAAAGGCAAAGGTCCCAAGTTTGAACAGAATGACAGAGTGGCTATGGGTAGTCCTTTATCACCCATAGTCGCCAATTTATTTATGGAGATCTTCGAGGACATGGCACTGAGGACTTCAGCTTTGCAACCAACGTGCTTCTGGAGGTATGTGGATGATACCTTTTTCGTCTGGCCGCATGGACGTGGTGCTCGTAATAGATTTTTGGACCACTTCATCTGTCTTCATCCCCACATCAAATTTACGATGGAGGTTGAAAGTGATGGGATGCTTCCATTTTTAGACGTCATGGTTTATAAAAATCGAGAAGGTACTTTTGGAAATAGTGTTCACCGAAAGCCGACGCTCGCAGATTGATATCTGCATCCTAACAGTTGTAATCCTCAACACCAACGCAGTGGCGTCCTTAGGACATTGGTACGGAGAGCATATGCCATTTCCTACCCGGACAGCTTAACCCAAGAACTTGCGCATTTCATGGCTGTTTTTAAGGAAAATGGATACTCCGAGAAGCAGATTCGTCGGGCTATGGAGTTTGGACTATCTCCGGAGGTGTATGAAGAGGAACATAAATCGTTGGCTTTTCTTCCTTATGCTGGAGGCTTATCGTTTAAGACTGGACGAATTTTAAGGAATTTTAACTTTAAGAGTGTGTTCCGTCCACCTTCTAAGATTAGGGCACTGCTCGGCTCTGTGAAAGATGATTTGGGGCTTAGGAAACCCGGTGTGTACAAAATTACGTGTCAATGTGGGAAAGTTGAAATAGGCCGTTCGATTCGCACCGTGCATGACAGGTGTGTGGGACATCGCCTTCATACGAGGCTACAACAGCCGGAAAAATCTGCAGTAGCAGAACACTGCTTAAATGAGGGACACAGTATGAAATTTGATGAAACTGTGGTAGTTGCCAACATTTCCGGTTTTTGGAACAGTGTCTATAGAGAGGCGATTGAAATTACTTTGGCTGATAACTTAATCAACAGAGCAATGGGTTTCCTCTTAGCAAGACGTGGATCCTGTATTATCACGCATCAAAAGTGAACGTTCTTCGGTGCGGCCCTGAGTGTGATATATCGTTGCCAGCTAAGGGCGGCGCCACCTCCCTGTCTCGGAGGGCAGCAACCGTGATGGACGGCGCATGAGCCATGTACTGAACGGTGGCCTACATAAGACCTTGATTTGCGGCCTGGCGTCAGTTCTCAGCGGAATTCATCAGCAGTAGCAGCATTTCCTGAAGATGGCGACCAGTTGGATCGACGAAATATCATTTCAGGATCCGGCAGCAAACCCGAAGAGACTTTCAAGACTTATTACGCCGGGAACGCCTAAGTAATCAGATTACAGTTTGGACCCAGAATCTCATTTACTGGAGCGGAAATGTCTTCAGTCAAGAGCCCAGCCTCGACCTGAGCCCGGATAATTAGCAAAGACGTGTCTGGAGACGCCCCAGAGAGTGGTGGGATACCACCACCCATCATAAAGCCCGACAAGCAGGACTGATCCTGCCATTTATTTTCATAGCGGAACCCCTTTGGTTGTCATCTGCTGCACTTTAACAGCGTAGTGGTACGTGGACGATATTCTACTCCCAGTTTTGTTGCCCTTCATGTCAAAACGCCCTGGGCTTGCATTTGAGCAAGAGAATCCCCCCCCCCTCCCCCGCACATGGCAAGAGTTTCTACTGCTTGTGTTCGTGCTTGCTGAACCGTACCAAGGCTAACGAGGTCGACAGATCTCTCACGAGTTCAGAAATCTTGGAGCATTATTGGCAGGGCCCGCCAGACAGCTCGGGATTTCGACGGTGTAACGAACGATTTGTGCAGAATTTGGAACTATATCCCTCCGGAGGACATCCCTCAACTCCAGCAGTCAATGAAAAGCCGAATAACTGTTTGCATTAGGACCAGAGGTTGACCATCACGTTACTGACTTCTTTAGTTTGTGAAGCTCCTCCTCTTGAATAATTTATCCTGTTTTCCAAAGATTCTAATAATTTATTGGTCTGTACATGTATATTACATCTACCGATTACAGTCCCATTCGGATAGTTCCATAATGGTGTGTCTGTTTCTTCTTCTTCTTAGTGTGTACGTCCACAAAACATTCGTTTTCGAGTTATCGATGAAATATGACTTTCAACGTCTTTCCAGATACAAAACAACAACATCACTTATCTATGAATACATCTGACCCATTGTATCCTAGGTGACATTGTTACCAGGGAGACTTGTTAACTACACAGGCTATACGTTGCATCAGTTTAGGATTGTGTCCTAGGTGACATTGTTACCAAGGAGACTTCTTTACAGAACAGGCTTGACATCTGCAACAGTTTAAGATTAATGTGTGGACTAGAACTACAGCAAGCATCTGATAGGCTCACACGTCCTCCCAGCATGTCTTACAAATAATTTCTACAGGTAATCTGTTCAGAACACCCACCAAGACCTGATAGTAGCTGTGCCGCCGAAAATAAAAAGAAATCTGTGGTATATGCATGATGGGGCTCCAGCTCATTTCCGCCTCAGTGTTCAAGATGCTCTGCGTGATACCATGTAGACAGATAGGTAGAGGATGGCCAGTTCCATGGCCTTCCTTCCGACGTCAATCCTTTGCATTATTACCTCTGGGGGCATCATAATACACACACCAAAAAAAGTTTTGCATCACCCCGGTTCCCGGAACTACTGAAGATAGACGTTGGCTGTGGATATTGTATTACAGTCACAGTCACTTTGATTGTTCAGAGATGTCATAAACCTGCCAAAGATGTAAGCAACCATGGATGAGCAGCGCCTATCAGGCGGAGGGGTTCCGACAAACGATCGGATCCAGTCATTCCATCAGGAACAAGGTACACGACTCGTGTTGTCTGTAGTTCAACGACGCCTAGACGGTCAGTACCGCGGTTCGATCGCGTTCGCATTGTTACTTTGTGCCAGGAAGTCCTCTCAACAAGGCTAGTGTCCAGGCGTCTCGGATTGAACCAAAGCGATATTCTTCGGACATGGAGGAGATACAGAGTGACAGGAACTTACGATGTCATGCCTCGCTCAGGCCGCCCAAGGGCTACTACTTCAGTGGATGACCGCTACCTACGGATTATGGCTCGGAGGAACTCTGACAGCAACGCCACCATGTTGAACAATGCTTTTCGTGCAGCCACAGGACGTCGTGTTATGACTCAAACTGCGCGCAATAGGCTGAATGATGCGCAACTTCACTCCCGACGTCTATGGCGAAGTCCAAAGAGGCAACCACGACACCATGCAGCGCGGTACAGATGGACCCAACAACATGCCGAATGGACTGCTCAGGACTGGCATTACATTCTCTTCACCGATGAGTGTCACATATGCCTTCAACCCGACAATTATTGGAGATGTGTTTGGAGGCAACGCGGAGAGGCTGAACGCCTTAGACACACTGTACAGCGAGTGCAGTAAGGTGGAGGTTCCCTACTGTTTTGATGTGGCATTATGTGGGACCGACGTACGTCGCTGGTGGTCATGGAAGGCGCTGTAATTGCTGTACAATACGTGAATTTCATCCTCCGAGTGATAGTGCAACCGTGTCGGCAGCATATTGACGAGGCATTCGTCTTCATGGACGTCAATTCACGCCCCTGTCGTGCACATCTGGTGAATGACTTCCTTCAGGAGGGATCTACGCCGAATCACTGTATAGGAGTGGGACAATCTCGACCAACAGTTTCTTGATGAGGACGTGCTACTGGATGTTAGAGGTACCAGTGTGTACAGCAATCTGGACCACCACCCTGTGGGTCTCGTTGTATGGTGGTACAACATGCAATGTGTAGTTTTCATGAGCAATAAAAAGGACGGAAAAGATGTTTATGTTGATCAGCAGTCCAATTTTCTGTACAGGTTCAGGAACATGCGGAATCGACGCGATGCAAAACTTTCTTTGACGTGTGTAATTGGAAATGCAACAGGCCACACCAATGCAGAAACTCTTCACTGACTTATCGTGGGAGACATCACAACCATTCTAATCCGTCACTGGTTGTCTGAAACGCTGCGAGAGTCCGTGATTCTACTGTTGCAGACAGTTATAGAAGAAAGACGAGGACATTTTCGCTCCGACGTAACATCAAGCCCAGGCGCATCGGCCCGGAACGTTACAGCATAGAAGGCTGTGAGACGACGTCAGCCAATAGAACGCTGACTGGTACGACACCACGACAGGAGCGGCACCTATAAGAAGAGAAAATAAGAGCCGCTCCAGCTATCCTCGGCCGCTCTAGAAGACGAGCTGTGATATAAACTCTATACCAGTGACTTATGATCTTGTATGACTGCATGCATGGAATCTATATATATATATATATATATATATATATATATATATATATATATATATATATATATATCGAAGGACATGGATTAACCACATGTCGTCATTTGCTTGCGACCTACCTTGTACATATGCAAGTTAAATATTGTCAATAAAGTACATTAATAAGATTTTTTTGAATGGTGTCTAGCTATCCGAGAAAGCAGCTTCCTAGACACCCTACATTAGACGAGTGGGCAGGATCCACAATCTAGATCATTTGTTATGAGTTTGTGTCTTGATAATATCCAATCATCTAAACTGTAAGCCTCCACTAATAACTCCAAAAAGAAGGATTTTCGGACTTCTGTTAATATAAAGTGGGATCTTGCTTCGCTATGAGGAACCAGTTAGATCTTGTTTCGCTATGAGGAACCAGTTCTCAAATTTTGTAAAAGCGTTTTGAAGTAACCTGTATATCGTGGTACTTAGGGTACCATTCATAATACAGGACGGAAATAGTGCTTCACGAGTCCAAAAGGATGTACATGAGTTCACGGTTAATGGACACGTACAAAAAGAGAATACTTCGAAACAATTCGTAATTTATAATATCCTTTCAAGAGCAACTTCCCTGCGCCAACCATTGTTCCTTTTGCTGTTGTAGTTCTTGTTCGTGTTCCGAGATCTCTAACATCATACCGAGCAATTACAAGAAAAGTCTTTGTTAATTACGATGACGATAATTTCTAATTTTTCGAGCTGTACTTCGCCTTTGTTTATGAAGAAAATGATTTTTTAAGGCGTCCCCGTGAAATTGTTCAACACCGCCACGCTCCTCGTCACTGAAACAAATACCGTCTATACTTCAGACAAGCCTGTCGAGCTCAACAGCAGTACTGAGTTTATCAGCAAACTGTATAGATGAACGATATTTGGGACACGTTCCAGTCAAAATATTACTGACAGCTTCTGCCTCGGTGATCTTTAAACACAGTGCTGAAATTGCAGTTTTTAATTTGTTCTATATATTGGACAAGCGCGTTATGGCAAGTCAGTACCAGAAAGAACGCTGGTTCGCCAGCTCTTTCGTAACTTTACTGGATAATTTCTCCAGTACAAGCATCTGAAGTAAGTCTTTTAATGCGCCAACAGTATACCAGACAGCAGCAACTCTAATCAAACTACCTTGAGTTAATGGATGTGTTATTCGAAGAATGACTGAATGAAAAATTTGAAGTATACTGGCATGTTGTTTTAATTAAACATACAACCACAAGATTTTTAACAATTCCTTCACAGGTACCAGTGCATAAATTAACAATATGGTGAACCATGGGCACAATAGGATTTGCTAATCTCTTAAATTGTCTAAACATATCTATACCGCCACCATTCAACGACCTGTTTGCTGCCTCATGGCTTTCGACCTCTCCTGGAAAAGATTCACTCTTACTATATAATGACATGCATTACCGTTCCAGCCCACCGATACTGAGAACTCTGTTTTTCTGCACAACGGCGAGTAAGGTGGAACAAACAAACACGCTGTCACGCACCTTGCCAACGTCAGCTTGCTGTGACTTGTAGCACGCAACCCAACGTACCACAGAGCAATGCATACAAATCGGCCATATTACTTTGTTTAGGTTGACAATGGACATATCACTACTGTACTTGTTCCTTTTTATGGCACAGTATACCCAGTACCTCTCTTGGCGCCATACTTCCTGACTTAGATACCTCAGAAACAGACACCATATTTAACACACTTTTTCTTAACACACTTAGAAACTTAATTATTAGCACCCAGGGAACTATGTTCCTGTGTCATTCACATGGTAGGAATCAGGGGTGTGTGTAAGTTGTCGGACCAAGAAAATATCTATCGCAAAGACATAAACAATTTTCCTTTTTGTGCCAGTAATCCACCAAAACAATAAAATCTGCCCAGGTTCACTGATGTGTTGCTTAACAATACGCATCCGGAATGAATGACGTGCCACACTAGGCCCTGAAAGAACTGGATACTATCACCAAGAGTGGACGCCTGATGAAACTAGATAATTCGACCCAGTAAAGCGGTCATACATGGTATCTACCACATTTAGAGGAAAATATCTCATAAAACATGAAATGTTAAAACATACACAATAATAAAAGTATTAACACAGATAACTTCACATTACACATAGAACACGTAAACCAAAAAATATTTCACAACTCTGAATAACTATTATGAAAATTGGATAACATTAAATAAAAGAATCTTTAACATTTGAAAGGCATAGGGCAGGTATTAATTCATGCCAGTACCGAAATATAACGTACAAATGAAACCCAATGGCAACGATTAGCAACTTCACAAATTATATCGGAAGCACCACTAAAGTCAGAGTACCCTGCCACAGCGTTAAAGAACCCAATGAAGTTCGGCAAGATGAATAATTTTAGCTAAGGTTCGGCTTATGCAACCACACGGATCACTCACTGTAATCCACATAACAGCTGAAAGTGTTTTGCTAATATGATTCTCACCAAATTAATTATTTTCAGTGTTCCGATTGTTGCGCAGTGGTCGAAATCGGAAACAGCAAGTCCTTAGGGGCAGCTGGCTTCGTTCTATCCTAGCCCAATTATTCAGGCTATAGCACGTTCCCTCCAGGGGTCAATATGAACAGCGTGGTGCAACGCAGCGGCTCTGCATGCTGCCGTTTATACTGATCAGCCGCAGAATGAAGACTCCAACTTCCGCAGCGAGGTACACAATGAGAGCAACACTCCGAGCACTGGTTCTATATTGGCCAGGTACGCCACGGCGCCACCTCGACTGGGATACTACAACACACGGTGCTAAGTAACAACGTCAAAGGTGTTATAGAGGAAAGGCCTTTATCGATACGAGCCGATACACCGCTCACGAGTCACCCTCACTCGAACAAGTCTTGTCAAATATGTCGGAAGAGAGGACATAAGTGTGAAGCATCCTGTTGTCCTTGAGGCTGGAAACTGCCTGGCAAAGTGGAGTAATCAAAAATGATAAACGACATGAGGCTGCGGAAGGCCATAAAAACTATTGCATTAAGTACACAAAATGAGTATACACACAAAATATGGCATGTAACGGCAGTAGTGTCACGATAATCGCTCCATTGGCGAAATAGTACCGATTGGTCTCCTTTTTAGATTTGTGGGATGAGAAGGACAAAGGAGAGATGACTAAGTGAAAGAGATTGAGTATCCCGTTAACAGGTAACATTCGAAGGGTGAAATGTGTGAATGTGATAGGGAACATAGAAAATCTGTAAAGGGCAATGCTACAATCCAGTCTAGATATAGGAGGCGTTAGTGAAGTGAAGGGAAACAAGTGTAGGGGTGTTGAGTGGAGACGCTCCTACATCGTCAGCATAGTGATGTGAACCTGTAGAGCAGTTTTCGGTGCTAACAAAATATGATTAGTAAATAAGTACTTCCAGAATGAAATTTTCACTCTGAAGCGGAGTGTGCGCTGATATGAAACTTCCTGGCAGATTAAAACTGTGTGCTGTACCTTCTGCAAGGTATGCAGGAGAGCTTCTGCGCCGGCCGCGGTGGTCTAGCGGTTCTAGGCGCTCAGTCCGGAACCGCGCGACTGCTACGGTCACAGGTTCGAATCCTGCCCCGGGCATGGATGTGTGTGATGTCCTTAGGTTGGTTAGGTTTAAGTAGTTCTAAGTTCTAGGGGACTGATGACCACAGATGTTAAGTCCCATAGTGCTCAGAGCCATTTGAACCATTTTAGAGCTTCTGCGAAGTTTTGAAGATAGGAGACGACGTACTGGCGGAATTAAAGCTGTGAGGACGGGTCGTTAGTCGTGCTTGGGTAACTCAGTTGGTAGAGCACTTGCCCGCGAAAGGCAAAGGTCCCGAGTTCGAGTCTCGGTTCGGATCAGATTTAATCTTCCAGGAAGTTTCAAATAAGTAATTACTGATTTCGATTGTCAGCTCACTGCCTTCTCGTCAGCCTCGGTTGATGCTTCTTGCGAGTGACAAAGTGAAATTCCGATGTGGTCGGCTCGGCTGGCTGTCATTAAGACTGCTCCTCCCGTAATTCAACTGAAATCTTGCGGGCTGGTGTCTGGCAGTCTGCAGGTGAAGCCGTAATGTATGTGCCCCACACTGCGTTAGAGCGTCCTTGATATCTCGCTCCGGAAGATGATGATAACGTGCCGTGACTTACCGGAATGTACTGCGCTATAGGAAGTCGGGTAATCGGCTGATCATGGCTCCACTGGAGAGGTAGGTCCTGCACGAGGAAGTGTCTGCTGTGAAGATGAGGAACAGAGACACCAGATGGCTCTCACGCACTGACGATGATGTTAGTGCGGTAGGCACCGCGAGGATGGTGTCGTAAGACCCTCAGTCTCCCCATTTGCGACGTGGTACAGATGTGTGTCATCACACCGTAATAAAGATTGAATCCACTGCTTCAGCATGAACGTCATGGATCCTAATGACCAATTTAATTTAGAGTTGCACTGTTTATGGATACGGACAGATGATAATGACGTGACACTCTGTCCGTTATGGCCGAATATCAACGGTCCATGTTCTCCAGTGTTTTCTTTAACAATTTGTTAAAGGCTCCTAACCGCGCTGACAAGTATCTGAAGAGTATTACTACATCTGAGCCTGTTGCTTCATGGACTGTTGATCGACTTACAGTGCTAACTAACTGTTTCTTTCTGCTGCACATCTATTGTAACGTGAAGAAAAATTTTAATTTATTCCTTTTTCTCCTCTATGGTGTAATGGAAGATTAGGTTTCCAGGTAAGACGAATGTAATAGCAGCATAAAATGTAATGGAGCAGGAGGCGAGATCATTTGTGAGTTCCAGTGCACAGTTCAATGACAGGATCAGTATCATCAGAATCGACAGCAAACCATCCCCAACAAGCAAAGTTCAGGATGGAAGTTGCATGTTAATCGCAATATAATTCCACTCATTTTTTGTAATCTTTAAATCATGAAATCATCCTTGCTGATATTTTATGGGTATATCCTGTAATCGATATGGAAAAGTTATGCAATTTGTTTAAGATGTATCTTTGTGAAACACTGCTGTTGCTAAGCTTTCCAGCTTTGGCGATTTCTCACTTTTTCGACCTATCAAGTGCGGAAGCTGCCAAGTGGACCACAAGGGCTAAAAAGTCTGAAAATATTACACTGGAATGATCTGGACATGGCGGCCATGAGTTTTTTGCGTTTCGATATGTAGTGAGATCTTTGCAGTTATTTGAGATGATTATTAATACGCGACGTGAAAGACATTTCAATTGGTAGGTATTAGTACTTGACATCTAAATCATTCCGCTTGATAGTGTGGTGATGAATAAATATGAGTGTGGACTGTATTAAGAGAGTGTTTACTTTTCATAAGCTGGATTTGATTACACGACTGTGACGTAGTAATTTAGTCTAATGATTTTTGCAGTCAGTTTAGTCATCCTATTCTGTTATCAAGTTAGTTACGGCATTGTGTAAATATCTGAATAAAAAAGTTGTATTTCTGGAAATTAAATTCATGTCCACCTGCATTACAAAAACTGTGTGGTGTATAACTATGATTTGATTCTTTTGAGGTTCAAACAGCGTGTTAACTCAGTATTGTCATTGCTTATTTATGAACTCCTCAATCGTTTAATTAATTTTCATGCGTAATATTGAAGCACACGTTACCGACGCTGTCTTGGCGATACTTGTTGCCAATAATGCGTTTGTCGTATAAGTCATTATCTATGAAACAGAGACTGAAATTGTCCGTTCAGGTATAGTTTCTCCCACTACTCTATACACGTTATGAAAGTTTATGTACGGGGTAACAATTATTGAACTGTATGAGAAATAACCTAAATTAGTTACAAACTACTGCGTGCAAACATTTTATCCAATATGTAAACGTCACTATACATATTCGGATTTCGGCTATGATATGTTCGATATGCCTGCCATCTTTGGCGATGATGTGGCTTAGACGAACAGCGAAATTCTCCATGACACGCTGAAGTGTCTAAACATCGATGCTGCCGATCACTTCCTAAATGGCTGTTTTCAGGTGAGCAGTGGTTTTGAGGTTATTGTTGAGCACCTTGTTTTTAATATAATTCCACAAAAAGGAGTCGCCTGTGTTCAGATCCAGAGAATATGACGGCTAATCGAGGCCCATGCCAGTGTCCTCTCGGAACCCCAGAGCCAGAATGCAGTCCCAAAGTGCTCCTCCAGGACACCAAACACGCTACTGCTTCGATGGTGTCGAGCTCTGCCTTGCAAGAATCACATCTTGTCGAAATCAGGGTCACTTTGGATAATGGGGATGAAATCTTGTTCCAAAACCTTCACATACCTTTCGGTAGTCACCGTGACGTCAAGGAATATCCCACCGATGATTCCGTGATTAGGCATTGCACGCTACACAGCCACCCGTTAAGGGCGAAGGGACTTCTCGATAGCGAAATGATACTCAGTCTCCAAAATGCGCCAATTTTGCTTACTGACGAATCCATCCAAATGAAAATGGGCTTCGTTGCTAAACCAAACCATGTTAACCATACCAATTCCTATCATGCCCTGCGACCAACCTTGTAGTGTGAATGTCCTATCGCAAACTGTTCAGAGCCGCGAAGGATTAGCCGAGCGGTCTTGGGCGCTGCAGTCATGGACTGTGCGGCTGATCCCGGCGGAGGTTCGAGTCCTCCCTCGGGCATGGGTGTGTGTGTGTTTGTCCTTAGGATAATTTAGGTTAAGTAGTGCGTAAGCTTAGGGGCTGATGACCTTAGCAGTTAAGTCCCATAAGATTTCACACACATTTTTAGAAACTGTTCGGAAGTTATGACGATTTTATTTCATGTAGTTAAATAATTGTCACACTGTAGGTAAGTTTCTTCCACATCTCCTCCTAAACCAGGGCTTAACAACTGGCCGGTTTTGAGCGCGAGCACTCGCGTCTGCTCAGGCACGTGCTCGTGAGCAGCTGCAAGGTCGTCGATTATGGAGGGTGGGGAGGGAGGGGAAATGCGCGCACGTTTGAATAGGGCCGCAGCGTGCCTATTGAATTCGCGCCGACTGTGTAACGTTTAAAGTACTACGATCAGCTCTTAACAGTCACTTCGCTGGTTAAGAATCATGTGAAGTCGCCGTTGTGTAACCCTAACCATGCTTTCGCAGTTCAACCCCCATTGGGAGGCACTTTATCTGTTTACAGAAAAAGATGATGTTGCAAAATGTTTAGTATGTCACAAAACGCTGAATTCTTTTACGAAATTTAATTTGCAGCGACATTATATGTCGCACCACGCGAAAGACTACGGACGTGGAAAATGTGATTGACCAGATCGTGCACAGGAAGTTATTAAACTTAAAAGGAAGCTATCCGAAGAAGATCTGGACGACGAAGAAAAATCAATTGCGGCAGCTCTCAGAGTGGGTTACAAAATTGCTTTGCTTTTAGCAAAATCCCTGCGCCCCTCAACTGATGGCGATTTAATAAAAGAATGTTTGGTAGTTGCAGCGGAACATTTGTGTCCATCTAAAGTTGAGCAGTTTCGGAATGTGCCATTATCTAACATGTCCATTATGTGTCGCATACAGGACATGGCAGATGACGTCCAGAGCCAGCTTGCAAATATCTGTAAAGATTTTATGGCGTATTCTCTAGCTCTGGACGAAAGTGTTGATATCACTGGAACAGCGCAGCTTGCCATATTTATTAGAGATGTTAATAGAGGTCTTCAGGTGAGGGAGGAGCTCCTCGATGTAGTAGCCATGAAGAACACTACAACCAGAGGTGATATTTTAAGTAGTGTTGAAGAAAGTGTTGAAAATATAGGATTGTCGTGAAATTCTTTAGTTTCAGTGTCTACAGATGGTAGAGGCATACACTAAGCTAATAAAATTATGTGGCACGTGTACCTTCTCCTTTATTTGTTTCATTTGTCGCAGTAATAATTCGTGAGTGATATCCCTGCAGGTGGCCGCGGATTTACATCGACTGGCGGCAGCTGTTGTGTACCCCACGTGACTCTCCCCACTCTCCGCTCTGGTCCGGTAGTGGGGGTAGCGTGCTCGCGCTGCTTCGTGCTCGCGCCTTGCTGCTCACAGCTTGCTCCGCGAGCACGTGTGTTGTGAAGCCCTGTCCTAAACCATTGTACCGATTTCAACAGAAATTGGTACCCATTACATAAGGTCTGGAAGGAACCACAGTCGGGGTTAGAACCACCTGTCTCTCAAAGGTTTGGGGGTGAAAAAGAAGAGCAGCTCATTTTGTGCAAATAGTCGCACTATATTCTTCCTACATTTGAGAATTACAGCATTTCGTGACCTGCAACCACCTTTACAATTAATTTCAAACTTTTACGGCATTTTTCTTGCTCACACCCTACACAAAATGATGAAAGGAGAAAAGTTTATCGCTTTCTATTTTTCGCTATGCACGCTGCAGGACTACATCACCGCGCATAAGCTTTTTAAAAAAAATGGCTCTGAGCACTATGGGACTCAACTGCGGAGGTCATTAGTCCCCTAGAACTTAGAACTAGTTAAACCTATCTAACCTAAGGACATCACACACATCCATGCCCGAGGCAGGATTCGAACCTGCGACCGTAGCGGTCTCGCGGTTCCAGACTGCAGCGCCAGAACCGCGCGGCCACTTCGGCCGGCCATAAGATTTTAATTTGTTACTTGTTTCCTACTTACTCTACTTGCTACACATTTTACATATAGTATTCACTTATACCACTGAATGTAACTGCAAAAATATATCGTTGTACGACGCATGATTCAGGAGACACGACATCATGAAGACTAAGCTGCATGAAAAACTGTCGCATTATGCACGAAGGTTTAATTTGTTACGTTTTGTTACTGACTATTCGCAACACTTTTCGCAGACGGTGGTCACATATACCACTGAATGTGCCTGCCAAATCATACCATTGTACAAAAGATAATTCAGAAGGTATGACGTCATAAGCATTGAGCTTTGTGAAAAGAAAATTGCAGAGCGAGATTTGCTAGAGATACAAGTGAAAAATTTGTACAAGTATGTTGGTGAAACCGGTACATCCATTAACACTATCGTCACCGAACATGAACGTTACGTACGATTTGGATAGAAAAACAAGTCAGCTGTAGGTGAACACCACCAGGGATGTGGCGATTCTGTCAATTTTCTAGAACTCGCACACCTGCTCGGCAGCCGTGGATGCAGCAACCAAAAAAGAAGACAGACTATTGTAGTAATCAAATGCCCTAACAGCATGAACGGGCTACAGATTACCTACTACCAGACTGTCAGCGGTTCCAGCCCATTGGATTACGTTCGGCAGCTAATAGCGTTACTTGACCAGGGTTTGCGGCCGGTGTCGCCGTGCGGTTCTAGGCGCTTCAGTCTGGAACCGCGTGACCGCTACGGTCGCAGGTGCGAATCCTGCCTCGGGCATGGATGTGTGTGATGACCTTAGGTTGGTTAGGTTTAAGTAGTTCTAAGTTCTAGGGGACTGATGACCACAGATGTTAAGTCCCATAGTGCTCAGGGCCATTTGAACCATTTTTTTGACCAGGGTTTAACAGCATAAAGAGCACCCACAACAGCACTGCCGTTCGGCCTTAACGCTTCGTTGCAGAATAATACTGGGTACAAACAGCTTCCACGAGAGGCAGCTCCACCTATGATCCGAAGATACTTACTTCCCAACTGCGAAGACACAAGCTCTCACATGGTGTAAAGGTATGTCCATCTACTAATTCTTCCGAGATGATGATAAGATGGTTCTTGACTGCTGGCAATATCTCCTAGACAATCGTAGCAATTCAAATGGTTCAAATGGCTCTGAGCACTATGGAACTTAACAGCTGTGGTCATCAGTCCCCTAGAGCTTAGAACTACTTAAACCTAACTAACCTAAGGACATCACACTCATCCATGCCCGAGGCAGGGTTCGAACCTGCGACCGTAGCAGTCGCGCGGTTCCGGACTGCGCGCCTAGAACCGCGGGACCACTGCGGCCGACAATCGTAGCACACTGCAGCGTACTCGTAGCTATCAACAACACTTCGGAAGTTATTTGCGATATGTCACCGTATACCCACCTCGCAATTGTTGAGTACCTGGCCAGGGACGACCACCTTAGTGAACCTTGATACAAGGTGAAATGGTTATTGACTTGGTGCCAATGAACGCTGTCTGCAGATGGGCAGCGCGCGTGGGTGCAGTGCACGATTTGTTTACGTCATTATTTTGATTTCCTTAGACCGTGCTTTCGTTGTCTGTTATTTGTTCCTGGATGTTTTGAGACGTAATTGTTTACAATACCTCCTCTATTACAAAAACAATTTCGGTTAAAATTATACCCTAGATTTAGGGGCTGAAGGGAAAAAATCGGAGGGAATGGCTCAGGGACGGGAAGCGGGATGCATCGTAACATAAACGAAAGTTTTACCCCATGCTCACCGTGGCTTCACCAGTCTGAAGCTGACCGCTCTGCTTTCTTAAGGCAACTTAAAATAGTTAAGAAAAATACTAGTCTCATCGTTTGAAATGAAAGCGTATTTGGTTCGAAGCTCCTTCACAAGACATTTTTTTACTTTTATTTCAATTACATATGTTTTGTCAACTGAAATTATACTCACATCAAAAAATGTTTTGCATCACCCCGGTTCCCAGAACTGCTGAAGATAGACATTGACTGTGGATATTGTATCACAGACACTGTCCCCCCCCCCCTCCCCTGGCCGGCCGGAGTGGCCGAGCGGTTAAAGGCGCTACAGTCTGGAACCGCACGACCGCTACGGTCGCAGGTTCGAATCCTGCCTCGGGCATGGATGTGTGTGATGTCCTTAGGTTAGTTAGGTTTCAGTAGTTCTAAGTTCTAGGGGACTTATGACCACAGCAGTTGAGTCCCATAGTGCTCAGAGCCATTTGAACCACTGTCCCCCTGACTGTTCAGACATGTCACTAAATCCTCCCAAAGATGTAAAGAAGCGTACATGAAGAGGGCCTATTAGACGGAGGGCGTCCGACAGCCGGTCAGTTCCAGTCATTTCACCAGGAAGGAGGTACACGGCGTGTTGTCTGTAGTTCAACCATGCCTTGACGGTCAATACCGCAGTTTTGTCGCGTTCGCATTGCTACTTTGTGCCAGGAAGGGCTCTCAAGAAAGGAAGCGTCCAGGCGTTTCGTAGTGAACCAAAGATGTTTTTCGGACATGGAGGAGATACACAGCGACAGGAACTATCGATGACATGCCTAGCTCAGGCCGTCAAGGGCTACTACTGCAGTGGATGACCGCTGCCTATAGATTATGGCTCGGAGGAAACCTGACAGCAACGCCCCCATGATGAATAATGCTTTCCGTGCAGCCACAGGACGCCGCATTATGGTTCAAATGGCTCTGAGCACTATGGGACTTAATTTCTGAGAACTTAGAACTACTTAAACCTAATTAACCTAAGGACTTCACACACATCCATGCTCGAGGCAGGATTCGAACCTGTGACCGTAGCGGTCGCGCGGTTCCAGAGTATGGCGCCTAGAACCGCTCGGCCACTCCGGCCGGCCGTCGCGTTATGACTCAAACTGTGCGCAGTAGGCTGTATGATGAGCTGCTTCACCCCTGACGTCCATGCCGAGGTCCAACTTTGCAACCATGACACCATGCAGCGCGGTACAGATGCGCCCAACAACGTGCCGAATGGACCGCTTAGGATTGGCATCATGATCTCTTCACCGATAAGTGTCGCATACGCCTTCAACCAGACAGTCGTCGGAGACGTGTTTGGAGTCAACCTGGTCAGGCTGAACGCCTTAAACACACTGTCCAGCGAGTGCAGCAAGGTAGAGGTTCCCTACTGTTTTGGGGTGGCGTTATGTGGGGTCGACGCTCGCCGCTGGCGGTCATGGAAGGCTTCGTAACCGCTCTACGATACGTGAATGCCATTCTCTGACCGAATTTTGCTTTGAATGTAAAATATTGCACGACGAACGAATTAATGACACAAAAAGCAGAGTAGCACAGACAAAAAAACTTTCTTGGGAAACAATAAGTCTATTGCAATCATACATTTTCCTTCTTTTGAGGAAGATATTTCACAGAATGTACGTGTGGACCACAGAATTGTATGGTAGAGAGTCATGGATTGTGGATGAACCGGAATACATAAGGATTGAAGCGTCTGAGATTTGATGTTGCAGTGGAACGCTGGAATGCAGGGGGAGGGAAAAGCAGTAACTTTTTATTCGTCGTACTGGGGTGAGTAGCAGCACAAGGGAGACATAAAAAGGAGGGTCAGGACATCTATTCGAATATGGAAAAATAACTTGCGTGGTTCTGCACGGAGCTATACAAGGTAAAAACAATAAGGGAAGACAGAGATTGGAATATATCGAAAAAATAAGTGACGGCGTAGTCAATATTTAATAGCCTGTATTGTCAGCAATTTTTGATATCAGTTAAAGCAATAAGATTATTGAGATGTGGTGCTATAAAGTATGTATGTAATCGACATGAAGGAGGAAAACGACAACTAAAAGTGGTCTGTTTTAATTCTCTTTCACACAAATATCATTCGCAATATCTAACTTCCCTTAACTGGACTAGTAAACTGGTCCTCTGCACATTCTTTTATTTTTGTTATTATATAAGTGTAACTATGTTGGGCGAAGGGCTGTGCGTTTCACATCATCCACCAGTTTTACCCTTTTTCCATAATCCTGTCTTGAGTGAGCCTGGATGTACAGATAATTGGGTGTACACATGTGTCACTGGTTATCAAGGTAGTTTCCTTACTTCTCTTTGGAGAGTCTTGGGAACTTTCCATTAAATCTGGTTCAAAAGTGGCTCGTGGCCTCATGGTTGTTAAGAACTGGCGAAAAATGTCAACTCTGTTCAAGATGTTGCCCGGTAAACTCGTGTGGCTCCAAAACAACGGATCCCACCTTTTAGTAGCCGCCTCCTGATTGGACAAATGCCTGGCGCCTCTTTGGCGTGTAAGCGATAGGTCCGCCACACTCCACTCCGTAAAGATGCGGCTGGCAACAGTGGCTAGCGAGGGAATCTAGAGTTTTTTTATAAGTGACTGCTCGTGATGACGGCGTGATGAGTGTATCGTGCTCTCCGTTGAACGCTTAGTATAAGTGTCTATACTAAGGTGTAAGGCATCACACGTCATCACAATTTTCCTCAACGTCATCGTCGATATATGTCACAATGGGAAGGTCGTCACACCTCCCCTTATTCACATCGCAGCACTTTTCTTGATAGCACTGCGATTTGAGTCAGAACCACATCACCGTTGAAATAAAGCGGTTTCCTTACGGGTAGCTGATGAAAACATTACGGACACGATAGTGCTCAGAATCGCCACGAAAAGGTCTCGCGAACTGACACTAAGCGTGTCAATGAAACCACTTCCTCCCTTATGGAGTTCATTTGCACACATTTCATGGTCGAAACCGGCGGTCTCCAGTGTGACGTGCAAGAGAATGGTGTTCCTGACAACGCTAAACATTGATGACACCCCCCTGGACGATTCAATCTTTCTTTAAGGACATAATGCGCTGGAACCACATTTAATGTAGTTCACCGCCTTGGAATATAGCGCTACAACAATTTTTGGTCTGGCATACAGGATGGAACCACTAGAGATCAGCCAAAACCATTCACGAAACATGAACATGATACAAAGCAGCAAAGTGTGTGTATGCTTCTGAAGTCCTCGTGTGAGGTTTGCATGGAGATGGGATGGGAGGGGGCGGGTGGGGGGGGGGGGGGCGGGTGCGTTAGATGCTACATTGATGCACTTTCTCTTTTAGTCATCAATCTTCGACTGGTCTGATGCCGCGCAACGAATTCCTCCTCTGTGCTCACCTCTTCATCTCAGACGAGCACTTGCAACCTTCATCCTCAGTTATTTGGATGTATCCCAGTTTCTCTTTTCCTCTACAGTTTTTACCCCCTACAGCTTCCTCTAGTACCAAAGAAATCATTTTCTGGTGTCTTAACAAATGTCCTATCGTGCTATCCCTTCTTATTGTCAGAAGTTTCCATATATTCCTTCCCTCGGCGATTCTGTGCAGAACTTCCTGATTCTTTACCTTATCAGTCCACGTAATTTTCAACATTCTTCTGTAGCGCCACATCTCCTTCAGTTCTCTTCTGTTTTGGTTTTCCCACAGTCTTTGCTTCGGGACCATTCAATACTGTGCTCCAAACGTACATTCCTAGAAATCTCTTCCTCAGATTAAGGCCTATGTTATATGGGCTGCATAGCTTCATGCGAAATCTTTCACCAGATCCCCATACTTGGCGGGAGACACTGTTGTTTTTTAGGCATTTCTACGTTATCACTTTGCGCTCTGAACTGAAGAGAGCGACTTAAAGCGGTCGACAGGCACTCTAAAGACACTGCCAACACATCTGCGCAAAGTTTAATCTGATTTTCACAGTGATTCCCATTTCGCGCCTAGTCGGAACTTACTTTCCGAATACCCCTCGTGCTATGAACGTGTCTTTATTTTTATTAATGTTGCGGCCATTATCAACCACAACGTCAGAAGAGCCTCTATGATGCCTTTATATTGCTTAAAGCCAAACTGATCTTCCTATAACACGTACTCAATTTTTCTTTCTATTCCTATGTATGTTCTTCTTGTCAGCAACTTGGATGCACGAGCTGTTCAGCTGATTGTGCTATAATAATCGCACTCGTCAGCGCTTGTAATCTTCGGGATTGTGTAGATGATGTTTTTTTTCCCCCGAAAATCAGAGGGTATATATCCAGACTCATCCATTCTACACACCAAAGTGAATAGTCGCTTTGTTGCCACTTCCCCAAGTGATGTTAGAAATTCTGGTGGAATGTTATCTGTCCCTTCAGCCGTCCTCCATCCTAAGTCTTCAAATGCTCTTTTAAATTCCGATTCTAATAATGGATTCCCTATCTCTTCCATATCGACCCTAGTTTCTTCTATCACGTCTCATTGCACCTATTCGCTCTCTCCTCTGCATTTAACAGTGGGATTCCCATTGCACTAATAATATTAGCACCCTTGTTTCAGTTTCACTGAAGGTTGTATTGTGTTTTCTGTGTGCTGAGTCAGTCCTTCCGACAATCATCTCTTTCTCGATTTCTTAACATTTTTAATACACCCATTTCGCCTTAACTTCCGTGGCACTTCAAGTGTATTTCATTACTGTTGTTGCTGTTGTGATCTTCAGTCCTGAGACTGGTTTGATGCAGCTCTCCATGCTACTCTATCCTGTGCAAGCTTCTTCATCTCCCAGTACCTACTGCAACCTACATCCTTCAAAAATGGTTCAAATGGCTCTGAGCACTATGGGACTCAACATCTTAGGTCATAAGTCCCCTAGAACTTAGAACTACTTAAACCTAACTAATCTAAGGACATCATACACACCCATGCTCGAGGCAGGATTCGAACCTGCGACCGTAACAGTCCCGCGGTTCCGGACTGCAGCGCCAGAACCGCGAGACCACCGCGGCCGGCTCAACCTACATCCTTATGAATCTGCTTAGTGTATTCATCTCTTGGTCTCCCTCTACGATTTTTACCCTCCACGCTGCCCTCCAATACTAAATTGGTGATCCCTTGATGCCTCAGAACATGTCCTACCAACCGATCCCTTCTTCTGGTCAAGTTGTGCCACAAACTTCTCTTCTCCCCAATCCTATTCAATACTTCCTCATTAGTTATGTGATCTACCCATCTAATCTTCAGCATTCTTCTGTAGCACCACATTTCGAAAGCTTCTATTCTCTTCTTGTCCAAACTATTTACCGTCCATGTTTCACTTCCATACATGGCTACACTCCATACAAATACTTTCAGAAATGACTTCCTGACACTTAAATCTATACTCGATGTTAACAAATTTCTCTTCTTCAGAAACGCTTTCCTTGCCATTGCCAATCTACATTTTATATCCTCTCTACTTCGACCATCATCAGTTATTTTGCTCCCCAAATAGCAAAACTCTTTTACTACTTTAAGTGTCTCATTTCCTAATCTAATACCCTCAACATCACCCGACTTAATTCGACTACATTCCATTATCCTCGTTTTGCTTTTGTTGATGTTCATCTTAAATCCTCCTTTCAAGACACCATTCATTCCGTTCAACTGCTCTTCCAAGTCCTTTGCTGTCTCTGACAGAATTACAATGTCATCGGCGAACCTTAAAGTTTTTATTTCTTCGCCATGGATTTTAATACCTACTCCGAATTTTTCTTTTGTTTCCTTTACTGCTTGCTCAATATACAGATTGAATAACATCGGGGAGAGGCTACAACCCTGTCTTACTCCCTTCCCAACCACTGCTTCCCTTTCATGTCCCTCGACTCTTATAACTGCCATCTGGTTTCTGTACAAATTGTAAATAGCCTTTCGCTCCCTGTATTTTACCCCTGCCACCTTTAGAATTTGAAAGAGAGTATTCCAGTCAACATTGTCAAAAGCTTTCTCTAAGTCTACAAATGCTAGAAACATAGGTTTGCCTTTCCTTAATCTTTCTTCTAAGATACGTCGTAACGTCAGTATTGCTTCACGTGTTCCGGTATTTCTACGGAATCCAAACTGATCTTCCCCGAGTTCGGCTTCTACTAGTTTTTCCATTCGTCTGTGAAGAATTCGTGTTAGTATTTTGCAGCTGTGGCTTATTAAACTGATTGTCCGGCAATTTTCACATCTGTCAACACCTGCTTTCTTTGGGATTGGAATTAATATATTCTTCTTGAAGTCTGAGGGTATTTCGCCTGTTTCATACATCTTGCTCACCGGATGGTAGAGTTTTGTCATTACTGGCTCTCCCAAGGCCGTCAGTAGTTCCAATGGAATGTTGTCTACTCCGGGGGCCTTGTTTCGACTCAGGTCTTTCAGTGCTCTGTCAAACTCTTCACGCAGTATCGTATCTCCCATTTCATCTTCATCTACATCCTCTTCAATTTCCATAATATTGTCCTCAAGTACATCGCCCTTGTATACACCCTCTATATACTCCTTCCACCTCTCTGCTTTCCCTTCCTTGCTTAGAACTGGGTTTCCATCTGAGCTCTTGATGTTCATACAAGTGGTTCTCTTTTCTCCAAAGGTCTCTTTAATTTTCCTGTAGGCAGTAACTATCTTACCCGTAGTGCGATAAGCCTCTACATCCTTACATTTGTCCTCTAGCCATCCCTGCTTAGCCATTTTGCACTTCCTGTCGATCTCATTTTTGAGACGTTTGCATTCCTTTTTGCCTGCTTCATTTACTGCATTTTTATATTTTCTCCTTTCATCAATTAAATTCAATATTTCCTCTGTTACCCAAGGATTTCTACTAGCCCTCGTCTTTTTACTTACTTGATCCTCTGCCGCCTTCACTAATTCATCCCTCAAAGCTACCCATTCTTCTTCTACTGTATTTCTTTCCCCCATTCCTGTGTATTGTTTCCTTATGCTCTCCTTATGCTCTTCCAGAGGACGTTTTGGTTACTAATCAAGACGCTACGTTTCCTATTCTTCTTTCTTCGTTTTGACATTTATTGCTCTCGGCATTTTATGTGGACGGACGTCACTTGACACCAGTGAAAGTTAATCACCGAATGCTTCACTACGTTTATTATTATTAGTTTTAGCGGCAGCCTCAGACTCGAGAGAACGCGCTGCAGAGCAGCAGCAGCACCTGCCTGATAAACTGTAAATTAATTTAGGCTTTGTTTTTTGTTCACGTGCTTCTACAAAAAAGTGAACTGTATGTATGTATTTTACTGTGTAGAGCAGCGGCTAGAAAATTAATCGTAGTTTTTGTTGTTGCGTAAGTCTTGTAAATATCCCTGTATAGGGAGTTTTCATAGCGTAAATTTTCACGTCACCAGATGCTCCATCATGCCACTAAGATTTAATTTTGTGCTAGCAGGCAGCTCACAGTTTAGATCAGTGCATTCTAGTTTGAATATTTATCTCGTGCAGTAACATTTCGGCAAACAGGATTTGTAATAACAAGCATCAGTAAATACAACTACTTCATTAGAGAAATTTATTTCTGTTTAATAGCTTCCGGTCTCAGAGTACAGTGAGAAACCTGCACAGTAACTTTTAATGTTACTTTATTCTCCTTTGGTATATTTTCAAACTGACTAGCGCCATTTGAGACCTCGTATCTGTTTTATACACCGCACGATATGGCTAGGGACTGTGCTTCTTGTGAGCGAACACAAGGAGAGTTGGCTGCTGTCCGTAAACAGCTGGAAGCTGCGTTGGCTACCGTCGACAAGCTTCTAGCTAATGCTCGAAGTTGCGTGACGTCGGAGCGGCTGTGACGAGACCTGCGACATCTTTGGTGCCATTGGAATCTCCTGGTGACCCGGACGTCGCTGCGGCTTCCGAAATGCAACATATGGTCCGTCCTCATTCCAGAGTGGGTGGCAGACATTGATGGGTTCGAATGTCACTGGGTGGAAGGCGAAAGAGGCAGCAGGTCGTGTGGCTGGCTCCCTACATCTTAGCAACAGGTACTCGGTGCTACCCAGTGTTGATGATAATTCTGAGCTAGTACGGATGCCTCTCCTGTTGAGCCAACAGTCGATTTTCATGCCCAATTCGGACAACTACAGAGAGTGGGCATGCTTGTCATTGGGAGCTGCAATGTTAGGCGGGTAATGAATCCCCATGGGGAGATAGCAGGCAATGCGGGAAAGAATTCCATTGTGCATTCGGTATGTTTGCCGAGAGGTCTCATCCGTGATGTGGGGAAGGCCCTACCGGCGGCTATTGAGCGCACTGGGTGCAACCGGCTGCATGTAGTGGCGCATGTCGGCGCGAATGGTGATTTGGTGAAGGCAACTTGCAACGCACGCGGGGTGCTGGCTAAGCTGTCTATTTGTAGCATAGCACCCAGGGATAATCGCGGTCCTCTGGTTTGGAGCAGAGTGGAAGGTCTAAACCAGAGGCTCAGACGGCTCTGCGACGTAATCGGATGCGAATTTATCGGGAGCAGAATTGTAGGGTTCCCATTAAGAGGTCAGGCGTGTACTACCGCAGGAAGCGGTTACTGGGGTAGCGGAGTACGTGCGTCGTGCACTTGGAGCTTTTTTTAGGTTACAGGACCTATGGAGCAAAGACAATATGCCTGTTAAATCAGCCAGAGCGACCTCAGAGAATCTTGATCCTCACAGATCACAGATAGAAAAAATTAATATGATTTTAGTATTCTGCAGGAGCATCCAAGGAAAAGTCCCAGAATTAGTATCGCTTACTAAAGGCTATAATGCACAGATAGTATTGGGAGCAGAAATCTGGTTGAAACCAGACGTAATAACAATGAAATCATAAATTCAGACTGGAATGTTTATGATAAGGATAGGTCAGCCGCCAATGGTGGCGGCGTGTTTATTGCAGTTAAAAATTTCCATAAAATCAAGCGAGATTTTACGGATTCCAAATGTGAATTAATCTCGGAGAAATTAAGTATCACAGAATGGTCAAAAATGGTGATTGGATACTTTTATAGACGACCTGGGTCAGGGTCTGTAGTTGTAGAGCACTACAGACAGAACTTGCAGAATGTCATTAGTAATTTTCTTCATAAAGTCGTTGTAATAGGGAGTGACTTTAACTTACCAAGTATAGATTGGGAGTGTTGTGCCGTCAAAACTGGCGCCAGAGACAGGGAATCGTGTGGCATTGAGCAGGTAGTTAGGGAACGAACTCGCGAGGGTAACGTCTTAGACCTGGCAACAAACAGACCTGGACTTATGAAATAAGTTAATGTAGAGGAACATATCAGTGATCGTAAGGCTGTGACAGCATCTATGACGACGGGTCCCACAAGAAATGTTAAGAAAGATACGAAGATACAGTTGCTCAGCAAAGGTGACAAGATACAAATTTCAGAATATGTCGGCAGTCAGCATCAAATATTCAGCGATGAGGACGAAGATGTGGAGAACAAATGGAAAAAATTCAAAGGCATCGTTCAATATGCTCTAGACAAACATGTTCCGAGTAAGTTCTTAAGAGATGGGAAAGTTCCACCATGCTTTAATAGCCGTATTAGAAACGCGCTACGTAAACAAAGAGCACTTCATCTCAGATTCAAGAGAAGTGAAAACCTAGCTGAGAAAAAAAAGCTGAACTAAGCGAAAATGTGCGTAAGGAGGGCATTGAGAGATGCTTTCAATGATTTTGGAAGTAAGGCGTTGTCCACTGACCTGAGTTAAAACCCTAAGAGATTTTGGTAATGTGTAAAATCAGTAGACGTAAGTGGGTCAAAATCATCTACTCATTTTCTCAGCGACCACACCGGCACCGAAACGGAAGATACCAGAGAAAAGGCCGATATACTGAACTCGGTCTTCCGAAGTTGTTTCACGGTGGAAGATCGTAACACTGTCCCTCCTTTCGAACGTCGAAATGGCAGATATTGAGATAACCCATCGCGGAAATGAAAAGCAGCTACAATCGCTTAGTAGTGGAAAGTATTCAGGAACAGTTGAGATACCTATTAGATTGTATAAAGATTATGCGAAAGAACTTGCACCCCTTCTAGCAGTAACTTATCGTAGATCGCTTGAGCAACGAAGTGTACCTAACGACTGGAAAAAAGCCCAGGTCATTCCAGTTTTTAAGAAAGGTCGTAAGACAAATAAACACAATTATAGACCTATATCGTTGATGTCAATCTGTTGTAGAATTGTGGAACATGTTTTACGCACAAGAATTATGACGTTCTTTGAAAACGAAGGTCTCCTGTATAAAAAGCAAGAAGGATTCCGCAGACAGAGATCCTGCATAACTCAGCTCCCTCTGTTCCTCCATGAGATCCACAGCACAGTGGACAACGGCGCTCAGGTTGATGCCGTGTTCCTTGACTTCTGGAAGGCATTTAACACCGTCCCGCATTGCCGTTTAATGAAAAAATACGAGCTTACAGAGTATCGGAGCAGACCTGCAATTGGATTCAAGACTTTCTTGCATATAGAACTCAACACGTCTAAATCCACAGGTGTAAAGGTAATAATATCCGGAGTACCACAGGGAAGTGTGATAGGACCGTTGCTGTATATAGTATATATAAATGATCCAGTAGAAAGCGTCGGATGCCCTTTAATGCTATTCGCAGCTGATGCAGCTGTTTCTACCAAAGTAGCAACGCCAGAAGATAGTAAGAATTTGCAGAACGACCTGCTGAGAGTTGATGAATGGTTCAGACCTTGGCAGTTGACCCTGAACGTAAATAAATGTAACATATAGCGCATACATAGGAAAAGAAATCCACTACTGTACAGCTACACTACTGATGACAAACAGCTGGAGACAGCGTCTGCCGTAAAATATCTAGGCGTAACTATCCAGAGCACCCTTAGGTGGAATTACTATATAAAACAGATAGTGGGAAAAGCAGACACCAGAGTCAGAATCATCGGAAGTCTATGAAGGAAATGTAACTCATCCACGAAATAAGTGGCTTATAAGGCGCTTGTTCGCTCGATTCTTGAGTATTGTTCATCTGTCTGGGATCCCTATCATGTAGGACTGATAGAGAAGATCCAACGAAGAGCCGCGAGTTTCGTCACGGGATCGTTTAGCGGACGAGAGAGCGTTACGGAGATGCTAAACAAACTCCACTGGCAGACGTTACAAGAGAGACATTGCGCATCACGGAGAGATTTGCTTTTGAAACTTCGAGACAGCACTGTTCAGGAGGAGTCGGACAACATATTACTTCCCCCCACATACATCTCGCGTATTGACTACGAATCGAAAATTCGAGAAATTAGAGCCAACCGACAATCATTCTTCCCACGTAGTATTCGCGAGTGGAACAGGGTTGAAGGGATCAGATATTTGCACGGAGAGTTCCCTCTGTCACTCACCATTAGGTGGCTTGCGGAGTATCATATAGGTGTAGATGTAGATTATTATTAGAGAGGATAGTCACCCCTTTTACCGAACACGCTGAGTTACAGTGCCGGCATCCCCGGACCACGGGTTCTTTGATGCATCCGACACTCGTGAAGAAAATGTCAAAGGATCCCTGTAAGGCTATCTAGCTCGACAGTTCCATAGGTGCTACCCATGCATTTCTTTGGTGACTTTAAAGATTTAACCTGTACAGGGACTACCATTCACAAATATCTAGACGTCTGCGGGACAGGCAACCCACTCAACACCCTCAGATGTCGTATGGCCACAAGCAAGCGCTAGAGCAGCGGCATAATACCACTCAGTTGAAGAGTGCTGCAGTATTTGCCTGTCCAGAAGGTGCCAAAGTATATTTAAAATGCATTTTTAAAGTGCTAAAAAAAGTGCTATGTGACATCGAGGATGAAGCTGAACTCTGTGGTGTTAGATGGATAATTGGCTTTTTATACACTGTCGTGGTAGTGTCGCGCTCTCCGTGCATACATCATAACAGGGAGTGAAACAGAGAGCTGACAAAGCATAAATACCGTTTGCTGCTTCATATCAAGTTAATGTTTCGTTGGTTCCACGCTATGTGCCGAAGCAAAAATTGTGGTCGTGCTACACTCAAAAGAGCTCAGATCACGTTCAATAGGGCTGCACCCCGATTATGCCCTTAGAGAAGAGTTGAATCCTCTCACCCCGTTGATGGAACCTGCTAAGGCCTTTTCGTTTCGACTCTGAGCAGCTGTGGGTCTAAAATATTTTCCTCGTACACCCATAAGAAAACTGCTTGATTTCGACGCTGGGCGTAGCGGTTCTGACCTCCATCACACTACCGTTATAAGGTGTGGTGCGATGTGCGTAAAAGAGGTGTGACGACCTTTGAAGTATGTGACGTATCTGCTGTTGCTTTGGGCAGAACTGTGCTGAAATGTTGTGCCAATGTTACATAATTCACCCACCTTACACAAGGAATGAACTTCTGTGTCGACACCTTATTGTCTGAAGCGTCGCAGAGTCCGAAGCTGACGTCACAGGACGCCACGGGCACCACTGTTTTACACCAATACGAAAGAATTCTGTTGGCACCATTGAGCCATTTGTCAAAATGAAGTGACTCTTTAATTTCGCTGTGAAGTGTAGTTTCGATAGGCTGACCCACAACAGGAACATAGATTTGTATCTTACACAATTTCGAATTCAGAATGAATATTCACAAGGCACAGAAGATACACTGAGTTATTAAATCTTTAGTCAGTATGGTGGATTTAGATTCTTATTTCCTTGTAGATCGATCCATAGTGATAGTGAATGCTGGTATGCAAATTCCATGCAACCTCCTCCCAGAGGTTTCGCTTTTACGAGTGTTGTGCTTTGCGAAGTCCAGAGCGTACTGGGTTCTCATCAACATCCATATCCTACCAGCTTTGCGCAAAGGTCACTTGCTAATTTTAAATACAAACCACGTTTAATCTAAATTCTCCCACTCTTAAGAAACCGTATTAATAACATGGTTCTTGGCATATGATGCGTGAATCGAGAGCGAATATTTGTCAGGCTAATAAATACTTCTTTCATTGTATAATCACTCCTCGTTCAAAATGGCTCTGAGCACTATGGGACTCAACATCTGTGGTTATCAGTCCCATAGAACTTAGAACTACTTAAACCTAACTAACCTAAGGACATCACACACATCCATGCCCGAGGCAGGATTCGAACCTGCGACCGTAGCGGTCACGCGGTTCCAGACTGAAGCGCCTAGAACCGCACGGCCACACCGGCCGGCAATCACTCCTCGTCTCCGGCCTGTCCATTCTGCTATTTTCCTACATCCAATGGAAATCTCTGATACAAGGGTCCCTGCTTCAGAAATTAATAACGAATGCTCCATAAAACCCACTCCCTGGACCATTGCGCTGAAGTGTCGATATTAATTTCCATTGCGCTTTTCAAATAATTCATTGGATTATATATAAGTCAAGTTTCACAGAGACTTCACATGACAATGCATACTGTGTACAGTAACGTTTTCCCTACCCCTAATGAGAATCATAATAGTTTTCAGAAATCCATGGCATATAGCAGAATGTGTGATCCGAAAAAATAAGAAACAAAATATGTATAAGAATCATAAATATAAGCAGAACCACCAATTTTGATTCCATAAGGAACCGTTTAGCACAGCGACCATAGACTACAAGGAAGGAGAGGCACTCAGCAATCAGTCGCAATTGCATTAATTTTTATTATTCTTGCAAATGTAGATTTCGGTTACAAAGAGCCATCTTTAGTGCATTTGAGTTACAATCACCAGACTAGCGTCAGTACATGTCATCTTATGTTCTTGCAGGTGTAACAACATATGTTGAATTTGCCTACATACGCAAACTCGCTGTAGGTGATATGGATACAGCAGGTTCTCATATAGCACTCTCAAGACTGTCATGTGGTCAGCATTACTTGTTGCAGCTAATTGTCTTACGCTAACACTAGTGTTGTCGTCAACTGCACGGAGAAGTTCCTCCTCCATATCGGGTGTCCTTTTGCTCATAGACCTTCCTCAGTCATGAACAGTAGGCTTGACCGTTCCGTGCTCAGTGAAGACGACCATTAACTGCTCAAACGTCCTCGTGTCGGAGGACTTCTTGTTTTGGAAATCTCTACCGATATAAGCGTCGAGCTCCACGATCATTAAAATCTACTAATCCTGACAGCAAATGGACATCTGAAAACTCTGCAGTTTAGCAGATCTCCATTGCACAGTATCGGAAACTAAGTGCGTGGTGAACACCATACGGCTAATGCTACGTGATCGATGCTAGTGGCATGTCAATATAACCAACGAAGTGAGACACATATCATCGTTACGTTCGTTCAAATGGAACATAAAAAGTTGGTGGTGAACCTAAGAATTACAACCTACTGTATGCACTTCTGCTATCGTCAGTGAATTATGAACACGGAACAGATTTTCACCTGCCGAGATCGCTGAAATCTTGTGGTCATATAGATTACCCGTTTCGGCAGTTCTCTGTGCTATCTTCGGTTCTATATTTACAACATTATACAATCTCCTCCTTCAACACAGTAACTGGTGCCGTGCAATTATGTCCATGTTCGTATCGGAGCTCTGCTAAAATTCAGCATTTCAGTTTTTAAAATAACAACTATGTTCAAACACATTTTTTGGCCGATTACAAGTGTTCATACTGGCGATCTTGGCAGCTGAAAATTTGTTCAGTGTTCATATAAGAAAGAGTTTCATGTACCGCTGGTACGTTCTGTTTATGTGTGTCTATCATGATTAACTCGATTATGGAGGGAAGCAGACAATGAGTGCCAACATGGAAATAAAGGGTTCCCTGTGCCAGGTACTATTATTTGTCAGTCATAAATCTTCTGACTGGTTTGATGCGGCACCGCCCGCCACGAATTCCTCTGCTGTGTCAAACTTTTCCTCTCAGATAGCACTTAAAACTTATGTCCTCAATTACTTGCTGGGTGTATTTCAAGCTTTGTCTTCATCTCCTTGAGTAAATGTTTCCTGTCAGTATGGCCGCACCTTTTGTGTTCATCACGTTTGTGGTACCTGTCAATTTCACAGTTTTGATCCAAATTGACTATGTTGAATGTATTAAGTCTTGAGGACGAAACATCAGGCGAAAATTTTAAAAGTGCCAAGTAGAAATAGAATCAACAATAGAAATTTTCAGTAATGCCATTTAAGAGCTTTTTTCTGATAAAAGTATTATTTACCAAATTTAACTTAAATGACGTGAGCTTATCACTAATACTTCACAATGACTTGAAAATGAGAAATATTCAAGATCTATGAGGTGCGACAATAAAGTAATGAGACTGATTTTCTTTGCAGGATGTGGCAACCCTGCAGGCTTGCGTACACATTGATGCAACTGCTCAGCCGTGAGTTGTGCTGTAATAAGTAAACACGTGTTTGTGTCTCTCGTCACGGAAATGAAACCGCATAATATTGCGCAATGGTATGCCATTACTTTTTGCGTTAAATTGGGTGAAAACGCGACGACAACTTACGGTAAGCTTTAGAAGGCTTTTGGAGAGGAGGTTATGTCAAGAGTTCAAGTTTTTCGTCGGAATAAAATGTTTAGTGAAAGAAGAACGAACGTTGAAGATGAAGACCGCAGTGAACGACCATCAACCTCAGGGAGAATGTCAACTTGACCAAGGTGAGAGAACTCGTACGATCTGATCGAAGATTATGCGTAAAAATGATTGCAGAGCAACTGAAGATCAATCGAGAAACGGTTTGTCTAATAATAACTGAAGATCTTGGTATGAGAAAAATTTGTGCAAAAATGGTCCCCAAAATTCTTTCATTCCGATCCAGAGACAACACCAAAGTTCGCAATGGTGTTCAAAGGGATCACCCCGACAAAAAAAAAAAAAAACTCCCATGTCAAAGTCAAAAGTGAAACGCATGCTTGTGTGCTTCTTTGATTCCAAGGGAATTGTTCATAAAGAGTGGGTGCCTCCCGGACAAAAAGTTAACGAATATTACTACAAAGAAATTTTAGAAAGTCTTCGTAAAAGGATTCTTCGTGTCCGTGCCATCACTGCTGAACTGCTGATAATTGGATTCTGCATTACGATAATGCGCCATCCCACACTGTTCTGTCAGCACAGCAATTTTTAACCTCAAAATGAATTACAGTACCACCACAGCCACGTTATTCACCAGATATCACTCCGTGCGACTTTTTTCTATTTCCAAGAGTCAAAACGGCGGTCAAGGGACACCATTTTCAAACAACACAGGATGTCCAAGAAGGTGTGGCGAGGGCCTTGGAGGATATTAGAGAAGATGAGTTCCAGAAATGTAACCATCAATAGTAAAAGCGCTGGAAAAAGTGTGTGCAATCAGAAGGGAACTACTTTGAAGGAGAAAACACTAAACTTGACTAAAACGGTAACCAACATTTGTTTTTTCACATGAGTCTCATTACTTTATTGTCGCACCTCGTATGCCTGTTGTCATCTGAATGTGAGGAATATTTCCTGAAAGTTTGGATATACCATTTTGTTGCACACTGCAAAGGGTGCACACCTTCAGCTGTATTTATAGGTCTAGTTTTATTTGCAGTCTATTCCGGTGCTACATTACACCATCTCCAGACCACTTTATCATACCAGGTGATCATGTGGATACCGGGTAATCATCGTCATACATCTGATGGAGGGTACAAAAAGTTTATGTCCTTCACGCTGAACCTTTTGTTCCTTTTATCGTGTGAGCGGTGGTATCTCTAATCTTTACGCTCAGTCTTGTACTGCCGCCGTTCACAACATAGCAGGCAAGATGGTAAAATTTGTCGATAATCATGTGTCTTGACCATCCCGTGACAGACCGCCACGCAGACGGCCAGCACAAGGTTTGACGATATGGCCATCTGGTGGCACTTGAGTAGTGCGTTCGTCGCGGTAACTGGGACGCTGTCCTTCCAACACGGAGCAGCTACTTATATTTCAGTTGCTCGTTGATATCTGACAATGTATCCAAAAACTAGACACGAAAATGAAATGGCTACATATTTGCTGTACATCATGTGCGACTAGTTGCAGAACATTTGTCATACATCTGTTAAATATTGCCATTTGAAATGAAAATGAGAAAAAGAACCGAGATAACTGCAACAACTAGAAAAAAGTGTATCGTCGAAGACAGGCGCAATAAAACCAAGAACGAGACTTTCGCTCTATGTTGTTTGTGACAATGCATGGCCCTCCTGTGTAGCAAACGGATCTGAAGATAGTCATTTGAGACTGTAGAAACCTGCCGTCTGTTAAGGTAATTGTGATAAGTGTGTCGGAAAGTAACATATGGCTCTTTAATCTACGACGTATTCCAAAGTTCTGTTGAAAGCCGATCCCATTACTCAAGAAAAGCAGTCGTCAGACCTAGAAGACTGCGACCTGGTACTGACTGACAGATGGTAGTTCATCGTCCCAGGGAGTCTCAGATGGGCGATGAAAGGTTCGATCTGAACTTCTTCGTGGGAACGTCATTGTCGTCGGTACTTTCACTGGCACGAAACTCGTCCACCGTAGCAGATGTACCACTCCACACTGACACTTTTGTGTTTCATGTATTTTAGTTCTCTAATGTGATATGCGGTAATATTTTGAGGCAACTAAATTCGGGCATAGATAATATCCTTATTCCAGCAGCGAGTAATCCGGAACAAGTTTTGCTCTCTCCATGAACTGCTTGTAGACCGAAGACTTCTAATGTTGAAGCTTGTGGGATTTGCGGATAGCAACCCATAGCATGTTTAGCTGGGAAAGTAGCAACCTTTGTGTAAACACAAATGAAAGGCAGATCTCCGTATTGTCATCATATCCGAAGCTCGACAATGTGTGGTGCAATATCCAGCACACTCTGGTAAGCCAAAACATTATGATTGCTGCTCACCGTGACGTTGGATGCCACCTGGTGGCGACGGGGCACGTGACGCTATAACAAAAGTATGTAAGTGGAGAAGACGAGGGCGGGGGATCATCCTAGAGAAGATATGGGCTGCAAATCGGGAAATCTATTGAGATAAGGAACTTTGACAAAGGGCACATTATTATAACGCAGAGCCCGTGAACGAGTATCTCGAAAACGGCGAAGCTGATCGAATGTTCGCGTGCTACTGTGGTGATCATCTATGGAAATCGATAGAAAGACAGTGAAACTAAAAGGGTTGGAGGTCCACGGTTCTTCACACAATATGGCGTTCCCAGGCGTGCCTGCACTGTAAATTACGATGTACGAGTATGGTGATCTGTGGAATCTCTGCCGAAAAGCCACAATTCTGGTTCAAGCACCAGCTTTTAGCAACATACCGTTCATCGCACATTGTTGAACATGGATATCCTGAGCAGACTACCCACGTGTTGTCAGCCCCAGGTAGCTAAGTGGTCAGCGCGACAGACTGTCAATGCTCAGGGCCCGGGTTCGATTCCAGGCTGGGTCGGAGATTTTCTCCGCTCAGGGACTGGGTGTTGTGTTGTCCGAATCATCATCATTTCATCCCCATTGACGTGCAAGTCGCCGAAGTGGCGTCGAATCTAAAGACTTGCACCCGGCGAACGGTCTACCCGACGCGAGGCCCTAGTCGCACAACATTTACACTTTATTTACCCCCGTGTTCACATCTTGACCCGAACGACATCGTCAATTAGTATTGCATTGAGTACGAGACAATCCGGATTCGACCGTCAGTCACATTTCTGCTACACTATGTCGATGGTCGTCTCGACAAACGCCGTCATCGAGGTGAACGGCGGCTCTAAACTGGCAGCGCGTCACGGACGCAGGCTGGTGGGAGCAGTATTGGCATTCTCCTGTACTTTCAAGGGACATTTGTTAATAAGCGCAGACGCCACCTGCATCCCTTCATGCTTGATGTCTTCCCCGAAGGCGATGTCATCGTTCACCAGTGTAACAGTCCGTGGCTCGATGCCAGACCCGTTCTACAATGGTTTGAAGAGCGTTATGGTGAACTCAGGTTGATGTCTGTTAATCGACATCACCTGATGTAAATCCTATGGAATCCATCCTGGTCGCTGGCATCATCAACGCGTACGCAAATCAGCGACCCGTTATTTAAGCGAATTACAGTCAAATGGTTCAAATTCCTCTGAGCACTTTGGGACTTAACATCTGAGGCCGTCAGTCGTCTAGAACTTAGAACTACCTAAACCTACCTAACCTAAGGACATCACACACATCCATGCCAGAGACAGGATTCGAACCTGCGATCGTAGCGGTCGCGCGGTTCCAGACGGAAGGGCTTAGAACCGCTAGGCCACACCGGCCGCCCGCGAATTACGTGGCCTGTGAGTAAACATACGATGCCACATACCTCCACAAACCTACCAACGAACATTCGGATCCCTAATAAGGAGAATCGGTCATGTATTTTCTTCCAAAGGGAGCCAAATATGATATTAAGCACGTGGTCGTAATGTTTGGGTTCATCAGTGTACATTTCCAATATTTTATCAATGCTGAAAACATTTTCATACTTCTGCTTTCATTGTGAATATAACATTTAACGGATCGATAATTTTACGTCTGGATATACGAGTATTTAGCCTCACCACGTGTGAAAACTAAAAAGAGAGAAATGATGACCGGGTACTATGAAACAAGTTGCTAAAACAGGTGCTTCATCTTAACGGTTGTTGGATTTCCAATATAATTTCAACAAATACCTATAACCTGCGGGAAAAAATAGTTCTTATTCATCATGCGGTTTGTTACATATAGCCAGCCCGTGTGGCCAAGCGGTTCAAGGCGCTTGAGTCTGGAACCCCGCGACTTCTACTGTTCGGGTCCTACCACGGGCATATATGTGTGTGATGTCCTTACGATAGTTAGGTTTAAGTGGTTCTAAGTTCTAGGGTACTGATGACCTCAGAAGTCCCATAGTGCTCAGAGCCATTTGAACGATTTGTTACATATAACTCGTCTCCGCGCCACAGTTAAAGGCATTACAAAATCCGAGAAAACCGTAACACCACTTGGCATTTTCGGGGGATACGTCAGTGGCATCTGATGACGGATCAGTGCACAAACGCAAGACGTAAAACTTACAAAGAAGTGCGTCGACTGACCAGATACCTTAGCTCGCCTTCAGTACTGTAAATCACTATTGTAGTCTGTATATGGTGGCAGTGTTAATCTTGATATTCTAATTGTAATCACAAAGTGCTGCTACATATTTGGGGTAGGTGAACGAAGGAAACAGTCGACGTTGGAGTTCTGTCTTCAGATACGCCTCATTATCTTGCCTTAGACGTTCTTGCATTACCGTCAATAAAATAACCCTATGCTTTTTTGTTAGTTGTTAATTCACACTCACATCAGACGCGTGGGTTGGTGGTAAGTAGATCACGCTGGAGTAACTACCCTTGATGTACCAATAATTTTCAGATTCGCAACTTGCGTTGATCTTGAAGTTCATGTACGGAAAAAAATTCAGCCGTTCTTCTAGGGGACAAAAGTTCATTTCTCGATGCACTAATCACATTGCACAGATTGAAGTATTTAGTTGCAGTGCTGAGGTCGAGTAATAGTATTAAAATTTAATTTGAGTTTGAAACTCTTGTGTAGGTGGTGACTTACAAATAAATTTGTTTTTAGGTGGGATTCGCGTTGAGTAAAACAGAAATTTTACTCCTTTGCCCCAGACGTGCTTGCTGAACTTACAGCATCATCAGTGAATATTTTTCTTTCTATTAAAAAACAGGACGAAAATGATCTTTACTTAATGTCATACATAAACACGAGTTCTTAAGTATTCATAAATTTTAAAACATATAACATTTTTTATTTATACCTTGTTACCACATGCAATGGTGTTCGTTGTTATTCGTGTTTTGCATTACAGTTATTTTCCTTTCAAAATTTGTAATGGGCAACCAAATAGAGCTTAACGCAGAAAATTTATTTACTTTAAAAATTTACGACTGGATATATTATGGTTAGCCGTATTATGAATTAACTCTGTGTGAACGTTTTGTGTCCGTTTATGCAATATGTTAAACTTACTTGTTCTGGTTTCCCCATTATCTTCACTGTAAAAACTGTTCTTTGTAGATTTTTCATTTTGAGTGTTAACAAAACGTACAATGGCTAAAATAGTAAAAGTCAAGGAGGCAACAGCTTTGTGCTATTAATAGACTTATCGCTTGACCTTGTTGACCTCTTGCAGCTGCGGCCGGCTGACGCAATCGTGGCGGCGCGCCAGCGGACGCGCACATCTAGAACACGCAGTGTGCGCGTCCGGGATAGCACTCCGCTGGTATTGTGAAAATATTCTAAGTCCAGGCTATTGCATATACTATAAAAGCGAGCGAGAGCCGCGCAGAGGCTCATTCGCGCTGCTGCTGCTACACAGGCAACTGCATTGAACGCCGCCACGATGCCTTACAGGAGATATCGTCGCCGTTCTAAGCAGACAGTTTATAAAACCATCGAGAACATCGAGTTCGCCACGACAGCTGGGGACAAGAAGAACCGCATACCAGTTAAGAGTGTTGCTGCTACTGCACTTGTCGACGGACCATGTGTTTTCTGTGGTTGTGGACTTAATTTTAGTATTGTAGTAATTTAGTATTGCCTTACAAGAGAATTCGTCGCCGTTCTAGACAGACAGTTTATAAAACGATCGAGAATATCGAGTTCGCCACAATAGCTGGAGACAAGAAGAACCGCATACCAGTTAAGAGTGTTGCTGCTACTGCACTTGTCGACGGACCATGTGTTTTCTGTAGTTGTAGACTTAATTTTAGCATTGACATTAACGACACATTCTCTCATGGTAATGATTGGCTCACTGTAGCCATTGTACGTGGAGGTACAAGATGGAGGTGAGTGGTGGTGAGCTGAACAGCTGATACTCTGGGTGGGAGTTTTGAATATTTGTGAGGTGTATCTGATGGTGAGTGTGCATGCGCTCGCAAGCGCGCGGCCTGTATGTCTGTGTGTGTGAGAGTGTTTTAACAATTGAGGATGTGTGGGCATTTATTTCTTTCTGCGATCAAATGATGCCACCTCCATCGTAAATGGTGCTTCAGTTTTCTCTAACGTCCTACCAATGTCGCCCAAACCCGAATTTCTGCTCAGAACAATACGCCAACATCTTTAGTTGGAGGTGGTGATCGAAGTCTGCCTCCTGGGTTTCCCACATGACGCTAGTGGCGTTAGAATAACCACTGACAATGATTTGAATGTTGAAGACTAAAATGCTCATAATCTGCCGGATTAAAATCATAAGTATATGAAAACTATATTTCATTACCTCTTTTTAATGGTCGTTGAAACTGGCATTATCAGAAAAATATTTTCTGTGATAGCTGAGAAGCAGTAGGCAGTGCAACACTCCGAAAAAATAAAAAAAAAAATAAACTCCAGACTGTATTTCTACTCAACGAAAATAATTTTACAATGAAATGAACACCCTTAGTTGCTTACAGGCGTTGACATACATCAACGGGGACAGATGAAAATGTGTGTCCGCCGGGGACTCGAACCCGGGATCTCCTGCTTACATGGCAGACGCTCTATCCATCATTTTTTTAACTCTTTGTTGATCTCATTTTGCTCTATTTTGTTCATCGTATATGTTCGGCGCGGACGTCTCACGACATCCGTTCAGGTAGTTCGTTGATCCGTTCACTCACTTTTTTTATTACGGAATGTAGCTAACTCTCTGACGGAACACGCTGAGCTACCGTGCCGGCATCCATCTGAGCCACCGAGGACACAGAGGATAGCGCGACTGCAGGAATTTATCTCTGGCACGCCTCCCGCGAAAGCCACATTCTCAACGTATTGTCCCGCCCTACATTCGTAGTGCCCCCTCCCATTATACTCATTACTCGCGGCGCGTTGAAGATTCCCGTAAGAGTTCTGGCACTGTTTGTGCATTCGCACAGAAGAAGAATATGGTCAAGTTGCCGGTGAGCCTTAACTATATATATATACTAAGATGGTATCTGTTGTTTCGGACATGTGCGAAAGAACAGATACCATCTTAGTATATATAGACAATAATTATAATTGCGTAGGCTTCTGTGAACAGCGTCAGTTGACATGTAAGCATTCTGAGTATGGCAACCCGTCATATTGTAAACAAACTACACTGAGACACCAACGTTTCAGTCACGGTACTGTATAACAATAAATTTTCTCACACAAAGCGAAAGATACAGCAAAGTTATCGTTTGGTATCTGATAATATAAACTGTACAGGAATACACTATTTAAAATCATGTGCTGCTCTGCTTTGGTGAAACTATCCAAGGTATGCTCACCAATAAACTAACTGGAGAACGTAAGTCATATTTGTCCTTTATTTGTTAGCGGCTTCGCGAAGTTTCAGTCTCACTCAATAAACTAATGCACAGAACCTCTTATGGCTGAGTTGCAGGAGTTCGTATGTAAGGAAGCACAGTGTATAAATCGATAATGAAATGTCCCTCAAATACTTCCAATATATTCACGATTAAAATGGGAGGAAGGTAACTATTTAATATCCAAACACTTGTTATTATGAAATGTTTATTTCACTTTTGATTGTCAACATACAAAAACGATCGATATTTTCTACATGGTTTTCAATTTTTTATCAGAATTTTGTACAAAATTGTCGTATAAAACGGTTAAGTACAAACATTGCTGTTCCTGAGGGCCGAGCTGACGAAACAGCGTCCATTATTGTATTGTCGGTTGTGAAGTGCAGATAAGCTCCCTCTTGCGTGTGTGATATGTGTGTGTGTGGCAGTCCTCAGACCACGGCCCACTGTGACGGCGTGGAGCAAGACCGCTGCAGAAGCCTGCTGATCAGCACAGTAAGCGCCCACAGGCCCACGCAACCTGTGAACAACAGTATGATTGGAACGCATACACCCAACAACAACGAGGCAGATATCGTAGGACAAGAGGGAAAATTTGTTATTGACGTTCAAAAAGGCATAGACGGTGCAGTGTTCGATGCAACGACTGATAGAGCAAAGTTAGTAAGTGAATTACGAGTCATACAACAGCAGTGAAAATTTCTTGGGTGAAAGCAGCAATTATCATTCCAGAAATGAAAACTACAGACATAAAAAAAAAAGTTTTGCATCACCCCGGTTCCCAGAACTCCTGAAGATAGACGTTGACTGTGGATACTGTATCACAGACACAGTTCCCTTGACTGTTCACAGATGTCACTAAACCCGCCCAAGGATGTAAACAACCGTGCATGAGCGGCGCCTATTAGACGGAAGGGGTCCGACAGCCGCTCAGTTCCAGTCATTTCACCAGGGAGGAGGTACACGGCTTGTGTAGTCTGTGGTTCAACCATGCCTAGACGGTCGGTACCGCGGTTCGATCGTATCCACATTGTAACTTTGTCACAGGAAGGGCTCTCAACAAGGGAATTGTCCAGGCCTTTCGGAATGAACCAAAGCGATGTTGTTCTGACATGGAGGAGATACAGAGAAACAGGAATTGTCGATGATATGCCTCGCACAGACCGCTGAAGGGCTACTACTGCAGTGAACAACCGCTACCTACGGATTATGGCTCGGAGGAACCCTGACAGCATCACCATCAAGTTGAACAATACTTTTCGTGCAACCACAGGACGTCGTGTTATGACTCAAACTCTGCGCAGTAGGCTCTATGGTGCGCAGCTTCATTCCCGACGTCCGTGGCGAGGTCCATCTTTGCAACCACGACACCATGCAGCGTGGTACAGATGGACCCAACAACATGCCGAATGGACCACTCAGGATTGGCATCACGTTCTCTTCACCGATGAGTGTCGCATATGCCTTCAACCAGACAATCGTTGGAGACGTGTTTGGAGGCAATCTGGTCAGGCTGAACACCATAGACACACTGTCTAGCTAGTGTAGCAAGGTGGAAGTTCCCTGCTGTTTTGGGGTGGCATTATGTTGGGCCGACGTCCACCGCTGGTGGTCATGGAAGGCGCCATCCTCCGACCGATAATGCAACCATATCGGCAGCATATTGGCGAGGTATTCCTCTCCGTGGGCGATAATTAGGCCCCCATTGTGCACGTCTTGTGAATGACTTCCTTCCGGATAACGACATCGCTCGATTAGAGTAGCCAGCATGATCTCCAGTCTTGAACCTATCGAAGATGCCTGGGATGGATTGAAAAGGGCCGGTTATGGACTACGTGCCTCACCTACCACTCTTAGTGATTTACGCCGAATCGCCGTTGAGGAGTGGGACAATCTAGACTTGATGAACTTGTGGATAGTATGCCACGAATAATACAGGCATGCATCTATGCAGGAGGACGTGCTACTGCGTATTAGAGGTACCAGTGTGTACAGCAATCTGGACCGTCATCTCTGAAGATCTTGCTATTCCTATTTTCTCTATAGGTTCCGGAACTCTCGGAACCGAGGTGATGCAAAACTTTTTTTGATGTGTGTATTTCGGCAGTAGACTTCGTGCCCGTCGTATGGATGTGCAGGTGCACCGCTGTTCTGTGCCAGATTTTACGAATGAAAAGTTTATATTTGTGTAGAGTGAATTATTTTGGGACAAAACAAGATTGACTTACTAAATTTAAAATTAGTCAAGTGCAAGCAAGACTCTTGCACTGACGGTTCCGTACAAACATATAAATAGACAGTTCATGCATCCTTGGAATCGAGAATCTTGACGATTTCTGACAGTTCGATGCCGATACTGGCAGGATATCGGTCCCGGCCATTTCCTAAATCTCAGAATCTCTACAGTAGTTAAGAAAGTACCCGGGTCATACAAAAAGAAGAAAGAAGAGGACTTTAGATTTTATATAAAGAGAGGGAAATTTAACACAGTATTTTTATTTACCTTCCAAACCATGACTACAGCTACGATTTATGTCTATTTATCTTACATGCTTTTGAATGATGATCGCTGCAAAGTAAGTGCCAAAAAGATATTTTTATATGATATAGATACTATTACATGATTTTCAGAGTTGTTTCTTTACTTGTGCTGTGAAACCCCTCTTCTTAACAAATTTCATGATTGTAGGTGAACAGGAAGTAAGCCATATATTTTGATAAGTGAGTTTGAGAATACCAAAATATTTAAACTGTCATATCTTATGATTACATTAACTTAGAAGCTTATATTTATTGAAACACCAAGCTATCATAGACCTTAGTAGGTGACATAAATGGCAACTTGATAGTCTACCAATTCCTGAGATAAAGGGGTCTTAACAGGCGGTTGGACACACAGACAGTCGGATAACGAATGACAAATAAAGAATCGTGTAATATAATTACAATTTCACAATTTTCGGTTTTTCCCTTAGTTTCACTACGAACCCTTCCATCTTGCAAAATTTCGTGAGTCTGGGTCAACGAGAAGTACTCTATAGGTTTTGATGAGTGAGTTTGCTAGTATCAAAATATATGACATAAATGGCACTGTCATTTGACTGCATTGGCTTAAAAATTAAAAATTTTTTATACTGCCAAGAGACCATGAACCTTAGTGTGTGATGTAAATTTGAAACTGATACGTCTAGCATGTCATGAGAAAATGTTTTTTTAACTATCGGACAGATGGACAGGTGGACAAGAACGTGATCTTATAAGGTTTCAGTCGATACCACTGAGGTAAGAAACCCTGAAAGTGATCATATAAGAGTTCAATTTTTGCCGATTATGATACCAAATCCTAAACATTTGTGTGATTAACTAAAATTTTATGACATGTTCAAAGTGAATGACAGAAAATAACTGAAATATGTGAAATATTTAGAAAAATCAGTTCGAAACATCTGAATATTATTTAAACAACGCCATTGAAATATGGAAGCATAGATCGTTGCTGAATGTAGACCACACGCTGCGTTGACCGACACAGTAGGGACAGTAGTAAGTTACAGAATATTCTAAACACATTCTGCGCCAAAATTAGTGAAAACAAACACAGATTAACTCTATTTCTTGAAGATATACTTACACTGCGGTAAAGAGCTGTCTCCAAGCAGATGCCGATACCTACAGAGAACATGAACAAGCGAAAACTAGTGATGCACAAACAGCACGTGGTGTAAGCAAGTTTAACTTGTTCCCTGAGCTAAAAAAAAGTCCTATGTAGCATATAAGTTAGGAGAGGGATGTGGTTGCTATGCGAGCAGTATCACGCTAACTTTTATCACTGTGATATCTCTCGCTGTCGACTGTAAGCATGTACATCTGTAAGATGTAAGCCACCACCTAAGGAAAAATAAAGCTACATAATTAAGTTCTTGTTCATTTGCAGTTACGTGTCTGCAGTCTTCGAGCGCATAGAAATATCTGTGCCACAGAGGAATGAAAACGAAATGATCCTGTCCGTTGATGAAGTCTTATATCGCTCCACATTCGTATTTTATATTTGGCAGTAGAGGAAATATTGCAGCTTTGTCAAGCCAATCCAGATGACGTCTTTAGTCGTCTGGATCCGTTTTGTTCGCTGTTACAACAGACAGTACGTCGAGAATATGCCCTGTTTTAGCTTACCACATACATGTAAGATGAAAGCAGCGCATAGCAAGAAGAAAGTGAGAGGATAAAATTTAATTAGGAGCCGCGAAGCTTTAGATATTCCATTTCTTAAGAAGCGCTAATAACGCAGCATTGTGTTTCTGGCAAATTGGAGGGGAATGCGAGACAGTTGTGATTAGTTAGACCTTTGATTTAGCGAATGGAGAATGGAAGTAATGTACAATTGGTAACAATATTTCCCACGACTGATTCTAATTTCGATGTTTTCAACAGACTTCCAGAAACAGAGTAGGTCATAAGTTCATCAAGAATATTTTTCTTACAGTAATTCTCGTATAACTAGTCAAGAGGGTGATCGATCTTAATAATTCTGGTCAGGATAACCCGGTATGATCTTGAGTCAGTGCTGGCTAAGTACTGGGCTTGCACAAAGAAAAAAAAAAACGTCTTATTAAATTTTGTATGTCCATCATTGTAGCAGGAGGTCTCTGGGACGATGGCCGTTTACTATCGTGACAAATCATAAAAACACCTACAGCCGTCCTTATGATTTTATTTTGTCGCTACCAGTTTCAACGCTTCATTGCGTCATCTTCAGAATTTTTTGATGCGGTTCAGGTTGATATGATGCCCATACATAACCCATCAGTTTCCAGCATTACTGGATACGCAGATAATGTGTCAGCATTCCAACTATCAACTGCCACTTGGGATATGGAGTATACTAATTGCACAAAACGTAAAGTGACGACCTGACGTGAAGGCTTTCAGAGTACGTGAATTGTAGCCTCCTGTTTTCGACAAGTAGGACGTAATAAACAGTGACAAGCAAGCAACACATAGAGGATGTGGAAGTGTATTGCAGAGATGAATGTGAGTGGAGAATGCAACGAACTCGCTGGTGCAATCAGGAGCTTATACAACAAACTAATTAAAAAATTAGAATAAATGTTGGTAATGGAGATACACTTCGAAGAAGCACACTGTGTCATAAGTAGAGTCCAATCTGAATTCTGGGAGAAGGTAAGGTACAGAACCTCATCTTTGTCTTGTCAATCTCGTTATGGGAAGATGTATGTTGGTGTGCTGAGGAAAGAGGGAGCATACTGCTGGAACAGAGTTCTGATGGAACAGGAGAACGTTCACACGTTAGACGCCGCCAACACTATGTATGGGATGAAGGGCCTCCTACCCGCAATTTAACATCGAAGACCATAGACTGCTGCTGCAGATAACCATCCGACTCGTTTCTAGACGACATAAAGACATGTCCTAAGACTCTTTTAAGCAAAGATATTCTTTTACGAGGAACAAATTCTTTTTACCTTTTACCTTTCGTCTCCATCTTGATTCAAAATGGTAGTATTTAACCCTTTATTTGGCAATATTTCCCTCTAACAATGCAAAACTGCACACTGTTTTCTGCAATACGTTTCAAGTTTTGGTCTGGATGAGCAGTTGTGCTTGTAAGAAACATTTAAGGTCTAATTTACAACGATATTCTGTCCTCTCTGGTGAAAAGGTTCTCAACAGTGTACTTCTTTAGCAGGCACTGTGCGAGGTTATGTGAGCATCAGTTACCAGCGGAGCATTTTATTTTGATTTTATGGTGCTCCTTTTTCTTCACAACACAAACTTCTTATGAACGGGTAGAGGAAGTCATAAGGGTAAGTTGTTATACAAATGTGTTAGAGAATTCTTACGGGTCACATTGCAAACGGAATGATACCCTGTCGGAAGAAGAATTCTGGCTGTGGCTATTGGGAGGACAATAATTCAAGAAGAAGAAGAAAACATTAGCTCCTGTGCCAGAAAATTATGTTTGATTCATATTGATATGCACAAGAGGTAAGATATATGCATAGGCTTCGATTGTTAAGTGTGGAAAATGTGTTATTATTCGATGCTTTGTACCAAAAAGAAATTCTTTTTAGACATTTCACATGAAATACTGCAAAATTCAATCATTTTTACAGCCATTGGAACATAATTGTATTATTTAAGTTTTAAAACACATGCATCTTTCCAAGGTAATGATACTACATTGTAAAGTACTGTATTTTGAAATTTGTATAATTTGTTTTACCTGACCATATACATCTAATTTAAGTAACATAATGAATTTCCTCACGCTATTTGTGTATGCCAAATAAAGGGTTAACAGACCAGTCTGTGACACACAATTATAGGACATGAAAATAGTTTAAAACCAACTCGTCGAATAGAAAATAGTACAGCCTGGGAATGAAATCTTAGAACTACTTGATGTGTTGTTATATTGAACCCTCTATGGACGAGCTCAACAGATCTCTAATACATACTACCGAAACACTGCTGCAAATTTATAGCAACAAGCACTTCATCGCAGTTGCCACGCGTCAGAGATTTGTAACGATTCAGATGACATGCATAGGAAATGACGCTGTGCTGAGACAACGTATTGAACCACGTGCACTGTTGCGTCTTGGGTGTTCTGTATAGTGCGGACGCATTTATTTCAACGGTTGATATTTATTATTAATCATATTAAGAATGTAAGTGAACTTCTACAACATACAAGGGGACATTTGGGTATAGGAAATTCAGTTGGTGGTGAGACTTCTCAGGTTTGTAGTATACCTCAAGGGCGTAAACCCATAAAACTTTTAAAGCGCACTAGCCAGAACATTCCAAGAAAAAGGCTTGTAAATTTTACGCGCAGATCATTTACCGGTCAAATTTTACGCTTTGACAGCACAGCGAAATGGCTGCGCCTTTAGCTGACTCGCTTGACACGCAGAAGACCCAGGTTCAGTTCTAACTTTGGGTAGCTTTTTATTTTTTTATTGTTTTAAAATTACAGCAACTTTTAAATAAAGTTAATATCTTATAATATTATCAGTTTAACCACAAAGAGCTTTACTTTATTTATGAAGTGACTGTTACAACTAGTTAATATAAAGTGTGAATTACAATTAATATTTGTAGATTTTCCAGAATGCTGGGTTAATGACAGGAATAATATTGTGTTAAACACCCATAGTGGCGAAATTCAGTTCTTTTTATGTAACTTAAGAAGATCCGTTTATATTTTAGGATATCTAGTTGGGATCTTCAGCACGGAGTAGTCTGCGAACCCCCGACTTGATACATATTATTCTTATCTGTCGAATTACTTAATTTTCACTAAAAACTAGGACTGAGCAACTCCGGTCATTTAAGGCTTTTACTGCGTTTTTAAATAGAAGATGTATTAAATGATAAGTATCTTGTTACAGGGGACATTCTTGGTGACGCATAACAAGCGGTTTTTCGATACATACATATATACATTATTTATATAAACTTCTGGTCACTGGTATTGCTCGACAGCGTGGCTGGCGCAGAAGACTCTTTGTCGCCTTTCACTACTTTGCCCGCTAAGACTCCAAGTGCGTCTTCAACTCTCTTGGAAAGTTACGGAGACCAGGCGAAATATCTCATGCAAATAATAAAACACACAAAACAGGACTTGTACCCTGATAAAAAAACCTTGCATGATAATTAAAACTTTATATTCCGAACGATTATTCTGGATAACAAAAGATGCATATAATTCTACTAATAAAGCTTGTTCGTTTATATTCAACATCGATACGAGGTTTCACGTCCACTCAAGGAAATTATTTTATTTCCAAACGTTGGCTACAAAAATCTGGAAAATTTCGTACGCTCACAAACTGGTGATCAGTTTCGGGTATCAAGAGCCTTTCTCAAATCATCCAAACAGAAAAAATTGGAGTATTCCATGTTAGCATGCAGACTATGTTAAAAATGTACATCCTATTGTCTAACTGAAGTGTTTCAGTGACCTATGACAGGACAAAATACAACAGAATTTCGCAATTCTGTCTGTTTTCTACATTAAACTAATTTCTATGTTCATTTAAAAAGTTTAATAATTTCAAATGAATTTTAATGGAGGTAAGTTAGAGCCCTAATTACTATTATCATTGAAATGTTGTTGGAAATTTGACGATATTATACGCTGTAGAGAGGTTGAAAATATTCGTCGTGAATCTGAGGAATTGGTTTCTACATGGAAGAGGAGAGCACAGCTGTTAGCCTATTGTACGTACAAACAGGCAGATGGTCAGAAAGTGTCAAGACCCTCAAGGAAGCAATTGAGCAATGGTCCTTACCTGCTGAAGTACGGTATATACAGTTGCACCCATCCTTCTGCCTTTGGAAACACAAACTAACGAGCCAGTTCGGTCTTGACTTCGCAGAGAATGGGGCGTTCTGTGACGTGAAATATTATCGTAATTTTTAAAATATTGTTAGTTAAAATGTTAAGAAAGGTTTATCGAATGCATCAGAATCTGCAGATGAAATCAGTCAAGAGTCATTATACAGTGAAATGTCGAAAGTGAGGTCAAAAAATGAGGTCGTATATTACGTAAGCTTTTTCGCTGAAACTAGTTTGTTGACATCGATATATTCAACGTCAGTTGCTCCTGAAGGAATTTGCGAACAGACTGTGGAGATGCTGGCCGAAATAATACTTCTGACTGATGATTAACTTACTCACGAAAATGAAAACTGTGGCTGGGAACCTTTGGAAAAAGGGGAAGACGATAGCTGATCAGATGGACAAGAACAAAAAAAAGGGGGGGCGGAGGGGAGGAAACAGAACATCTTTCTTCGCATTGCAAAATTCAAGCTGTTAGTACTGCAAAGACTCGCCCACCTAGGAACTACAAATAACTACCAAAAAGGATGTTGCCGGTTAAAAAAGAATGAATATTTACCCCTATGCGAAGAAGCAATAAAAAAAAGGAGGAAACAATCTGATAAGTATGCAACAATAAATTCCTGGACAAACGATTGATTTGTTGAAGCCAGAGAGAACTTTCAACAAGTGAATACTCGAAATTTTCAACAGTGGGATTTAGCAGCAGCACAAGGGTTTATAGCTTTTGAATTTAAAGCTTCTGACAGCTGGATTCATAAATCAAAAATAAGCATGGGAGTTTGCCAATGAAAATAGACAAAGTATCTCTGAAAAGAAAGGATCAGCGACAATCGAAGAAACCTTTGCTCCTGCTGACACATTTCGAACCCAGACGATCAAACTGATAATGAACGTCAACAAAGATTTTGTTTTCAACACGGAGTAGACAGGCAGATTATTGTAGAGTTTTTACAAATTCATTTTGATCTCTATTTTTGCGATTCTCTGACACAATACTTCAATTTCGGCTGTTTCCTCTTTCCAGGATGTTAGTATCAGTTGGTGTGCAACAGGCTCAGGATGACAAAGTAAGCAACACTATTTTTGTCAGAAGGCATGACATTAATGAAGTGACACATTCATTTACCGCTGGAAAAGTCCTACCTCAAGTATTTGTTTGTTTACAAGAAGCAACAGGTAACGTTAGCCTCCGAGTTCAAAAAACAGTAGATGAATTAGCGCAAAAATATAAAAAAGAAGTAATAACGTCTTCGAAATCTTGGAAGCTAACGACAGGACTATGTATTGACTTTCTTGACCTTTGTTTTAGGTCTTACGTGGGAAAAGAACAGTTTCTATTTATTGCTGACTCTTTACGGACAAACGAAGTCTGAATTATGTAGCAAAATATTTCAGAATGACAAGAAATCACCGACATGTGTAACGAAAGTGATTCCTCCAAAATGTATTCCTCTTCATCAACCTTGTAACGTCTATTTTACAGGCAGGTACCGAATCGAATAAAGCGTACACAAAATTGCTCTACAGGAATAAATTCTCATGAAGACTATAAAAATACAGTCAATAGTGCATCATCATCTGTCATCGCCAATTTCTAAATAAAATGGATGTGGTATGCCATGTACGCTTCGAGGCTGTCTGATGAAGTTTCGTGTATGTTACCGGAGTATGTTTTCCAAAAGATCTTTTAAAAAAGGTTATTCCTGTAAACAATCGTCCTTCATGAATTGTGTAAGACGTCAAAATATTTTTTGTGCTCAGTTCTGTATGGTAATTATCATTCTGGTACTTCTACGTAAAATACGAAATTGACAAATAAAGACGATATTGTAAAAAAAATTAATGGAAATAAAACCCTACCCGAAATTTTGTTACAGTGTAAATTAAAGCTTTAACTTGATTCAATTAAAATGCCATCCAGATTAACCAACGTTTTAAAAAGAAAATCTTAGCTGTCATTCACATTTTATGTTAATTAGCTATAAGAGTCATTTCATAAGTCAAATATAACTCTCAATGATTTAACTGATAATATTTACGTCATTAACTTTATTGAAAAGTTGTTATACTTTTGAAACAATTAGAAACCAAAATAAAAGTTTCCCGAAGGTAAGATCGAACCTGGATAGCCGGCTGGCAAGCGAGTCCCCTAAAGATACTACAGCGTATAATTTGGCCGGTACATGAGCTACCGGTAAAACTTGAGAGACATTTTGCTCTGAATCTTCTGCCTAGTAAGATTTACAACTTTTATAGTTGGACACCCATGAAGTATACTATTAACCTGTGAAGTCTCATCTCGAACCGAATTTCCGAGCGGTCACACTCTTTCTGGAAAAGCCCTGCCTCAAGTATTTGTCTGTTTACAAAAAGCAAACAGGTAACTTTGGCCTCCGAGTTAAAAAAACAACAGTAAATGAATATGCGCAAAAATATAAAAGAGAAGTAATAACGTCTTCTAAATCCAGGAAGCTTACGAGCACGTTCTTTTTTTTTAAATTTTACAAATTTTTCGGCATACGCCTTTTCAAGGAAACTTGTTTCTGTAGATAACTAAACCTATAGACTTGTATGGATAGCAGAGGAATGTACTCGCTCATATATTAGGCAGAGCAGACGAAGTGACAGCGGTTGTCTGATTACCTCCTCCTGTGGAAGTGATCATGATTTTTATAAGATGGAAAGGTTTAGCTTTTATCTCTGCTTTCGTACGCGGCGGTTGTAAAGAGTGACACAGAAATCGGGAACATTTCCACAATCCAATAAAACTAAAAGTGACGAAGGAAAGAAATTGCATTCATAGTAATTGAATTCATACAACTTTGCCATTTACGAAAGATTGATGTCATTTGTCATTTTATAAAAATTACGTCCTTTAGATAGTGTCCTTCTGTACAAATTCATTCTGAAATCTGCTATTAAGATTCGTCATTGACCGCTGCAACATCTCAGCTGGGATACTGTGAATTGTATCCCGAATTCTCTGTTTTAACTCATCCAGTGATCGTGAGATCACACGGTTGTCAAACCGTTCTCGCACATATGCCAATGACCGCGGAGCAGTGTGTGATGTCGCTCCGTCCTGTTGACACCAGGCTTTTTGAACATTTCGAAAGTTGTTCAATGCAGATGTAACGAAAGTTCGTAACATCTCCACGTAACTATCGGCATTGACAGTTATTGTGTTGCGCTGTTCAATTGCTAAAAAATATGGTCCGATAATGCCATGCGATGAAACACCACACCATACTGTCACTTTACTAGCGAGTAAAGGGCTCTCATGAACGTCATTAGGATTTGTGTTTGCTCAGTAACAGTAGATGTGTTTATCTACATAACCTGTGAGATGAAAATGTGCCTCATCTGACATCCACAACTTGTTTGGAAATTCATCGTCATTGTTTATTTTTGTTGGCGTTTGTTGACAGGGTCCTAATCGTAACCGGTAATTCTTGTCCTTCAATGTTGCAACATCGCTAGTTTTACGTATGAAATTTTCAATAAAGGTGAAGAATTCTACGAACACTCTCCCGGTACATTCCGACCACTGCTGCTTGCTTACGAGTTGAAAGCCGTGGGCTCCGTAAGACAGACTCGCGTACAACATCAGTGTTCACTGGAGAACGCTCACTTCTTGATCGTCCTGTTGGTTTCTTCTTGAGGCCAGTATTCTCAAGCGGAATATGTACTGCCAAATTGTTTCACAACTTTTAACTCAGAGCACACAGAACTGGATAGTAAGCCATACACGTTATGAAAGTGGATATAGGTTTGAGTGTTCCAAATATTCTCCCAAATGGCTACATCGATTTCAACAAACTTGGAACACTTCTTGGTTGCTGTCTGGAAAGTACGAATGAGGGAGTAAGAACCACCTCCCTATCCCTTGGGGTTATGCTAGGGGTTGTGCGCGCAAATAGCCGGACTAAATTCATCCAGTATTTGATAATGAGAGTACTTAGTGACTTGCAACAGAATTTTACACGTAATTTCAAATGCTCACGCACTTTTTCTCGCTGGAACTCAACGCGAAATGATGAAAGGAAAAAAAAGAAAAAAAGATTATCGCTTTCGTTGTGCAGTGAAATTGTGCCGCATCATGCATGACATTTTAATTTACTGCTTAATTATTACTAACTCTATTCACAGTACATTTCGTGGGCATTGTCCACTAGATCTACCTGCAAAATTATATGACTGTACAACACATTGTTCAGGAGATATGACGCCATAAGCACATATATGTTTAAAAACGAAATTGCAGGCTGAAACATGTTTACGAATAATAAGTGAAATGAGTTATATGTTATGTGTGACAAGTGTGAATGCGGGCAAAGCCAGGGGTAAAAAGATCCTCCTAAACCCATCGATAGGTTTCAAACAAACCTGGTACACGTATTACAATGTGGAAATACACACGAGTACTGTGGGTGTAAGAACCATCAACCTCCCACTGGGGTGGGGAGGGAAGGGGCTCGAGGAAATGGACAGAGTGGGGGAGGGGGGAAGGAGATAGAGGGAGGATGAGATGAGAAATGGTTAGAGAGAAATTGACAGAGAAAAGGTGTAGGGGAGAAGGAGCAGGAGGTTGAGAGGAATAGGGGTTAAGAGGAGATGGATGGAAGGATGAGGAGTGAAAAGATGGGTCAGAAGAGGAGGAAGGAGGAAATGGACAGAGGAAGGATAGAGGAGGACATAATGAAAGGTTGGAGGAAATGGGTAGAAAGTTGGGAGGAGAAAATGGGCAGCGAAAGAGAAGAGGAGGTGATGGAGAGGATGAGGAAGGAGAATCAGGAGGACGGAGAGAAAGGGAAGGAAAAGATGAACAGAGAGAAGGTGTTGGACGAGGTGGACGGAGAGATGGGGGAAGAGGCACAGGGGAGGAGGAAATGGACAAAGAGAGGAGAGGAAATGGATAGAGAGTGGAGGTTGGAGGAGATGGACAGAGAAAAGTAGTAGGAGACTGATAGGAAGATGGGCTAAGAGGAGATGCATGGAGGGATGAGGAAGGAGAAAATGGATCGGGAGAAAAGAAAGGAGGACATTGACTAATAAGGGATTTGAATAAATACATACATTTACAAAAACGGGGAGAAGAACCGGTGCATTGCTCTGAGAGCAATGGAGAGAAGCACATCGGGGGTATTAGGAGAGATATGAAAACACGGACATTGGTCTTGGAAGAAGACGCAGTCACAACTGTAATTATATTGAAGTAAATGCTGTATGCAAGATACAACAAATGACCGAGATAAAGACTTCCTGTTATATGATGGTTAGATAAAATTAACAAAGGTGCATCTTTACATCTGCTACATCGAAGTTATTTGACTACAGCCCACATGTTTGTATGTAAACATAGTGTATTTGACGAGTGCACATCATAATAGTGTAATATGAAGCCATACTTGGTAAAACTGAAATATGGACATGAAAATGACCATAAGTGTGTAACTAAGTGGCAAAACTATCACCACAGCATAACTGTAATAATGGTGCATCATCTTTATGTAAGTACAGATATGATTAGATAAAGTTAACAAAGGTGCATCTTTACATCTGCTACATCTAAGTTCTTTGACCACAGCCCACATGTTTGTATGTAAACATAGTGTATTTGACGAGTGCACATCATAATAGTGTAATATGAAGCCATACTTGGTAAAACTGAAATATGGACATGAAAATGACCATAAGTGTGTAACTAAGTGGCAAAACTATCACCACAGCATAACTGTAATAATGGTGCATCATCTTTATGTAAGTATAGATATATTTTCGTCAAATGCTGCCTTACCGCTTACAATTGCAAAGTTTTGTATTTATACAGTGATCTCCAAAAGGATAAACATATACATGAATGTATAAACACCTGACGATGGGCGCAAGCCCGAAACCGGTCGTGTGAAAATAAATAACCTTTTATTGTGACTGGTAGCAGATAATTTTCTACATCTCATAAAGGTGCAGAAGCTATAAGAGAGCGTCTTGTTGGCTACAGTCATTAATAGATATGTTCAATAGGAGGACTTGATCCAGCAAATGAGATTATGAATGAAATGATCAGTTTCACTATGTGCCAAGAACAGATGGAAATATGATACTGTTGCCTGTTCACGTACATGGAGAAAATTCCCTAATAATTGTTTATTGCACTTAAACAATTCCCATAAAATACCTTTATCACAGTAAGGTAGTGTTGACCATTTCCTGAGAGTGACACATGTCTGGGAAACTCCACAACGCAATAATTGATGAATCATAAAAATGAGTAATAACATAATTGTTTCCAGAATGTGCCACTCATTATTACCGTTGAACTACATTGGCCAATGTTTATCGAATTTTGTTTTAATCCTAAAACTCAAGAGGAGTCCAGTACGTACTATGTGTTACGTGACTGGAGTACCTCCTTGTGTCAAAGGTGAAAATTTAGTGATATGTAGTTTCGATTTCAAAAAGTTGGACTGTGGGTGTGCAATGCAATTTAGTACATTTGGTAACCTAGCTGAAGGTGTTTCATGTGACGTTACAGTAGTAGTTGAGGAGCCGTACTGCTAACGCTGAATTTTGTCTGACTTTCATTCAGTGTTCAGAGAGTAAAAAACGATTCCCGTCATTTTCAACCGTTTGCAGTTGTATGAATGTAAGGTTTTGTGCCCCATATCATAGTAAATTAAAATTAATTAGCAACAGAAAATTTGAAGCTTTTTATGTGGACGAGCCTGGCACCCAGCGGCGATTTTGTAAACCGCTACCCGGGAAGCCGGGTGTACGCAACTGCAAAACATCGTAATGAAACTGCAGCTCTATTTGCTGTACAGCTAAACCGGCCGATCAGAGCTGAAAATGACAAATCATTAGACCAATACCATCGAGTCCATCGCAAAATGAGAGTTGCGTTATGAGTAGACGTAAAGTTTCCGCTTCCTCAAATCAAGGTAAAGAAGAGAAGCCGAAAGGAGGAGAAGACCCACGCAATAATGTCAAATAAACATATCTTCTAAAGAGAAAGAAAGAAAATAAAAGCAGCTACAGGACCCAAAATTAAAAATAATTGGAGAAAGTTCTCTAAAGAAAAAAGCGCAACGTGTTAGGGAGAATGATGAGGAAGCAAATGTGAAAATCTGCTGCAATCTGAAAATGCTGTTTGAAAATCCTCTGCAATTGCGGCCCGAAATATCGAAGAAGAAGGGAACGAATCTATTATTTGCTCAGAAGAAACTGGTATTATGAGGATACGGTTCACTACTGCTTATCCAAAGGGTGATGGTACAAGGAAAGATCAAATTGTGAAGGGAGTGTCCTGTTGATTTGGGAGAAATACTACTGTATATTCCTATCTTCATAGTGAGTGAACTGTACTCAATACGAGTATAAGTATTTTGTTCTTAATTTATTTCCTTCCAACTGCTGTATTATAAATTGACAGTAATTTTTGACATTGATAACTGATAAATAGAGAAATGTTTGCAAAAATTTTGACTTCGACATTTTTCGAATTAGCCGAAGTATCACCAAAAATCACTTAGATGCGTATTCTTACCGTCCGTTACACTATATTCCTTTTCATAATGACGATGGCGATTACGTAAATTTCAGATCTACACTGTTATTTATGTAAGTACTGAACTATTTGCCTACCCTAACTGGGGTGTCTAAAAGGACTTTTCACAACTTTGAACATTCATGCACAGTTATTTACACAGCTCAAACGCCTGGTCTTGGCGTAATTGTGTAGGATTCACGTAGTATGCTAGTACCAATCACACCACGAGAAGCAACAGTTCTAGCAAATATGACTGCTTCCACTCGTCACGGGCGTGCTAGCTGTGAGTTTTGACTTGCAGAATCAAAATCAAAGATAGCCATATAACTATTTTTCGGACCGAGTAGCGTGAAGATCCTCCCAATAGGCTAACAATTTGAGAATAGCATAACGTTTTGGTTTAAAGTGGGTGGTGGTTGGGGGAGAGTCTTCAGCAAGTCATGATAATCCTCATATCGACAGCATGTATTTGACGATGTCGTAGAACAAGTGAGTTAAAACCTTGTTAACAGTCCTACGGAACACCGCAAGCCGTACAAATTACCAACGTTACTAGGACTGAAAGACAGTTATATGGTTACAGGAAGCGACTTTTGTGTAGAAACATTATATCGATTGAACAGAAGTGTAATTTACCTTGGAAAAATTATCTTTGGTGATGGGTCGACTTTTCATTTAATTGATGAAGTTAATAAATACCACTATGGGATTTTGGGTAATGAAAACCAAAACAAACTTTGGAGCACGTTTGTGATAGCCTGAAATTCTATTGTGCATGGAGCAAGAGCAAAATTTACTGCCATTTCATTTTCCAAGAGTAAATAACCAACGAAATAGAACTAAATTTTCACTCTGCAGCGGAGTGTGCGCTGATATGAAACTTCCTGGCAGATTAAAACTGTATGCCGGACCGAGACTCGAACTCGGGAACTTTGACTTTCGCGGGCAAGTGCTCTACCAACTGTGAGGACCAGGCGTGACTCGTGCTTGGGTAGCTCAGTTGGTAGAGCACTTGCAGTCGAAAGGCAAAAGTCCAGAGTTTGAGTCTCGGTCCAGCAAACAGTTTTTATCTGCCAGGAAGTTTCATATAAGCGCACACTCCGCTGCAGAGTGAAAATCTCATTCTGGAAACATCCCACAGGCTGTGGCTAAGGCATGTCTCCGCAATATCCTTTCTTTCAGGAGTGCTAGTTCTGCAAGGTTCGCAGGAGAGCTTCTGCAAAGTTTGGAAGGTAGGAGACGAGGTACTGACGGAAGTAAAGTTGTGAGGACGGGGCGTGAGTCGTGCTTGGGTAGCTCAGTTGGTAGAGCCCTTGCCTGCGAAAGGCAAAGGTCCCTAGTTCGAGTCTCGGTCCAGCACACAGTTTTAATCTGCCAGGAAGTTTCAGCCAACGAAATAATTCTCTGGAAAATGTTTTAATTCTTCTGATTGGCGTGTCTGACAAGAACGCAGCGTACATTTCATGCAAGACGGAGCACTACCGCACTACCTACGTCTGAGATTTCATCGATAGCGGCTTTCCAGGTAAATGGATTTCTCGAGGTGCACAGATCACATGGCTTCCACGATGGCTGGATTTTGTACGTCATGACTTTTATTTGTAGGGATTCATTAAGTATACGGTGGTTGTAGCACGCTTACTGACTTCTCTCGCAGATCTCAGGGCATGAATCTGCGCAGCTATTGAACAAATTATGCCTTACGTGCTACAGCGAGCCCGGAAATAAACTGACTTTAGATGGGTTGTGTGACACATAACAGCAGCAAATAACATTCCATTCGGTTAGCTAAAAGGTGAAAAAAAAACTTCAAGCACTTCGCTGGAAAAATATTACACCAAAATCAGGTCTATAAGCCACGTGAATAACTCTACATCAGTTTTCAGTTTTCATTGTTGTGAAACAGTTTTCAGACATACCCTATATTTAAGAAAAGGTCGTTCTACATTTACAAAGCGCGAATTGTTGGCACTACTGCTCTACCAAGGGTTGGCAGACCTACCGGAGGCCCTCGCTGCGGCGGCCTCCTGGTCCTGTTCCCTCCTGGCGGGCCGGCTGTCGGTGCCGGGGCCGAAGAAGCGGAAGCTGGCGTTGAATCCCGTCGCGTCCAGACGACCGTTGGAGCGGAACGTCAGCCGAAAGTACTTGCCGTCCGAGACGGCGTCGAAGCCGCGCCTCTGGCCGCAGAAGCGCGGAAACTTGCGGTCGCGGCCCATGTAGTTGGACAGCTCCACGTAGTCGCTGGCCGACACCGCTTCACACCTGTTGGATGGAGAGGGTTCTAAGATTGTACTCACGACTGCATACAAAGCACCAAGAACACACACTCGAAACAAGATTCTGGAGTCCCTGTTTGTAACGAAACATATGCGACATGTGTACTAACGAAAGTATTGTACTAATGAACAACTACACACATTTCAAATACAACAAAGTCACAAGAGGTTCTACTTACAACAGATCGTTGGATTAGAGGGAATTTCTGTCTGATTCTGCAGCGAATTTGCAGCTCAGTTAGTCCTACTTTTAACAGAAGACAATATACGATTCAGCCTACAGTCGCAGTTTCTTTACATACTATTTTGAGAGCACGGCAGCCACAGCTAAGGAAGTATATTGTCAGTATTTAAGAATCTTCAAAAGCGTTTTTTACTAAAAAAAGGTCTTGCGAATTAATGGGAACCACAGCTTTTGAGGCGCTTTAGCTGTTTTGTAGTTCTTTATTGGGAACAGTACCGCTTTCGCACCGTTACAGGTGCACCCCCAAGTTAGGCAGTGATAGCCTTCAATCAGTCGGGAAACTACGATGTTCCACAGCTCAGTTGAACATCGAAAATGTTAATCCAATACATGCTCTTGTCAACGGTGAATTTGGCATTAAGCACCAGGAGGTGAATGTCCAACTTCAGACTTGGAGTGATAAGACCATTAAATAAATGTGGAAACGGCGACAGTCTTTTGTTAAGCCAATGCTACTGACTGGTAGTTGATGGTGTTCTTCTAGAAGTTCATATTGGCAATCCCGGGACGGACGTTTGTCAATATGAGCTTCTTACAGAAACCACCAATTACCTGTCGGCAGCATTGGCATAACAATCTCTCACCGTTTCCACAGCTGCTTAATGATCTAATAACCCCATATGTTTGACAATCAGCCACTGTTGCTCAATGCCAAATTTACCATTGACTAAAGCCTATAAAGAAGTAGCATTTTCGATTCACAATTGAACTTCGGGATATTGCAGCTTTCCGATTGGTTGAGGGGTATATTTCATCATCTGAGGATTCTCCTGCAACGATGAGAAACCGTTTGTGTTCCCAATAAAGGACCACAAAACAACTAAAATGGTTTCAAGAGTCTTCATTCATTGCGAATCCCATTAAATCATAAGACCTAGACCTTTGAAGTTTACTATATATTAACAACGCTCTTTTTTTTTATTTTGCTTGGAGTTTACCAGTTTCAATACACCCTCAGGCCACACTCTGACTCGCAATGGACACGCTCGCTTCCCAATTAAGTGTCAGATGTTGAGTAGTGTGTCTGACACACGTACTCTGGAAGCGAGCGTGGCGTTTGCATGCCAGGGAGTGGCCTGAGAATGCTACTGTGTATCGAAACCGATAGCCTGTAGGCAAAATAAAATTTAGAGGTCTAGACTAAAACATATTTTTAGGGACTGTGGTGGTTGCTGTTCTATCAGATAGTATGTAGGAAATATGCCGTGTCCAATTCGAAGGAAGCACAGGTCACACTTCCCTACAAGGAGGACAGCAGAATTTATCCACAAGACTGCCATCCGGTGTTCTCAACATTCATTTCTTGTTGAAACCTGAAAGGTATTCTGAGATCAAAAGTAATGACGTTTCTAGAACAGGATAAGTTTCTCCATGCTGACCAGCATTAACTCCGAAAACACTGATTATTTGAAACGTAACTCGCAGTTTATTTTCATAATATCCTGAAAGCCACGTATCAAGACAGTTATGTACATGTAGTATCTTTCGACATTCAATAAGCACTTAATTGAATACTTCATTCGTGCAATTGTATGGGGTATCAAGCGAAACTTGTGACTTTATTGAGGTTTTCTTGATATGGTTGACACAACAGATTATCTAGGATGGAGAGTCATCGATAGTAGAATGAAGTTGTATGTTGGGCCTACCACACAATATTAATAGTAAACTCAGAGTTCTCGCAGATGGTGCGGTAGTAAGTACCGTCGAAAAAAATACAGCAAAGATATTCACTCGGTTCTTAATAAAATTTTAAGTTGATGTGTAGATTGGTAACTTGGTTTATACGTCTAAAGTCGTCAGATTTTGTACCCCACAAAACGAAAAATTAAGTAAAATGATTTTCAACATTTAGATCGACCAGAAACACAAACAAGAAAGGGACCCAATAAAATTGTAGTAATAATTTTTTGAAATAAAAATAAATTTTTAATATGCTACGTTTTTAAATTGGACCAAAAGGTAGCCTAGCTCCATACAGATTGATAACTCCCATACACGTAGCTCTAAAAATCTGAGTTTGTGGATTTTTAATAGCTCTGAAAATACTTGTAAGTTTTAAAATGAAAAACGTGGGGAGCATACAAAAGATAACTCTTAGGAGGTCAGCTATTCATGCATCACACATCAAGTTGTGTAACAATAAGTTAGCTAACTATTTAAGCATCAATTATGTATTGCACGCGCCCCACGATTGCTTTTTAAATCTTACAAATACTTTCCCAGCAACTGAAAATTCATAATTACAAATTTTCAGGATACCTGTGTGGGATAATAGATCTACGTGGAGCTGGAAACAATTATTTTATACGTTTTAGTGCCAACTAAAAACATGGTATACTAAAAATTTGTTTTTATTCTAATAGTTACTTTTAATTATGTGCTGGATGATGACGTCCGTTCGATTTCTTTGATTCCCTGAAAGCACCATATTCCAGTTTGTCGCATTGCAGATTGCGACGCGCGGGATTAGCCGAGCGGTCTGGGGCGCTGCAGTCTTGGACTGTGCGGCTGGTCCCGGCGGAGGTTCGAGTCCTCCCTCGGGCATGGGTGTGTGTGTTTGTCCTTAGGATAATTTAGGTTAAGTAGTGTGTAAGCTTAGGGACTGATGACCTTAGCAGTTAAGTCCCATAAGATTTCACACACATTTAAGCATTTTTTTTAAGTTTGCGTGAACGCCTACACCCAAAGAACCATCCACGGCTTGAATTGCGTCTTAGTATTTAGCGAGTTTAGGTGGCAGTGAAACATACGTAGTACCCGTACGGCAGTTTCCATACATGTCGTCGAAGTACCTCTGACAGCAGGTGGGCGACAAGTGTTCACCTGCGCCGATATGGCCTAATTCAGAACCTGACTAAACTAATAGCCGCATCCGACTTCCCAAACACCCCCGACTTTGCAGGTAAACCTCACAGCTTATCTTGCCTGTGGGAGACAGATATGTCGAAGATTATGAAATGTATTCGCAAATTTCGAACAATGTACTACATATATTTCTATGGTTTACTGTAGACACAAGGAAATTTGTGCCGGACCGCGACTCCAATCTGAATTACACCTTATTACTAGTGCTCGCCTTAAAAACTTCGGCTTTTCGTTCAAACCTTTTGCAACGACCCGAACTTCCATCTATCATAACGTCTACGGCTCATAGCTGTTGCACACCGTTCTATGATTTTTTCATAGGGAGAGAGATCGTTTTTCTCGCCAATTTGCCTTGCTTTCGCTTGAAATACATTTAGTGCAGTGTCTGTATTTGATAGTGTCTTTATAGGTCTACTCAAATGTCCTTCAGACATGCACGCATTTCTATAGCAAACTATACAGGTGACACATCGTAATCGCAATTTGCGAATACATTTCATTATTTAAAACAGCTGTAGATCGTCAGCAGTGTGTATATGTAGGGCATGTGCATCGATCTGTACAGACACTGTCAACAGACACTGCACTAACTGTAACTATATGTCTGGAGTTATTTAGCCACTGACTAATACAGCAAGACATTTCAATTTATGGTAGCATGTGTAAGTAGGGTGTTTAGGTTTTATATTGGTAACGCCACGTAGCGCTCTGTATGAAAATCACTGGCTGTGCTGTGTGCAGTCTGTGGCTGGTTTGCATTGTTGTTGGCTATTGTAGTGTTGGGCTGTTGGCTGTTAACAGCGCGTAGCGTTGCGCAGTTGGAGGTGAGCCGCCCGCAGTGGTCGAAGTGGGGAAGTGAGATGGCTGATTTTTGAGAGCGGATGATATGGACGTGTGTCCATCAGAGACAGTACATTTGTAAGACTGGATGTCATGAACTGCTATATATATTATGACTTTGGAACACTATTAAGGTAAATACATTGTTTGTTCTCTATCAAAATCTTTCATTTGCTAATTATGCCTATCAGTAGTTAGTGCCTTCAGTAGTTAGAATCTTTTATTTAGCTGGCAGTAGTGGCGCTCGCTGAATTGCAGTAGATCGAGTAACGAAGATTTTTGTCAGGTAAGTGATTTGTGAAAGGTATAGGTTATTGTTGGTCAGGGAAATTCTTTTGTAGGGATTATTAAAAGTCAGATTGCGTTGCGCCAAAAATATTGTGTGTCAGTTTAAGCACAGTCATGTATAATTTTTGTAAGGGGACTTTCACATGTTCACTGGTTAACATAAGTTTAGTCAGAACACCTATACAGTTCGTATGGTAAGAGCTAGTTTATTTGTATTTTCCTGAGATGCTGCAGATCTGAAGATGGTCGTTGCTGATCGAAACCAGTAGTCTGAGGAGCTATCAAGTTTGTGATCATAGAAGTAAAGAAAATTATTTAACACTTTCTGCATCACTGTTACATTCGCGACCATGTCACAGCTTGTGCAAATAGGGGCTCTCGTACCTGTCTAGAATCTATAACATAAAAGACAACTATTTTTTTCTGTAAAGCTGTGCCTCTCAGGCTTTTTGGTACCTTCCGCATAGGCAACTGCGTGTCCAATCTTCCTCAGCTATTCTCTGGGACGTGTACGTTCCTACAAAACTGGGAACACTGCGAACAGTTGGGCAATATAAGATGGTTACTACAGAATTGCACCGGGCACAAGGCTCTGTAATTATCATATCAAGCAATCGATCAGTGACCATGAAACTTGGCGCTTGGCCTCCTCTACATACTCATAGGATGATTTGGCTAAGAACTTAGTTATGGAAGCCTGCATTTTGCCTGTTTAGGCATAAAAACCCCAGTTGGTCGTGATTCTGAAACTACCTGCCTGTAATGATCGTTCATGCGAAGGAGGAGGAAGACACAGGGTGCTTTATAACAATAATACGGGGGTGAGGCGAAATTTGATAGCCCAAGGAAGCAGCATGTTATGTGTGTCCTGTACACAGTAAGCTGTGACCTTGTCGTGGAGTAAAAGCGTTGATTTTCGGCAGCTTCCCACGACGTTTCTGAGCCGTGGCGGCTCGGGTTTGATCTATCGAACGTACCGTGTATAATATTATCGCTGTATCGCGGAGGAAAGGAGAAGTGGCGCCCCCTCGTTGGGGAAGTTAGCGGGCACCTGTGACAGCGGAGTAGTTGGATTTTGGGGTGCGAGCAGAAACAGTGAGACAGGCAGTACTGTGCGGATTGTGTGGTGGCAAGAGGAAAGTTTGCCACGTTACCTGATTGTGGCCGGCCAGAGTGGCCGAGCGGTTCTAGGCGCTACAGTCTGGAACCGCGCGACCGCTATGGTCGCAGGTTCGAAACCTGCCTCGGGCATGGATGTGTGTGACGTCCTTAGGTTAGTTAGGTTTAAGTAGTTCTAAGTTATAGGGGACTGATGACCTCAGATGTCAAGTCCCATAGTGCTCAGAGCCATCTGAACTATTTTTTGAACCTGATTGTGTTTGTGCGTTTGCGGCGGACTTGGTGGGTAGAGGCCCCTATGCTGTCGGGAACATGCTGCTTCCTTATTTATGATGGATTTACCGTTTGCTTCTAGTGACTACATTCTCGTCTCTATGGCTCTGTGGCTGATGTGATGCCGTTGCGAGCACAGTTGGTTTGGATGTAAGCAGCATTTTGTTCTCAGTGTCCATAGTTCTGGTGATTACTGAGTGTGCTTGCCGTTGTGGTGTATTTATTGAGCAATGTGCTTGACCTTACTATTAGGAGTCCATTGCGTAAGGCCGCGTTTATCCTGTGGGGACTTGCGTTCTGCTTTTAAAAACTTAGTTGTCGTCAGTCACTGAATTGCTCAAATGCATTCATACTTTTCTGCTTAAGTGTTATTGTTTTACGCCCCTCTGAACGGGAATATGATAAAGGGCCTTACTATTACTAACCTTCTTGTGTGCCACTGACTTGGTTGTGTTTTTCAGCCGCGTAATTTGTGCGTTTATTGTAACGAACCGATGTCGGTATCGGATTAATGTTTCCCTGTGACATTGTTAATCTTGTAACGAACACTGTTTTAGATATTTTAAGCAGTGTGTTGCAGGACATGTCCTATTTGTGCCTCGCAAGAGGAGAGCGGCGGCGGTTTATTGGCCATGATGATGTGTTGGTAGATCCATTTCACGAGTCCAGGCCAGTCACCCGGACATTTAGAAGTTGTATGTTGTTGTAAGTTAATACTCCTTATTTTAAGCGTAGTGCGCTCATGCAGGAAGTTTATGTGGTTTTGCGCAGATCGCGCTGTATGTTTAGATGACTCTGAATTCAGTGTGTTAAGTGGTGTCCTCTGAGGTGCTGGAAGTAGTGGATAGACAGCTGTTTTGGACACGTTTTACATGCAAATAATTTATGTCCTTATAACGATGGTGATTTGCTTGCCCTTTGTGTAGAGGTGGTGCTAATTTCATTAATTTCGCCACCGGTCTTCGCAGAGGACGCGGGAGGAACCGACCCACTGTGGCGAGCAGTTACGTAGTCGCGCCCGCCCACCGTAGCGGGCGTTGTTTACTAGCCCGACGCCTTCCTGTACTTGGTGGCGGGAGCGTGTTGACTGGTTTCTTACGACTTGCAGTCTGGGAAACCGTGCTTTTGGTGTACACGTGGAAGACTTATGTTTTGCTTCCAGTTCCTCGGAGTGGCTCCATGTGGGTAATGGGAACGACTTATGTTGTTGGTGGCTCAGGCCGAAAGTGGTTCATTTGCTAAACAGAAGGTGTATATGCATTTCTTTCCCATAATTATGTAAACATGTTTAGGCGGTTGCGTTCTTTTTTTAAGTCAATTGAATTGTTGTTCAGAGGTCACTATGTATGGCCATTAACTTATGCAGACATTTAATAGCAAGGAAGTGTATTGAATTGTGTTAATTATGAGGGGAAATTGCCTTGAACAGACATTTAATTAATTAGTAAACAACTGAATGCTATTTGTGAGTTGAAGTTTATTGTGTTCCTAAACACATTAACGATTATTTTTAGTAGTTCACTTATGCAGTTAGGCGATTTACAAGGCCTGTTGTGTTGTTTCCTTTTAAAAGTATTATCAATGTTATTAATAGAGAAGTGTGTTGTAAAAAAATAAACAGTGAATGAAGTGCCCCAAATCCCTTTGGTCCACACCTTCCGTCATTCGCCCTTGGGTGGTATTAACTTACCGTGAAAGCCCATCTCAGTTTCGTCTTTACAGGCTCCCGTAAACTTGTCGATGTATATTACGCATCTCTGCTGCTAACTGCGTAAATCTTTAGGATCTCATCGGCAAAGTGCGACCGACATTCAGAGACGATTATTTTAATCTCACGTTGTATATATGTCCTCGCCCATGCTAGATATCACACCGCAGGCAACTGACGTTCTTCGGAAGATGTCTACACTGTCATCTCAACACTGCAAGTGTTATACTACGGTTTGTTTTGACAGTTCAGAGCGTACATTAGTTTCAGTCGAAACCTGGTATAGAAGTACATAGGATTAATGAAGAACTGATTCAGAAACAAAAGAAATTTGATATCCTTAGTATACTGAAACACAATGTACGAGGGTTATTCGGAAAGTAAGGAACGATCGATCGCGAAATTGAAAATACAGTGAAAATCTGATGAAGCTTTGCACAGATGCGTTGGGCACTGTGTCTTGTACGCCCGTCGATGGCATCATGTCGCTCTTTTCCGTACTGAGCTCACAGTGAGAATGTAAAAATGGCTAGAAATTAGCGTCTCCTGCAAGGATGAGGGCCTGGCGAAAGATTTCGCCTGTAGCTATGCAATCCACATAACATAACTGTCATGCTGTTTGTTCTACACGAAAATTCTCGGCCGCACTCTGCAGGGGCAATGAAGATACTCCTGCAGCTTTTTCGATGTTAAGTGTTTGATCACCCACAATACAGCCTGTAATTGGCTACCCCTGAGGTTCATCTCTGCTCAAATGAACCGCTGGCTATGAAGACAATATTATGACACAGACAATTAACTGCAGTCCAGAGTAGAAAATTGCCGAAAAGCACTGGCGGCGGTCTTCTATAATGAGGGAACTGAAAAGTTGGTACAGCGCTACGACAGATTTATAAGTCTGATTGGCGACTGTGTAGCGAAGTAGCCAGAAGATGTAGCTAACCGTTGCAAATAAAACAATTTTGATTTTCACTGTGGTTTCCATTTCGCGACCTGTCGTTCCGTACTTTCCGAATGTCCCTCGTACATAGAGGTAATATGCTACAAAAGCCCTATGACAACACAATCACAAATAACAAATCGCCATTGGTACTCATTTTGGGATATTCCTATTCAATCCATATTAACGTCTATGCATCTAAATTAACGATAAAATGTAATTTTTATATACTTAAAAATTGTTTCCAAAACTGCGGATGGAGAACTGAATATTTGAGAATGGCTCTAGTTACTATCTTCACATAACATTAGAACATTAGAACCACATTTGGGTAATACAGCCACAGGTATGGTTAACCAGTATTCAGATATATGTACATAGGAAGTACATAGTGACATACATTTATAGGCTGAATTTTCCATATACTGCTGGGTATTAGAGGCAATATAGTAATTTGTGTTTTGCCTTCCCCTGTCATTCTAATTACCAAGAGCTACATCGGCATGTGGGCATTGTTGACGATCTCGTGTAGTTTTTTATATGTTTGTATGTCGTTGGATGCTAACAAGGTTTGGAGGTTACTTGGGATCAGATGAGTAAGAGCACGAAGATTACTTGCAAGTACGTTTATGTGATAGGTGTTCCTAGGAATTGTAGGAATATATGCAAACACGTAGTTGGATAGCACTTAGGTTGAGCCGACAGAGGTGTTCGCTGAACTTCCAGTGATTAAATTTCGCCTGTGCTATAACTGTCCTGGAGCTTGCTGATATTTGTGTATCATTATACTATGGTATTGTGGAACTAAGTGATGAGTTAGTGCGTCGTGACTCCCTTAGGTTTAGTAGTCCTCAACCATTCTTCTTTTCAGCCCGCCGACAACTGCTTTTAGACCACGGGTATCACATATGTGGGACAGAGTTTAATATGTTTAATAACTCCGTGTAGAGATACTAGCTTTGCTAGGACATCTAATTGTTCAGTTCCTCGTATCCCAGAGTGGCTTTCCATCAGTATCATCGCTATTCTGCGATACTTCTTCTGCAGCCGAAACAATTATGATTTGGCCAGTTATCATGATGGTTTCTAGTCGGTTATAGGGCTGACATACTATGAGAGATTATGACTATCGTGTCTGCTGTGGTCATCTGTGCGAATATCAGGGGTTCCAAAACGACAGTCAGCTGCGCTGACATAGTACTGAAGTGTTGAAGTGTGAAGCCATCTTGTACAATCCTTGTCGTTTATTTCAGGTTACCCAATAAACACTATTAGCGCCGTCACTAGGAATATCTGTGTGTATCACGTACGCAGCGTGAGACTGAGACAAGAATTCCATTGCCGCGTCCTGGTTTTAAAACGTTAAATTGGTCTTGGCATCAGTTTGTTAAAGTGGATGTTCCGTATGGTCTGTTGTGATTTGGTGGAAGAGGACTTTACCACGCTTGGTGCCTTAATGCATGTATCTTCATATATTTAGCTACAACGGGTGAAAGTTGCTTATTCAGCAGTATTTGTCGCACAGACAGAACCATGCTAATTACCGTATTTCTTCGTCAAAGGGGCCATATTCGTCAAAACAGAGCCACATTAGGAATTAGTTGCCGAGAAATGTTCGTTTCAGCTGTAACGGTGGTTCATTCGCTCCAACCAGTAGTGCTTTGGTTGAAGTTGACATGAACGCTCCAGACTTTGTATAGCAAAGTGTCGAGTCTTTGGAGTGTGCTGTCTGATACTGATACGGAGTACATGTGTCCGCAATCAAAGTGTGTTCTCAGCAGGGGCCGATATAAAATCATCGCTGTCCGCCGATCGGAGCCCCACTATACTCCACTCGTAGATATGATAAGACTGCCTGCTTATGTCGGATATAATGACGCCATCTTAGTTTATCATCGATAATCATCCTTAGATATTTTGTTGTTTTTACAACAGGAAAATTATGTTGTGCCAGTTACACTGTTTGCGGAAGTTATATGCTGTGGCGAGTAATGACCATTAGAGTAGACTTGCCATCATAGATTTCAAAGCACGTTCCTATAAAATACTCAAGTAGTGTAAGGCAGTTAAAGTTTCCGAATCTAGTATATCTACTAGCATTTTTTTTCCACTGCGTTTGCATTCCTGCAGCCCCATAGTGGATGGAGGTCGTTAAAATCACCTAATATCAGAAGAGGTTTCTGATGGAGTCAAACATTGTTGTTAACTGTTGTCGGGAAAGCCTTTCGTTAGAAGCTTTGTATGTTAAGAGCAAATCCAGATGTAGATCCTTGATCCTCAGTCAAATACCCACCATTAGATTGCATCTTGATGAGTGTCAGTACTGTCAATTTGTTGTTTGTTGTTGTGTTCTTCAGTCCTGAGACTGGTTTGATGCAGCTCTCCATGCTACTCTATCCTGTGCAAGCTCCTTCATCTCCCGAATCTGCTTTGTATATTCATCTCTTGGTCTCCCTCTACAATTTTTACCCTCCACGCTGCCCTCCAATGCTAAATTTGTGATTCCTTGATGCCTCGGAACATGTCCTACCAACCGGTCCCTTCTTCTCAAGTTGTGCCACAAACTACTCTTCTCCCCAGTTCTATTCAATACCTCCTCATTAGTTACGTGATCTATCCATCTCCTCCTCATTAGTTACGTGATCTATCCATCTAATCTTCAGCCTTCTTCTGTAGCACCTTACAAGTCCTTTGCTGTCTCTGACAGAATTACAATGTCATCGGCGAATCTCAAAGTTTTTATTTCTTCTCCATGGATTTCAATACCTACTACGAATTTTCTTTTGTTTCCTTTACTGCTTGCTCAATACACAGATTGAATAACATCGAGGAGAGGCTACAACCCTGTCTCACTCCCTTCAAAAACCACTGCTTCCCTTTCATGTCCCTCGACTCTTATAACTGCCATCTGGTTTCTGTACAAATTGTAAATAGCCATTCGCTCCATGTATTTTACCCCTGCCACCTTTAGAATTTGAGAGTATTCCAGTCAACATTGTCAAAAGCTTTCTCTAAGTCTACAAATGCTAGAAACGTAGATTTGCCTTTCCTTAATCTTTCTTCTAAGATAAGGCGTAAGGTCAGTATTGCCTCACGTGTTCCAACATTTCTACGGAATCCAAACTGATCTTCCCCGAGTTTGGCTTCTACCAGTTTTTCCGTTCGTCTGTAAAGAATTCGCGTTAGTATTTTGCAGCTGTGACTTATTAAACTGATAGTTCAGTAATTTTCACTTCTGTCAACACTTGCTTTGTTTGGGATTGGAATTATTATATTCTTCTTGAAGTCTGAGGGTATTTCGCCGGTCTCATACATCTTACTCACCAGACGGTAGAGTTTTGTCAGGACTGGCTCTCACACGGCTGTCAGTAGTTCTAATGGAATGTTGTCTACTCCTGGAGTCTTGTTACGACACTGGTCTTTCGGTGCTCTGTGAAACACTTCACGCTGTATCGTATCTCCCAATTCATCTTCATCTACATCCTATTCCATTTTCATAATATTGTCTTCAAGTACATCGCCCCACAAGTGGTTCTCTTTTTTCCAAAGGTCTCTTTAACTTTCCTGTAGGCAGTATCTATCCTACCCCTAGTGAGATAAGCTTCTACATCCTTACATTAGTCCTCTAGCCATCCCTGCTTAGCCATTTTACACTTCCTGTCGATTTCATTTTTGAGACGTTTTTATTCCTTTTTGCCTGCTTCATTTACAGCATTTTTATATTTTCTCCTTTTATCAATTAAATTTAATATTTCTCCTGTTGCCCAAGGATTTCTACTAGCCCTCGTCTTTTTACCTACTTGATCGTCTGCTGCCTTCACTAGTTCATCCCTCAGAGCTACCCATTCATCTTCTACTGTATTTCTTTCCCCCATTCCTGTCAATCGTTCCCTAATGTTCTTCCTGAAACTCTGTACAACCTCTGGTTTAGTTAGTTTATCCAGGTCCCATGTGCTTAAATTCCCACCTGTTTGCAGTTTCTTCAGTTTTAATCTACAGTTCATACAGAATAGATTGTGGTCAGAGGCCACATCTGCCCCTTGTAATGTCTTTCAATTTAAAACCTGATTCCTAAATCTCTGTCTTACCATTTTATAATCTATCTGATACCTTTTAGTATCTCCAGGGTTCTTCCATGTATACAACCTTCTATCATGATTCTTGAACCAAGTGTTAGCTATGATTGAGTTATGCTCTGTGCAAAATTCTACCAGACGGCTTACTCTTTCATTTCTTACCCCCAATCTATATTCACCTACTATATTTCCTTCTCTCCCTTTTCCTACTCTCGAGTTCCAGTCACCCATGACTATTAAATTTTCGTCTCCCTTCACTACCTGAATACTTTCTTTTATCTCATCATACATGTCTTCAATTTCTTCATCATCTGCAGAGCTAGTTGCCATATAAACTTGTACTACTGTAGTAGACGTGGGCTTCGTGTCTATCTGCACTCCTATTTTTTTATTCATTATTAAACCTACTCCTGCATTACCCCTATTTGATTTTGTACTTGTAACCCTGTATTCACCTGACCAAAAGTCTTGTTCCTCCTGCATCCAAACTTCACTAATTCCCACTATATCTAACTTTAACCTATCCGTTTCCCTTTTTAAATTTTCTAACCTACCTGCCCGATTAAGGGATCTGACATTCCACGCTCCGATCCGTAGAACGCCAGTTTTCTTTCTCCTGATAACGACGTCCTCCTGTGTAGTCCCCGCCCGGAGATCCGCATGGGGGCTATTATACCTCCGGAATAATTTACCCAAGAGACGCGATCATCATTTAACCATACAGTAAAGCTGCATGCCCTCGGGAAAAATTACGGCCGTAGTTTCCCCTTGCTTTCAGCCGTTCGCAGTACCAGCACAGCAACGCCATTTTGGTTAGTGTTACAACGCCATATCAGTCAATCATCCAGAGTGTTGCCCCTGCAACTACTGAAAAGGCTGCTGCCCCTCTTCAGGAACCACACGTTTGTCTGGCCTCTCAACAGATACCCCTCCGTTGTGGTTGCACCTACGGTACGGCCATCTGTATCGCTGAGGCACGCAAGCCTCCCCACCAGCGGCAAGGTCCATGGTTCATGGGGGGGACTAGCACAGGTGAAAAGGCCTTTCTTCTACTACCAAACCCACTCATTAATTTGAGGAAGAAATGAAGTGTGTGAAAACCGGAACAGAAGGGAATTGATGTATTTGTGATGTGGTGCTACAGAGGAATGCTGAAAATTAGGTGGATTGATAAGATAAGAAAAGAAGAGTTCTGCGCAGAATCGGAGAGGTGAGCAATATTTGGAAAACACTAACAAAAAGAAGGGACAGGATGACAGGACATTTGATAAGTCGTCAGGGAATAACTCCCATGATACTAGGGGGAGCTTAGAGGGTAAAAATTGTAGAGGAAGACAGAAGCAAATAATTGAGGACGTAGATTGAAAGTGCTGATCTAACAAGGGGACCCTCCATACTGTAAATCACGGATTTTGGTGCGCTTCAAATATGATGCAGAGGCACTTACCCTGAGTATCTGACTTTATGTTTTAATAGCGACGGGCTTTGGTTTTTGAGAAAATCGATTTTGAATTTCATTGCTTGCTTTGTTTACCCGTAACATAAAATGTACGGTGAGTAAGTCAGCGTTGCGCAGTGGTAGAAGCTAACGGCTACCACGCTGGAGGTACTTTTTTTTTCAAAATCGACCGCAGTTTTCAATTTTATTTCAAAGAATATCAACAAACTGTGTAAGGTGTGCGAAATTATAAAGATATATTCAGTTATTAATTTTTTTGTCATACAATATTACAAAATATTATTTTTCATCGTCCACATTGCTTGATGTGCCAGAACAATATTGTAGCTGATACTTATCACAGAAACAACCGAAGCACAAATTTTCGCATCACCACGCGCATTTTATGAAAGCAACCGCCTTGCAGGCGTGCGGTTTCATCGTGAGCGATACCGGGAAACACAATTATTTTGCATTGATAAAGATTTCTCTTTCAACCGCTAATTTCGATGCGAACCATGCTATCTAATCATGCTTTCAAAATTAGGTGACCTGAAATGATGTAGGATTAGCGATTGTAATTTTATCGAATCTTCCCTAGAAGCGATCTCCCTGTTGTCTTCCATACAGTCGGGACCATTCTGAACAATTTTCGTGAAAATTTTCACCTGTCGGTATAAATAATCGTCGCAGGGCTGCCAATAAGGGGTGCACTTTGGTGGGACCACTTTTAGGGTGCAGGTGCTCACCTTCCTTTCTTCAGTGAATATCGTATAAAGTTGAATCGGTTTTCCCTCCCCACGAATTGATAATGCACAAAAAAAATTTCTGTCCCACGTACGGAAGATTTACAGAACGCAAAAATTCTTCGTATACTAGTTTCGTGAACTTCCCGCATTTCGACTACATTTATGTATTTCCCAGTTAATTCGTCTACTCGTTTTTGAACATTAGGATCAAATTTTCTGGACTATCTTGCATACATAAAAAAAACATATGAGAGCACGATTCGAACACGGTACCTCCAGCGCGGAGGCCATGCATCTTAGCCACTGCGCTACGCTGACTTTCTCGGGTTACATGTAATGTTACGGCTATTCACAGCACGCAAAGAACTTCAAAATCAATTTTCTCAGAAACCAAGGCCCATAGCTAAAAGACCGGATAGCATGGTACTCAGGGTAAGTGCCTCTACAACATATTTGACACCGAGCGAGGTCGCGCAGTGGTTAGACACTGGACTCGCATTCGGGAGGACGACGGTTTAATCCCGCGTCCGGCAATCCTGATTTAGGTTTTCCGTGATTTCCCTAAATCACTCCAGGAAAGTACCGGGATTGTTCCTCTGAAAGGGCACGGCCGACTTCCTTGCCCATCCTTTCCTAATCCGATGAGACCGATGTCCTTGCTGTCTGGTCTCCTTCCCCAAAAAAACCCAACCCAACATATTTGAAGAGCATCAAAATCCGTGATTTACAGTATGGAGGGTCCCCTTGTAAGTTGTTGGCACAAGAGAGGGATTCTTGGCGGTTCACATCACACCTATCAGAAGACTGAGGACTGCCAATAAAAAAAGAAAAAAAAAAGAAACTGGAGCATCAACGTCGCACCCGCATACGATCCGCCTCTTCAGATGCATAGTGAACAACGTGGATATGATAACGAGCTTAATGGAAAGGGATTCGGCTCTATCGTTAAGTACTAACGTTAAAAACACCCATCGCTAGACTGGAGCAACCCATCAGTTCAGTGCACAGTCCTGAGGTAATAGCGCTCACCAAACATGATGAGACTATTATGAATATTTGACTGTAATTGACCGGCTTCACTTAATATCTGTTTAGGTGTGAAATTCGAAGTTGAGTTACTTGCTGCAGAAATGTCGGCAGTGAATACTTGTTTTAGCGGGTATGAAGTGAGAGTGAGGTGGGATACTCACGGCTCCACGCCTTCGACGTCGAAGTAGTGGAAGCGCACCGCGACCTTCTGTCCGGGCCGGCCGTGGAAGAAGTAGTGGCACTCGGTGTCCCTGGGGTAGAGGCCCGGGAAGTTGGGGCTGGAGAGCCGGCCCGCCGACGCCACGCTGCTGTTGAACGAGAAGGCGCACGGCCACGCCGACAGCTGCCGGCCGCCCACCGAGGACACGCCCAGGTCTGCGGCACGTCGCCACAGCCTCAGCCGAGCGGCTACACTGCACTGGCAGTTTCACTACTGTGTGATAACACACTGCAAGCAGATACCTTGTGACAACGACACAAGGAAAGTCACTGATTTTTAAATATACACTATGCGATCAAAAGTATCCGGACACCCGCAAAAACATACGTTTTTCATATTAGGTGCATTATGCTGCCACCTACTTCCAGGTACTCCAGCGACCTCAGAAGTCATTATACATCGTGAGAGAGCAGAATGGGGCGCTACGCGGAACTCATGGACTTGCAACGTGGTCAGGTGATTGGGTGTCACTTGTGTCATATGTCAGTACGCCAGATTTCCACACTCCTAAACGTCCCTAGGTCCACTGTTTCCGATGTGATAGTGAAATGGAAACGTGAAGGGACACGTGCAGCACAAAATCGTACAGCCGACCTCGTCTGTTCACTGGCGGAGACCGCCGACAGTTGAAGAGGGTCGTAATGTGTAATAGGGAGACATCTATCCAGACCATCACACAGGAATTCCAAACTGCATCAGGATCCACTGCAAGTACAATGAAAGTTAGGCGGGAGGTAATAAAACTTGGATTTCACGGTCGAGCGGCTGCTCATAAGCCACACATCACACCGGTAAACGCCAAACGACGCTTCCCTTGGTGTAAGGAGCGTAAAGGCAGACATCTATCCAGACCATCACACAGGAATTCCAAACTGCATCAGGATCCACTGCAAGTACTATGTCAGTTAGGCGGTAGGTGAGAAAACTTGGATTTCATGGTCTAACGGCTGTTCATAAGCCACACATTACGCCAGTAAACACCAAATGACGCTTCCCTTGGTGTAAGGAGCGTAAACATTGGACGATTGAACAGTGGCAAAACGTTGTGTGGAAAGAGGAATCACGGTATCCAATGTGGCGATACGATGGCTGGGTGTGGGTATAGCGAATGCCCGGTGAACGTCATCTGCCAGCGTGTGTAGCGCCAACAGTAAAATTCGGAGGTGGTGGTGTTATGGTGTGGATTTGTTTTTCATGGAGGAGGCTTGCAACCTTTGTTTTAAGTGGCACTATCACAGCACAGGCCGACATTGATGTTTTAAGCATCTTCTTACTTCCCACTGTTGAAGAACAATTCGTGGATGGCGATTGCATCTTTCAACACGATCAAGCACCTCTTCAAAATGCACGGTCTGTAGCGGAGTTGTTACACGAGAATAACATCTCTGTAATGGAATTGCCTACACAGAGTCTTGACCTGAATCCTATAGAACACCTTTGGGATGTTTTGGAACGCCGACTTCTTGCCAGGCCTCACCGAACGACATTGATACCTCTCCTCAGTGCACCACTCCGTGAAGAATGGACTGCCATTCCCCAAGAAACCTTCCAGCAAATGATTGAACTCTTGCCTGCGGGAGTGGAAGAGGTCATAAGGGCTACGGGTGGGGCAATACTGTATTGAATTCCAGCATTACCGATGGAGGGCGCCACGAACTTGTAAGTCATTTTCAGAAATGGGTGCGGATACTTTTGATAACATAGTGTATTTGACCTGCTTCACAAGCCGATGTGTTATACACGCATGCACATAAAGTCTTGGGATGTTTTTCAGCTTGCTCGTGGAACAAAGAAGTTTTTATTTTTAAAATGCCTTAAGATGCTTTTTACAGTTACGCTCGGGATGAACACTTTCATTTACCTTTCACTGAAGCACAATGAGCCTTCCACTGCACACACGACAAAAATTCAGACAATAATGTAACTCGCCCGATACCTTTCCTATCATGTCTAGAAGTGTTGCTACTGCAATTCGGCATCGACTTCGTCCAATGTTAATAGAAGCGGAGACGTATGGAGTTACTTGTTTCTTACAGCTCCCCCCCCCCCCTCCCCCACAAAAAATCACAACACATTGTAAGATCATGTGACTTCAGGGTCTAACAGTTCAATTTGAGTTTCATACACCCATTACATTACGACCGATCCACCGCTGAGGCTGCGTATTGCCAGGAAATACTTTGATATACATACAGTGTTGGCCTGTCTTGATGTAAAATACCATTTTCGTCATGTTCTCGTAGTTGTGAAATGAATGAGCCTTCCAGCTGCCACAAGGAGACCCAACCGGCAACAGCATGAGCAGGTTCAAAAATGGTTCAAATGGCTCTGAGCACTATGGGACTTAACATCTGTGGTCATCAGTCCCCTAGAACTTAGAACTACTTAAACCTAACTAACCTAAGGACATCACACACATTCATGCCCGAGGCAGGATTCGAACCTGCGACCGTAGCGGTCACGCGGTTCCAGACTGAAGCGCCTAGATGAGCAGGTATCTTACAGCTGATGCAGAGGTTAACTTTTGGTTTCAGTACTCAAGATAAAACCAGTCTGCCAATCTGGAGAAGTAAGGCTACTATGTCCCCGTAATTACCTCTTTTGCAAAGTTTACTACTGAAAATTTTCGCGCATTTTGGAACCAACGTGTTTCGCATAGACAAATGAGATGCGGAACTAAAGTTCCGCTCCCAAATAACAGAGGTAAGTGTATGATTGGTTTCAGCATTTCGCCCATGATGTTTAATTTTCCTTACATATAGAGGGATCACCTGCTACATAGTACGAGGTGAAACAGCTAAGACAGGTCCCCTAATGGGAAAATACATTTCCTGACACAAAAAAGGAAGCACCCAGAGGATTTCGTAGGATGACAATGTCACTTCGTACACATGTACGCCATTTTATGACTAAAAACCGTATTTTACGCGCTAACCAGGCCTGTAGGGTATTTAAGGGCCATAAAAAGATCAGTTGCTGAAAAATGGCTCTGAGCACTATGGGACTTAACATCTATGGTCATCAGTCCCCTAGAACTTAGAACTACTTAAACCTATCTAACCTAAGGACATCACACAACACTCAGTCATCACGAGGCAGAGAAAATCCCTGACCCCGCCGGGAATCGAACCCGTGAACCCGGACGTGGGAAGCGAGAACGCTACCGCACGGCCACGAGCTGCGGACTCAGTTGCTGAGTGATCACTGCGCAGAACACGGAGGTGCCTTCTACTCTTGTCAATCAGCGTTGTCAGCACTTGGAAGAGTTTGAAAGGGTCATTATTGCTGGAATCTGTTTCCGTTATTTGTCGAATCATACAGTAATCCACATTTGTAGGACATTAGTATGTGACATTGGCGCGATGTAGGAGTGCTTGGGAACGTGAGGACAGGCATACCCTCTAAGGTTCCGATCGACTACCTCTGTCCACCATGGAAGGATCGCCGTGTTGTTCACCACGCACGTTGTAGCCCCTTCGCATCTGCCATCTGAAAACAAGTAATAGGCTCCCTACAACATACCATATTATCCCACAGCTATGGTTAGAGTCCAGCAGCAACCGGACTAGGGAGTTAAGCTGTTAACACCATACGCGGCTGCGTTATGATTAATCCCGTGACCAGGAAGTATGGACAGGTGATGAATGGCATCGCATTGTGTTCAATGATGCATTGTGCTTCTTACTATCGCACATGACCATCGTCGGAATGTATGGTGGCAAGCTGTTTTGAAGAGGCACAGCAGTCTTGTTAGTCCTGGTGTCAAGGTATGGAGAGTCATCTGGACAGTTTGGTCGTTATTGAGAAAACTACGATGCCACAATGGTACGTGATGTACATTCTGTGTCGTAGCGGCCACTTATCAGTTAGAGGGCCCGCAAGGTGGACTGCCGACCTCTCTTCAAGAGCTCATATCGAAACATCACCAGTGGATGTAAACAACTCTCCGCATAAACACGGAAGTACTTCGTGACAAATCATGCGAAAGAGATCCTCCAAAGGGAATAAATGTGACAAGGTGTAGTACTCCGCCGAATTGGCGTTATAAGCACGCCGGCAGCTAGAACAGCTCCGACCAGTACCTATGCCGGTTCTAGCATTGTAGACACTCGCCGTAGCATTCAGAAAAATGTTTTATCTTTGTAATTGTGTAGAATCGTATTTTGGTTATTATTTTCTTTTCACTGTCTCGTACTCTTATCTGGCTTTTGCCACCCCAAGAACTGTTGTGCTTCTTGTTGTTCTTGCGTTTGTAAATTAGGGCACACCAAGAAGGCGTTTTAGTTGTAATAAAGTGTGTTCAGACTTGATTGTTAATTCTTTCCTGCCGACCGCAGGACACTACATTTATTGACGACAAGGATAAAACTTTGATTTTTTAACGAAATGGCCTTTTCAGAGGAACTTCTTCAGTCCTTGGTGGAAACTCTACAGTAGATTGAGGCAGCAGTCACAAGGTCAGGACATCGTCCTCAGTCCCCAGCATTGCAAGAGGTAACACGTAGAGTTGATTCCATTGTGTGTAAATTTAACACTTGGGACGTGGCTCCACCGACATTTCCGGCTTTTCATTGGTCTGTCGAACCATGGTCAAATTATGTCGAACAGTTGGAACAACAATTACTGGTACATGGGATCCACGACGAAAATCTCGAGTTTTTTTTTTTTTAATTTTATAAGCGTCAGTCAGTCTACAGATGTATCGTTTAATTCAACTACTGAGCCCTGAGCAGACCCCTCGCTAACTCTGGTTTACTCATATTAAAGGCTGCCTTTTTGAGTACTTTGACGCACAAACACGCATCACCTCCGCCCGTCAGACTTACTTTTCTTGTCTTAAGTTCCAAGATCAGACATATCGGGAATGGATTGCGACACTCCAGGGTCCCTCCCGCGCTTGCAAATTCCGGTGTGCCAATGTTGCTTGGAAGCAATCTCATGCCTTGATTCGCATTATGGTAGTGTTTCACGCACCAGATGAAGGTGTTCTGGCTGATATTTTGAAGTTACAGGACCCGTCCCTCGACACCTGTCTGCCGATCATTCGTGTGTTTGAATAGTCTCACTGGTTACAACAGCCGCGTCGTCTTGATCCAGCTGTTTTTGCGGCTCACCAGTTGCCTAGTGCCAAGCTCTCGCTCCTTGTCGATCCGTTGGTACATAACGAGACAAAAAGCTTCTCGCCCGTTCTCCATGTCTGGACTGTTTCCGGACTCCCCAACGGTCAGAGTGCCCCCACCGCCGAGCAAGGTGCACGGCTTGCAGCCGAACGGGCCATATCACCGTTGTGTGTCAGGCTTTGCAGAAACATCACGTAGATGCCACGCTTCCTGCAGACGCACAGGCTCGTCACGAATCGTCACCTCAGGACCTGGAAACCTCGCATTCCAATAATGGACAAGTATTATTCATCATTTTCCAGTCGGGAGCCCGTTTTCTCCTTGCCTTGAAGACCACGCATATCCCGGTGGTCTTCCAAATTAATACGGCATCATCTGTTTCTGTTGTGGATGGTGCCACATACCAACGCTTGGGTTCGCCAGCATTGTCCCCGTACACTCGCTCCTTGCGGAGTTTCAGTAATCACCCTACATCAGTCGACGATGTTTTTTCCACACAGATCTTACACGGTCGTTCCTTCACCACTCAGCTTTGGTGGTCGGCTCTCCCGGCGCCGCTAACCTTCTGGGTGTGGACATTTTCATCTGGGTTTGTGAGTGCAGGATGTTCAGGCGGTTTTAATCCCCTCCTCGGATACCAACCTCGTCCCTTTGTTCAGCAAATACGAAACGTTGTTCTCATCCCCCACACCAGGAGTGAAGGGATTCACCGCGCATGTCCAGCTTTTTCCTTCTGCTGACCCTCGTTTCTTTTTAAGGCCTACCCGGTCTCCTTTGCTCTCCGAGACAGGCTCCAGGTGGAACTTCGCCGCTTACAAGACGAAGGCATCCTTTCTCCCGTCGCACACAATCGCTGGGCGACGCCTGTCGTGTTAGTCGAGAAGCAGAATGGTGCTTTATGCATCTGTGGCGATTTTAAAGTCAGAGTAAATTCTCAGTCCATCATCGATCCATACCCTATCCCATCAGTGGATGACATACATCTCTTGCAGGCTCAACCGTGTTTTTCCGAAATTGATTTGCGTGATGTAATTTACAGCTGCCGTTGGATGAGGAATCGCAACAGACCCTAGTCATCAATACCCCATGTGGTGTTTCCCGGTATAACCATCCCCATTTGGCATTGCCAACGCCCCCTCCATTTTCCAACGTTATTTGGAACACCTCACAAGTCAGGTGCCCGTTGCGGCCAGTTATCTGGTCGATGTCATCGTCGGTGGCTCGTCTTCGGTGGACCTTGCGGACAAGCTGGATAGGCTGTTTCAGATTTTTTCCGAGGTTAACCTGCGTTGCTGCAAAGAAAAGGGTGACTTTTTTGCTCGGGAGGCCAGTTATCTCAGGTTCATGATTGATGCCTGCGGCGTACACGCCTTTAAGGAGTATGTCGAGGTGATTCAAAATTTGCCTCCTCCCACCAATGTGAAGCAACTGAAACTTTTCCTCAGGCAAATCAACTATTATCGGCATTTTATACCCCACGCCGCCGAGATTTTGGCGCCCCTGACCGGATTATTCCAAAGGGTGTGCGTTGGGTTTGGGACCCAGCATGTGGACAGGTTTTCAAACTCCTCTACTTGGCTCCCTCCCGCCCTCCTTGTCTGGCCGCTTACGATCCTTCCCTGCCCCTCATCGTCGCCGCCTATGCTTCAGACTGTGGCTGGGTGCGATGTTCTAGCAAGAGGTCGACGGCATTGAGAGGCTGGTGGCTACTGCATCAAAAAAATTGACAGACGCTCAAACCAAATAGAGTTAAATTGAAAACGGCGCGCTGCTTTCATCGTTGGCCGCTCTTCCTGCGACGTTCAACCATGATATTGTCGATCGCGGTGGTCCAGTATTTTTGGAGTCATCGAAAAAAAATGGTTGTGAGCACTATGGGACTTAACTGCTGTGGTCATCAGTCCCCTAGAACTTAGAACTACTTAAACCTAACTAACCTAAGGACATCACACACATCCATGCCCGAGGCAGGATTCGAACCTGCGACCGTAGCGGTCACGCGGTTCCTGGAGTCATCGGCATAGTATCTTTTTCAGCAGTGACGTCATTCTTTTGCGTAGTCATTCGGGCATTCCCGGGGTGGTCATACCGCATGCATAGCGCTGCCGTGTCCTCGATCTCCTCCACGCTGGCAATTGGGGGATGGACCTCACCAAACAGCTCGCCCACTGACATCTTTATTGGCGCGGTTTGGATAAAGACCTGCAGTACGTGCCAAACGCGTCAGGCAGCACCCCCACGCCAGTATGTTTTGTGGCTGGATGCTGCTGCTTCATGGGAATGCCTCCACTTGTATTTCGTAGGGCGGTTTCATGGTTCCCAGTGCCTCATCCTGATCGATTCTGGATCGGGATACCCTTACGTATCCCGCATTATGAGCACTACTTCTGCTGAGACTATCAAAATTCTCCAGGGACTCCCCAAAATGATCGTACGGGCAACAGTTCACAGTTTACTTCGACCGAGTTAAGCAGTTCTGTACTGCCAATACAAATCTCTCGTCCATACCTCCCTGTTTCACCCTACGTCAAACGGCCGGGCAGAACGTTTTGTGAGGACATTCAAGACCCAGCTCAATAAGGTGCTGAGCCGTCATCCGCTGGAGGAGGTTGTGCTTCTTTTTTTTTTTTTTTTTTTTTTTTTTTTGCTACATACGACCCATCTAGATATAGTAGGGGTCAGTGAAGTGAAGTGGAAGGAAGACAAGGATTTCTGGTCAGATGAGTATCGGGTAATATCAACAGCAGCAGAAAATGGTATAACAGGTGTAAGATTCGTTATGAATAGGAAGGTAGAGCAGAGGGTGTGTTACTGTGAACAGTTCAGTGACCGGGTTGTTCTAATCAGAATCGACAGCAGACCAACACCGACAACGATAGTTCAGGTATACATGTCGACGCCGCAAGCTGAAGATGAACAGATAGAGAAAATGTATGAGGATATTGAAGGGGTAATGTAGTATGTAAAGGGGGACGAAAATCTAATAGTCATGGGCGACTGGAATGCAGTTGTAGGGGAAGGAGTAGAAGAAAAGGTTACAGGAGAATATGGGCTTGGGACAAGGAATGAAAGAGGAGAAAGACTAATTGAGTTATGTAACAAGTTTCAGCTAGTAATAGCGAATACCCTGTTCAAGAATCACAAGAGGAGGAGGTATACTTGGAAAAGGCCGAGAGATACGGGAAGATTTCAATTATTTTACATCATGGTCAGACAGAGATTCCGTAATCAGATACTGGATTGTACCCAGGAGCAGATATAGACTCAGATCACAATATAGTAGTGATGAAGAGTAGGCTGACGTTCAAGACATTAGTCAGGAAGAATCAATACGCAAAGAAGTGGGATACGGAAGTACTAAGAAATGACGAGATACGTTTGAAGTTCTCTAACGCTATAGATGCAGCAATAAGGAATAGCGCAGTAGGCAGTACACTTGAAGAAGAATGGACATCTCTAAAAAGGGCCATCACAGAAGTTGGGAAGGAAAACATAGGTACAAAGAAGGTAGCTGCGAAGAAACCATGGGTAACAGAAGAAATACTTCAGCTGATTGATGAAAGGAGGAAGTACAAACATGTTCCGGGAAAATGAGGAATACAGAAATACAAGTCGCTGAGGAATGAAATAAATAGGAAGTGCAAGGAAGGTAAGACGAAATGGCTGCAGGAAAAATGTGAAGACATCGATAAAGATATGATTGTCGGAAGGACAGACTCAGCATACAGGAAAGTCGAAACAACCTTTGGTGACATAAAAGCAACGGTGGTAACATTAAGAGTGCAACGGGAATTCCACTGTTAAATGCAGAGGAGAGAGCAGATAGGTGGAAAGAATACATTGAAAGCCTCTACGAGGATACAGATTTGCCTGATGTGATAGAAGAAGAAACAGGAGTCGATTTAGAAGAGATAGGGGATCCATTATTAGAATCGAAATTACAAAGAGCTTTGGAGGACTTACGGTCAAATAAGGCAGAAGCGATAGATAACAATCCATCAGAATTTCTAAAATCATTGGGGGAAGTGGCAACAAAACGACTATTCACGTTGGTGTGTAGAGTCTGGCGATATACCATCTGACTTTCGGAAAAGCATCATCCACACAATTCCGAAGACGGCAAGAGCTGACAAGTGCGAGAATTATCGCACAATCAGCTTAAAAGCTCATGCAACGAAGCTGCTTACAAGAATAATATACAGAAGAATGGAAAAGAAAATTGAGAATGCGCTAGGTGACGATCAGTTTGGCTTTAGGAAAAGTAAAGTGACGAGAGAGGCAATTCTAACGTTACGGCTAATAATGGAAGCAAGGCTAAAGAAAAATCAAGACACTTTCATAGGATTTGTCGACCTGGAAAAAGCGTTCGACAATATAAAATGGTGCAAGCTGTTCGATATTCTGAAAAAAGTAGTGGTAAGCTATAGGGAGAGACGGGTCATCTACAATATGTACAACAACCAAGAGGGAATAATAAGAGTGGACGATCAAGAACGAAGTGCTCGTATTAAGAAGGGTGTAAGACAAGGCTGTAGCCTTTCGCCCCTACTCTTCAATCTGTACATCGAGGAAGCAATGATGGAAATAAAAGAAAGGTTCAGGAGTGGAATTAAAATACAAGGTGAAAGGATATCAATGATACGATTCGCTGATGACATTGCTATCCTGAGTGAAAGTGAAGAAGAATTAAATGATCTGCTGAACGGAATGAACAGTCTAATGAGTACACAATATGGTGTGAGAGTAAATCTGAGAAAGACGAAGGTAATGAGAAGTAGTAGGAATGAGAACAGCGAGAAATTTAACATCAGGATTGTTGGTCACGACGTCAATGAAGTTAAGGAATTCAGTTACCTAGGCAGTAAAATAACTAATGACGGACGGAGCAAGGAGGACATCAAAAGCAGACTCGCTATGGCAAAAAAGGCATTTCTGGCCAAGAGAAGTCTACTAATATCAAATACCGGCCTTAATTTGAGGAAGAAATTTCTGAGGATGTACGTCTGGAGTACAGCATTGTATGGTAGTGAAACATGGACTGTGGGAAAACCGGAACAGAAGAGAATCGAAGCATTTGAGATGTGGTGCTATAGACGAATGTTGAAAATTAGGTGGACTGATAAGGTAAGGAATGAGTTCTACGCAGAATCAGAGAGGGAAGGACTGTGTGGAAAACACTGATAAGGAGAAGGAACAGGATGATAGGACATCTGCTAAGACATGAGGGAATGACTTCTATGGAACTAGAGGGAGCCGTAGAGGGCAAAAACTATAGAGGAAGACAGAGATTGGAATACGTCAAGCAAATAATTGAGGACGTAGGTTGCAAGTGCTACTCTGAGATGAAGAGGTTAGCACAGGAAAGGAATTCGTGGCGGGCCGCATCAAACCAGTCAGTAGACTGATGACCAAAAAAAAACCACCCATCCCCCATGCTGGTAAATATCCAGCGGAGATATTTAACAGTCGACCATTCCACTCTTCCTTATCTGTCCTTGTTCCCGAGACTTGTCACCCTCACCCTCCCGTCCGCACTCCGGCGCACTCCTTCCGCACTGAGGAGGAGGTCTGGGTGCAGATCTTCTCTCATCCGTGGGCGCGCTGGACGTCTGGCATCATTACCAAGCTCTGCGGCCAAGCGATGGCGTCTCTCCGGTGGGCCGATGGTTCCGCCGCCAGCCGGCACCTCAGCCAGCTCCTCCCCCATTTGTAGACCACACCGCCCCTTGGGAGCTGCCAGTGCTTGTCGACGGCTGCCCTGTGACAGAACCTCCACTTTCGCTTCTGCTTCTACTTCAGCCACTCCCTCCACCGCCAGCTGTCTCTGCCCCGTCGCCGCCGCCCGCCCTGCCTAACCACGAACCTATGGCCGTCGACCAGGATGCCTCTACTCCTACGGGCATCTGCAGTGCTGTGCATCTTTTTTCCAGGGGAGGAATGTCGTAGCGGTTCCTTTTCAGTTAGAGGGCCCGCACAACAGACAAGTAAGGTTGGCTGCCGAAATCCCTTCAAGAGCTCAGATTGAAACATCGCCAGTGGATGCATAAACACTACGCCGGCTCTAGTAGAGTAGACACTCACCGTAGTATTCAGTAGAAAGTTGTATTTTTGTAATTGTGTAGAATAGTATTTTGGTTATTATTTTCTTTTCATTGTCTCGTGCTCTCATCTCGCTTTTGCCACCACAAGAGTTGCTGTGCTTATTGTTGTTCTTGCGTTTGGAAATTAGCGCACACCAAGAAGGCGTTTTAGTTATAATAAAGTGTGTTCAATCTTGATTATTAGTTCTTTCCTGCCGAATGCAGGACACTTCATTCTCTGTCCTCATTTATTACGACCCATTTGATACTTTTAATGGTGTCGTTTTGAATAAAATGTGTTCAATCTTGACTGTTAGTTCTTTTCTGCCGAATGCTGGACACTACATTCTGTGCCCTCATTTATTACGACCCATTTGATACTTTTAATGGTGCCATTTTCAACAGGACAATGATACTCCACTCATGGCATGTATCTCAAAGAACTGTCTGCGTGATTTGAGGTACTCTCGTAGTCAGCAAGAGCGCCACATCTGTACTCTACAGAATATGTTTGAGAACCGGCTAGATCATCAACTCTGTCCCACAGCCAGTATGCAAGATATCAAAGACTAGTTGCAATAAGTGTGAGACAGCTTGCCACAGGTCACTGTCCAATGGCTTAATGATACAATTCACAACTCAATGAATGTATTCCAAACAGACAGTGCTACGTCATACTGATAAATAGCCTCATACTGCCAAATACGTTCTAAATTTGGCTGGGCTTTGTACTCACCGAAGTAACATCACATACCCTCTCGAACCGTGAAGTATGATCTCTTCACCTCCGTTTCCTCACAGTGCTTCACATTTTTCTGAGACAGTGTTTATCAAGGGGGGAAGGAGTTCAACAAATTGTAGTGCTGAGTCGTCGGCAAATATTTTGAAGTATGCAAGTACATTTTAATATATGCAACTGCCTGTTTATGAAACCGACTTCCCTTAATGCAGCAATACACTTTTTCTGTGGTATTGGGAAAGGCGTACGAAGGTAGCTTTGTAATCGGGCGAAAAACATATATCTCAGGAACAACACTTATAATGTGAGATACAAATAACCCGAGTGGTGTGATAGACGTGCAAATGCACACACCATATACGATGGCTAATTTAACGAAATAACCAGGGTAGTACATGAGGAAATACACAGACAGAAAATAAAATCGCAACCAAAGAAGGGGCCAGCCGTTGCGGCCGAGCGTTTCTAGGCGCGTCAGTTGGGCAGCGCGCTGCTGCTACGGTGGCAGGTTCGAATCCTGCCTCGGGCATAGATGTGTGTGCTGTTCTTAGGTTAGTTCGGTTTAAGTAGTTCTAAGTCTAGGGGACTGATGACCTCAGATGCTAAGTCCCGTAGTGCTCAGAACCATTTGAACCAAAGAAGGAGTTGTGCGACGTAAACGAAAGTTGGTAGGCGTAGTTCTACATTTGAAAAATGAGTCGATTCAGATCTCTCGCCAGTCACATAACAGTGGCGCTAATAGCACCACTATTAGTATGCAAATAAGATTTGCTATAAATTCACGCTTTTTGTAACGATCGGGAACATTAGTTACCTTTCAGATTGGGCATTGCGAGTTGATGTGAGTCAAGAACGTCTTTTTGTGGGACAAGTAGACCCTTATAAACATCTCACGGAGTTTGAACAAGGTCGTGTAACAGAGCTACGAGAGGGCTGTATGTTCCTATTGCGATATTGCAGAAAGACTTTGTAGGATCGTAGCCTCTGCACATGACTTACGGCAGCAGTGGTCACGAGAATTTGCAATTCCAAGACCACTGGGCTCAGGACGGCCCCTTGAAACTACTGATAGACTGGTCACATGGCTTTGTGTTACCGTACTGCATCTGCAGCAGCAATCTGAGCATCAGTTGGAACCAAAGTGACACAAAGAACTGTTATAGATCGGTTACTTCAGGAACAGATCTTAGTCAGGCACCCTGCCGCGTTCACTCCACTGGCCCCGAACAACTATCATCTGCTACTTCAATGGTGTGAAGCGAGAGCGCACTGGAGGGGAGGGTCTCTGTGCTAGTGGTGTCCTTGTGGTTGTTAGGAGGAGGCCAGCTGAGGATCAGCACGCAATCTGTCTGCGTAAAGACACATTAGACCTAGCCCTGGAGTTATAGTCGGAAGTGTGATTTTGTAAGACAGCAGGAGCACTCTTGTGGTTATCCTGCTCACCCTGACCGCAAAATTGTATGCCAGTCTGGTGATTCGACCTGTAGTGCTGCGATTCATGTGCAGCATTCCAACGGGTGAATTCTAACAGGACAGTACTCACTCACAAACCGCTATTGTAACCCAACATGCTCTACAGAGTGATGACATGCTGCCTTGACCTGCTGGATCATCAGATCTATCTCCGATTGAGCACATGTGGGACATCATCGGACGAAAACTATAGCGTCATCCACAAACAGCGTTAACCATCTCTGTACTGACCGACCATGTGGAACAAGCATGGAACTCAAGCCCACAAACGGACATCCGGCACCTACACAACACAATGCATGCAAGTTTGCATGCTTGCGTTCAAATTCTGGTAGTTACAAGGTTCATTAATGTACCCGCATATTACATTTGCAATTTCTTTGCTCGCACGTTAACCTGTGATCTTGCGGTGTTAATCACTTAAGAATATTTCCCACAAAATTGTTTTCCCGAAATTTCATTACTTCACATTAAATGTTTTTGGTGTTGCGATTCTTTCAGTAACTGTGAATGCAAAATAATAGCTTCCCAAATTACACTTCCACTGTCACCGGAAGGGATCCCACATATGTATGCCATAGAGTGCAAACTCTAAACCAACACTAACTCAAGTACATTTTATGTATCTATCTGCGCGCTTCAGGTAGTCATCAGTGATCTACTGTTCTAGCGAATAGACTGCTCGCTCATGAAGCCATTTAGATTTTCACAGTGCATGCCATAGTCGAGAAAGTGGAGAAAGATATACTACTTGTCCCAAGCCGTCTTGAATCTTGTTCGCAAATGTCGTGGTAAATTACAGAAACTGAATGTTTGGCAAGAAGGCAGATAGGAGGAGGAGGTATTCAGATACTTATACTTTGGGTTCATGCAACAAATTTGACCAGCTGTCAGTGATGAGTGAAAAGGAGGTTCTTGTAGCTGTAGATGTAGGGAACATGCAGTAGTCCTCAGCAGTTAGGAGGCCTTGGTCAGTTGCAAAGTCTAACAGAAAGAAGAAGGTTCTGCTGCTAGGTAGTTCGCTCGGTAGAGGTGTGGACCAGCAGTTGCAGGAAGTGTTGGGGAGTGAGTACCAGCATTGTGAAGCCTAGTGCAGAGTTGGCTCAGGTGACTGACAGCATAGAGGAGTTATGTAGGAATCTTACGAAGGAGGATCAGCTAGTGATAGTTGGTGGAGCAGAGAACAGTCTTAATAGAGACGGGGAATATGATGTTGGTGGTGACCAGCTAAAGATGGCTACTCAAACTGGTGACACTAATGTGCGTTTCGTGCAACTGTTTCAGCGTCATAACCGGTCTCATCTTAATGCGGCTGTTAGGGGCGTTAACATGGGGCTAGAGAGGGCACCGATGGCAGAGGGCATGGGTCACATTTCAGTGGTGCCAGTTGAGTCTATCAGTAGATCGGGTTTCACTAGGCATGGCCTACACCTCGATAGGTTTGGGAAGGAGCTGCTGGCAAAGCTTACAGGTGACAGTGTAGTGGGTGGTGGTGGGCACAGGTATACTCACCTTCAGAGTTCGTCATGTTTCCATGTTTCCAAGTAGAGAAGGATTTAGCATATCTCATCAAAATATAAGAGGTATTAGAGATAAAGTCAGTGAACTGCTTGTAGATGTTGACTCTGAAATTATTGGTTTATCTAAACACCTCTTAAATAATTTTACAATTCAGAGGCTTCCTTTACCAGGATACAGATTAGCTGGCTGTTTTTCTAGGAGTTTCTTCCAGGGTGGGGGAGTGGCCATGTATGTAAAAAACAGTATTCCATTTGAGTCCACAGACGTATCATGGCACTGCAGTGAACAGATAATTGAATGTTGTGCAGGGGCAGTTGAATTTAGTGAAACTAAACTTCTAATTGTTGTTGTTTATAGGTCCCCTAACTCTGACTTCAGAGCATTTCTGCTTAAGCTAGAGAGGGTTCTTGATTCACTTTATAGGAAATTAGTTATACGTGGTGACTTCAATATAAATTTTGTATATGGTGATGCAAGAAAAAGGATGTTGGTAGCTCTCGTAAATTCATGTGATCTACTGCAGACTGTGCTTTTTCCAACTAGGGTGCAAGGAAACAGTATCAGAGCCGCAGACAATAACTTTATTCATTCTTCATTACTGGATGTGAATTCTGTTAGTAAAATGGTGAATAGCCTTTCAGACCATGATGCACAAATTTTAACACTAAAACGCTTTTGTAGTCAAACAAATGTCACATACAATTGCAAACTATGTAGGAAAGTTAATCCAATGGCAATAGAGTGTTTCTCACACTTGTCAAGGAACAACAGTGGCGGGACGTTACTTTACTTAATACAGTACATTTATCATGCTCTTTGAGAGTTGCTTTCCATTAATACGTTTTAAACGGGGTACTAGCAGTAAAAGACAACCTGGGTGGCCGACTAGTGGGATAACGATATGTAGAACGAAGTGGGAATTATATCAAAATATTAGAAGTAGTAACAATGAACCTACAGTAGCCCATTACAAACAGTATTGTAAAGTGCTTAAAATGTTATTTGGTAGGCAAAGAGTATCTGGTATGCAAATGGAATAGCTAATTCACACGATAAAGTTAAACCTATATGGTCAGTTATATAGGAAGTGTATGGTCAGCAGCAGAAGGTCGACGATATAAAGTCAGTTCGTAGTGAAAATATTTCTGTTACTGATAAATCAGATATATGTACAGTATTTAACAATCATTTTCAGAGCATTGTTCGTGAATCAAATAAAAATTTAGTTTCTACAGGAAATCATATAACTTTCTAGGCAAATGCCTTTCCAAGGTAGACGTCTGAAATACTCCTCTATGGTACAGAGAAGGGGGAGATTGAGTCAATAATTAAATCACTGAAGACTAAGGACTCTGATGGATATGATGGAGTGCCTAGCAGAATATTAAAGTACTGTGATGCACATGTTAGCCCTGTATTTAGCCATATTTGTAATTTTTCCTTTAGGAATGGTCAGTTTCCTGAACGATTAAAGTACCCAGTGGTGAAGCCGCTTTATAAAAAGGGAGAAAGGGATCATGTAGATAATCTTAGACCTATTTCTATGCCGTCAGTGTTTGCTAAAGTTATTGATAAGATTGTGTATGTAAGGATTATTGATCATTTTATATCACACGATTTGCTATCGAACGTACAGTACTGCTTTAGAAGTCGTTTAACAACTGAAAATCCTATATTCACATGGTTGAGAATGGCCGTGATGTGGGGTACGGTCATGTGGGGGGGGGGGGGTGCCCCAGGCATCAGTGTTGAGGACACTCCTGTTCCTTATTTATATAAATGATGTGCTGCCCTCTAGTATCACAGGTAACATTAAAATATTTATGATTGCTGATGACGCTAGGTAGTAAAGGATGTTGTGTGCAACATTAGCTCGGTTTCAAATAGTGCAGTTCATGACATAAGATAATGTCTTGTAGAAAATAAACTAACGCTAAATCACAGTAAGACTCAGTTTTTACAGTTTCAGACACAGAATTCAATAAAACCTGACGTTTTAATTTCACAGAATGGGCATATGATTAGTGAAACTGAACAGTTCAAATTTCTAGGTGTTCAGATAAATTGTAAACTGTCATGGAAAGCCCACGTTCAGTTTCTTGTTCAAAGACTTAATGCTGCCGTTTTTACTATCCGAACGGTATCTGAAGTGAATGATCGTTCGACACGAAAATTAGTCTACTTTTATTATTTTCATTCGCTTTGTCGTATGGTATTATATTTATGGTATTATATTCTGGGGTAACTCTCCCCATTCTTAAAGGATGTTTTTGGCACAGAAAAGGGCGTTTCGGGCAATAAGTGATGTAAGTTCACGAACCTCTTGTCGAGCCCTGTTCACGAGTCTGGGTATTTTCACATTGCCCCTCCCCTCCCCTCCTCTCTCTCTCCCTCTCTCTCCCTCTCTCTCTCTCTCTCTCTCTCTCTCTCTCTCTCTCTCTCTCTCTCTCTCTATATATATATATATATATATATATATATATATATATATATATATTCCTTACTGTCATTTCTTGTTAACAATATTAGCTTATTCCCGTGAATAAGCGACTTTCACTCAGTTAATACTCGGCAGAAATCAAACCCGCTTTTGGATCGGACTTCCTTAACTCTTATGCAGAAAGGTGTGGAATATACTGCTGCATGCATTTTCAATAAGCTACCATTAGAATCAAATATCTTAGCAGTTACCCATGCGCTTTCTAATTGAAACTGATGAGTTTCCTCATGGGTAAGTCCTTCTATTCTGTTGAGTAATTTCTTGAAAAATTAAGCTGGTTCTTGTTGTATTGTTGATTGCGTTTACTTAAACGTATTGCTTGACATTTTTCGGGTTTATTAATATTTTATTTTTATCTGTTATTACTTTTATGTAGTAATTTCATGTACTGACACGTTCCATCACCTTGGAGATTTGCTCTTCAATTTGGTCCCATGGAACTTAAAGCGTATATAAAAAATAAAATAAAAGTGAAGAATAGCAACGGTTGAGAGAAATACAACTAATATTTTAAGAGGGGTAACACACAGTCCACATATCACTACGAGGTTGTGCAACTGGAATCTGTCAAAGGAAGATTCTGCGGGTACTACCTTCCAATGCGTCTGAAACTTCTCATTTCGCTCCCTTAACAGCTACAAGACAATGACTTTCTAAATCGGTTACAGTTCTCCGAATTACGTCAACAAGAACTGAAAAGTTATGAGACATTTGTATTCAAGGTTGTGTGTACAGTAGATGAATCGCTTACAGACCACTGGCGAATCAGTTTATGCAGCGTGCACTGCTGTTGAGTTCAACACTCGTGGTGGCTAAAAGACAGTGATAAAAAATGACCTTGACTTATAAGTTTCTGGTGCGGCTCTTCAAGAATTGTATTACTGGATGCGTTTTACTGATGCGAATTTAAATAGGCATATAATGTATATGTACAGTTCTTAGTGGATACCTTGCTGCTGTTATTAGAAATCATTCCACTGTACAAAAGACAATCCATGTGGTACCGCCGTCGACATCTGCCCACCCCCCCCCCCCCTTTCTTGACTGACTTCCGTAACAGTAGATTTCCTCATCTTACGATCGATCAGCCTCTAAGCTCACCACATTTAAATTAAAAGGTTTACGAAAACGTAGCGATAGCTCCCGAAGACATAGGATAAGGTGCAACACGGTCTTGCACTGCGGTAAGTCCACATGTAATTAAACATGCAATATTGTCTGCATGAAATGGCATTATAACATTTATCAGCGAGCATGGTCAATATGTTAAGCACATGAACATGCTAGTCATAATAACAAATCCTCGAACAGTATCAGAGTTACTTTGTTTGCTTCCATTTGGTACAATAGGGCAGACGGTTGAGGCGCCTCCTCTCATTGTGGAAGGACTGTGGTCTACGCTATTGTCCTGTTACCATTGGATCAAGATCCATACACTTTTCTGAAGTCCTCTTCAAAGTCTCTTTTCAGTGTTGGAGAGAAAAGTATGTATTTCAGACAGAGTCTTTATGTTTCCAAGTTTCGTAATGCTCACACTTGCATGCAGAGTAAAAGACTCATGGTGGCTGTACTTGGCAGACTAAAGAAGGGGTCAACATCCAATCTCACTGCCTTTTCGAATAATAATTACATGTAACTTTGAGTCATCTCTCATATTTCATATACTTCAGGGGCTCAGTGAACAGGAATAATGCTAACTATACAGGTTTAGATGGGAAAAAAGAGATTTGTGATTTAAAGATTTCGAAAATCAGCACAGTATATCAACAATTCCACACGCGTCGTGGGCGAAATCTTTACGTTACTATGCTACAAATATGCCAGCATCACCCTTATTTGCAGAGCAGAGTTATGGAACCGACTCCAGCAAGTTACAAAGGGAGTGAAGTGTCACTTGTTTTCAAGGTGCTACAAAGTGTGATGGCAATGGCGATGGATGATGGACTGGAAAATTTCGTGGAAGGTCAGTGCAATTTGATCAAAATATAACTTCTTGGTCTTAGCTGTCCTTAGAAATTACAGCACACTCAGGAGCTAGAGTTTCACGAGAAATTATCTACGGAATTCTTAAATCTGTTCGTCAATGTGCTAGGTTTAGCAGAATGTTTTCCGTTCCAAGCAATACTTAAGTGGTTATAATTACAGCGGAAAGATGAGCATTAAACGTGTACCACGAATAAACGGCATGAAACGCTCTTCAAAAATGAATTCTACTTCAGTCTCTAGCCGGTGGTTGATACTGAGGATGAGGTATAATTATGAGAAAGATCCGAACATCATGGAGAAAAAATAGTTTGGAGAGAAGTTTGTGGTAAAGGGACGGTGGGGAGTGATGGAGGGTAAGGCGTCTTGGTGTGAGGATTGACGTGAAGATGCACTTGGAAGCGTTCGTGATTTTTAAAAAAGTTCACTTGGGTAACTTCCTCTTTGTGAGATGTGAAGACCGTTCCAATTCATCTGATTAGTTGGATGAATTTCGCGCATCTGACCTAGTGCGCTGATTGGGCAGCATAGTTATTGGACATTATAGTTGGAGCAACGAACGATGGCGTTCTGTTCTACGCACCTCCGTGACGCATTCCCCAACAGTAAATGAACAGACAGCAATGTTACGAGCACTCTGCTGTGAATATCGTAGCCAGTGCTAATATTACACGTGATCGTAGATAGTTATGTAATGAATTTTTAATCTGTTTGTTGCGAATTGTTATCAATTATGGTGATGGTAAGCGATAAATTCTACGAGGGTTGGAACTTTAATAGTTTATAGTTCATATTTATAGTTTATAGTTAATATTTACAGCTCGCACAAAATACAGGGTTATTACAAATGATTGAAGCGATTTCACAGCTCTACAATAACTTTATTATTTGAGATATTTTCACAATGCTTTGCACACACATACAAAAACTATAAAAGTTTCTTAGGCATTCACAAATGTTCGATATGTGCCCCTTTAGTGATTCGGCAGACATCAAGCCGATAATCAAGTTCCTCCCACACTCGGCGCAGCATGTCCCCATCAATGAGTTCGAAAGCATCGTTGATGCGAGCTCGCAGTTCTGGCACGTTTCTTGGTAGAGGAAGTTTAAACACTGAACCTTTAACATAACCCCACAGAAAGAAATCGCATGGGGTTAAGCCGGGAGAGCGTGGAGGCCATGACATGAATTGCTGATCATGATCTCCACCACGACCGATCCATCGGTTTTACAATCTCCTGTTTAAGAAATGCCGAACATCATGATGGAAGTGCGGTGGAGCACCATCCTGTTGAAAGATGAAGTCGGCGCTGTCGGTCTCCAGTTGTGGCATGAGCCAATTTTCCAGCATGTCCAGATACACGTGTCCTGTAACGTTTTTTTCGCAGAAGAAAAAGGGGCCGTAAACTTTAAACCGTGAGATTGCACAAAACACGTTAACTTTTGGTGAATTGCGAATTTGCTGGACGAATGCGTGAGGATTCTCTACCGCCCAGATTCGCACATTGTGTCTGTTCACTTCACCATTAAGAAAAAATGTTGCTTCATCACTGAAAACAAGTTTCGCACAGAACGCATCCTCTTCCATGAGCTGTTGCAACCGCGCCGAAAATTCAAAGCGTTTGACTTTGTCATCGGGTGTCAGGGCTTGTAGCAATTGTAAACGGTAAGGCTTCTGCTTTAGCCTTTTCCGTAAGATTTTCCAAACCGTCGGCTGTGGTACGTTTAGCTCCCTGCTTGCTTTATTCGTCAACTTCCGCGGGCTACGCCTGAAACTTGGCCGCACGCGTTCAACCGTTTCTTCGCTCACTGCAGGCCGACCCGTTGATTTCCCTTTACAGAGGCATCCCGAAGCTTTAAACTGCGCATACCATCGCCGAATGGAGTTAGCAGTTGGTGGATCTTTGTTGAACTTCGCCCTGAAGTGTCGTTGCACTGTTATGACTGACTGATGTGAGTGCATTTCAAGCACGACATACGGTTTCTCGGCTCCTGTCGCCATTTAGTCTCACTGCGCTCTCGAGCGCTCTGGCGGCAGAAACCTGAAGTGCGGCTTCAGCCGAACAAAACTTTATGAGTTTTTCTACGTATCTGTAGTGTGTCGTGACCATATGTCAATGAATGGAGCTACAGTGAATTTATGAAATCGCTTCAATCATTTGTAATAGCCCTGTATATAAGTTTTTCAAAGTTCTACTGAGCTTCAAAGTAGTCACCAGCGTTGTGTGTGACCCGTCGGCAGCGATGTGGAAGTCGTAGGATACTCTTAGCAGTGCCAGTTGTGTTGACAGTTCGAGCAGCGCGGTCTATTGCCCGACGAATTTGTAGCAGTTGTGAAGCGAATGCAGTGAAGTGTTTCGTTCAGTTTAGAAACCGAACTGAACTCCACGAGAGCTGAAGTCAGGTGAGTGCAGTAGGTCGTATAGCACTTAGCAGCCCCATCAGTTAAACAAATCAGTAACAGTTTGCACTGTACGTGCTTTAGCATCGTCCTGCAAAATGATGGCCAGGTGCTGCAGAAAGCCGGCCGGTGTGGCCGAGTGGTTCTAGGTGCATCGGTCTGGAACCGCGCGACCGCTACGGTCGCAGGTTCGAATCCTGCCTCGGGCATGGATATGAGTGATGTCCTTAGGTAAGTTAGGTTGAAGTAGTTCTAAGTTCTAGGGTACTGATGATCTCAGATGTTAAGTCCCATAGTTCTCATAGCCATTTGAAACTTTAGCTGCAGAAAGTGTCATCACTTTTGTCGCTAAGCTGGTCGTAGGTTGTGTTCCAAAAATGAACAGCATAGAGACAGAAGTGATGACACTTTCTGCAGAACCTGACCATTATTTTGCAGGACAGTGCTCAAGTACGTACAGTGCAAGCTGTTACTGATTTCCAGAATGAGATTTTCACTCTGCAGCGGAGTGTGCGCTGATATGAAACTTCCTGGCAGATTAAAACTGTGTGCCCGACCGAGACTCGAACTCGGGACCTTTGCCTTTCGCGGGCAAGTGCTCTACCAACTGAGCTACCGAAGCACGACTCACGCCCGGTACTCACAGCTACTGGCAGAAGTAAAGCTGTGAGTACCGGGCGTGAGTCGTGCTTCGGTAGCTCAGTTGGTAGAGCACTTGCCCGCGAAAGGCAAAGGTCCCGAGTTCGAGTCTCGGTCGGGCACACAGTTTTAATCTGCCAGGAAGTTTCATGTTACTGATTTGTTTGACTGATGGGACTGCTAAGTGCTATAGCACCTACTGCACTCCCCTGACTTAAGCCCTTGTAAGTTCAACTCGATTTATAAACTGAAGGAAATATTTCACGGCATTCGCTTCAGAATTGCTAGAAATTCGTCGGGCAATAGACTGCACCGCTCGAACTGTCAACACAACTGGCACTGCTAAGTGTTCAAAAATGGTTCATATGGCTCTGAGGACTATGGGACTTAAAATCTCACGTCATCAGTTTCCTAGACTTAGTTCTACTTAAACCGAACTAACCTAAGGACATCACACACATCCACGTCCGAGGCATGATTTGAACCTGCGACTGTAGCAGCAGCGCGGTTCCGGACTGAAGCGCCTAGAACGGATCGGCCACAGCGGCCGGATGCTAAGAGTATCCTACGACTTCCACATCGCTGGCAACGAATTATAAACAGTGCTGATGACTAGTTTAAAGCTCATTAAAACTTTGAAACATGCATCTATTTTTGTACGAGCTATAAATAAACAGTTGCCACTATTAAAGTTCCAACGCTCGTAAATAAGCAAGCGAGAGACATGATACGCATTAAACATTCTCTCCTCAAGTTCGAAGTGCGAGTTTGGGTGTACCGCTTGGAACTGCCAACAATGCAATCCCTGCCTGTGCTTCGTCCTGTGCGAACTGCCATCTATCGTGACTCGCAGTATAGCGTTCGTTGGTTCTTTGCATGCACAACAACCAAATGAGGTCGGCAGTTTCTCACTGACTGTTGACGAAGGTGTATCTGGCCTGGAAGCCGACGCCACCGGAGCCCCGGGCGCGCAGCTCCAGGGTGAGGCGCGGCCCGCTGGACATGAGAGGCTGGTGCAGCGGCGGCTGGGGCAGGCCGGCGCCGCACGCGCTCCACACCTGCTCCTGGCGGCCCTCCGACCACGCCAGCACCGACACCGCGTCCACCGCGTCGCACCTGCGCACCGCAACACCGCGCGACTGCTGAACAGGCCGCAGCTGCCGGGCGCCCACTACTTCACTACATTATACCGTGGTACCATGCATAATCTCAACGTCCGTGCAATTCGTATTCCGCAAGGTCGCTGGCTTAGCACTGTGCAGGTTGCTAGCGTAACAGGGAGAGCTGAGGCGTTTTCATCTTATTTGTTGTGACTAGAGAACTCAACCGCGGGCAAGTTCAACGATGAGGCAAATTCTGAAAATAATTTCCCAGGTTCATGATACAGTTTTATCACTAGGAGGCAAAATTAGTCACATGTTTAAGAATAGTGCAATTTTTAATTAATTTATTTAAACTGAGCGATTAGGGACTCCAAGTTCTCACCTTAGGTAGGACGGCCGCTTTATACATACAATACGTTTTACATAAGTCACTTAAAATCAATTTAGAAGGAAGATCAGCATTGCACGTAATTTTGATGATTTACTAACAGCAAGTTCGATTTTTTATCGCAAATAATTATAGTGATCGTTTTATAGCTTCTGTTACTGTTAATAACTATACACCAGTGCCTACGAGCTTTAATTTGTACGCAGAGGACTGAAGGTGATCATTATGTGATCGAAAATCGATTTTGCTGTTAATAAATCATCAAAATTACGGCCAATGCTGACCTTCCTCCTAATTTTATTTATCATATGGTCGTTGTGCACACAGCACTCTATCGATTCGCCAATCAATACTTAAAATCATCAGTATTATCATCATCCTCTTCCAGTTATTAACAGTCGTTCCAGTCTCTGTCATCTATCCATCCCTGACGAAGTCTACCTGGTTCCGTCTTCCCAGTCGGCCGATAATTCATTCTTCTTTCCATCATTCTATCATCATATTCCTCCCATTCGTTCTATTTTATTCTATGTTGTCAGCAACTGAAAAGATTTCTAAACCTGATCTTATAATTACATTCCTTCTTGCATCCATTTTACTACAGTCCCTTACATATCCTGTTGAGGTAAATGACGCGGTACCATAAACAAGAACAGATTCAGCCATAACTTTATAAGCGGGGAAATGTTCCTATCGGAGCTCAAAAAAAGAGAATGTGTTCCTCTTTATTTGAAGGACTCTGATTGGAAAGTGAGTATCAGCTGCCTCATTTTATATTCTTCAGCACCTTTAAAAGCTTTCCTAAAAATGTGGTTTGCGAACCTATCCGAGCTTTTTCTGACATGCAAGTCACCTCGAACTCGCACGATCTCCCCTATCTGTAACTCACTCACACTCAATATTCTATCACTGTAAGTCGTTCATACCCATCTACATCTACATCTACATTCATACTCCGCAAGCCACTTGACGGTGTGTAGCGGAGGGTACTTTGAGTACCTCTATGGTTTCTCCCTTTTCCAGTCTCGTATTGTTCGTGGAAAGAAAGATTGTTGGTATGCCTCTGTGTGGGCTCTAATCTCTCAGATTTTATCTTCACGGTCTATTCGCAAGATATACGTAGGAGGGAGCAATGTACTGCTTGACTCCTCGGTAAAGGTATGTTCCCGAAACTTCGACAAAACCCCGTACCGATCTACTGAGCCTCTCTCCTGCAGAGTCTTCCAGTGGAGTCTATCTATCATCTCCGTAACGCTTTCGCGATTACTATATGATCCTGTAATGAAGCGCGCTGCTCTCCGATGGGTCTTCTCTATCTCTTCTGTCAACCCTATCTGGTACGGATCCCACACTGATGAGTAACATTCAAGCAGTGGGCGAACAAGTATACAGTAACCTACTTCCTTCGTTTTCGGGTTGCATTTCCTTAGGATTCTTCCAATGAGTCGCAGTCTGGTATCTGCTTTACCGACGATCAACTTTATATGATCATTCCACTTTAAATCACTCCTAATGCGTACTCCCAGATAATTTATGGAATTAACTGCTTCCAGTTGCTGACCTGCTATATTGTAGCTAAATGATAAAAGATCTTTCTTTCTATGTATTCGCAGCACATTACACTTGTCTACATTGAAATTCAATTGCCATTCCCTGCACCATGCGTCAATTCGTTGCAGATCTTCTTGCATTTCAGTACAATTTTCCATTGTTATAACCTCTCGATATACTACAGCATCATCCGCAAAAAGCCTCAGTGAACTTCCGATGTTATCAACAAGGTCATTTATGTATATTGTGAATAGAAACGGTCGTACGACACTGCCCTGTGGTACACCTGAAATCACTCTTACATCGGAAGACTTCTCTCCATTGAGAATGACATGCTGCGTTCTGTTATCTAGGAACTCTTCGATCCAATCACACAATTGGTCTGATAGTCCATATGCTGCCCATCCACTCCCAGTTGCCGTTTCTCAGTACGTATTGCGCCCAGCTCGTCGTCATTATCTCTTTGCGTGTCTCTGTCATTGCCTACTGTATCACAGCCACAGAACTTAGGTTCTGTACTACTACTACAGTCTACTCTCACTGTCAGTGTCTTCCTCCTGCTCACTCTTACATCATTCCTTCTTTCCTACTGCTGCTATCTTTTCTCACTGTCGTTATTTCTCTCTACCCTCGTTATTATTGTCGCATACTCTGTCTCTTATTATCACTGGCTCTCACCCATTTCCACTTTCTTCGTCTCTTTATTCTTCTCCCACTGGCACCGTTAATTTTTTTTCGGCATTGTTCTGTCACTGTCAGCTATGTCCCACTGCCACTAAGTGCTCCGATAGAAGCATTTTTCCACTGTTTCTCTTCTTTTCCCTGTCACAGCTTGTTTTTTCATCCCAAAGTGCTTCCAATGTTTCCGCATGTTCCTTGATATTTATCAACCTTCTTCTCAGTGTCTTCGTTACAGTTAAAACTAATATCACATTTTAGACATTTGAAGAAGGATACGTGTTCTAAAATGTTCTTTCTTATTAGTATCATTTTCGATATGACTAGAGTCTTGAAAGTCATTTTTGTCTTATTTGCGGATCTAGTTAAATTGTATATTGGATTTGGGCTTAATCTGTGTACTGCTCTTTATAAATTATCTTGAAAATTTACTTATCCTGAAAATAAAGTTGTCTTAAAAATGACAGTAACTTAAATATGACGAATATTAATAAAACCTACATCTTCATCTATACCCATACTACACAAGCCACCTTATGGTGAGTGGCGAAGGTTCCTTTGTGTACCGCTGCCACACACATAAGGAGATCCGACACGATATTAGGAGGTATCCAATGGCTTTTTTCACCTCAGCCTAACTTGTCCTCGTCGATGCTGTACCTCCTGTTTAGTTCTGTTCGATTAGGCATACATCATCATCACTGTTCCTTGTAAATTTCAACCTAGCGGCATTACGCTTATACGAGGTTTTTTGGGACATGTTGTTGTTGGCTTATTATTCAAGCGTTACAGATACTGACCTTAAACACAAGTACTATTGTTTTCACTTATTTTTATTTGTGGGGTTTAAATTATTTACTAGCACTGTGAAAAGTTATTTTAAACACATATCTGGATGCGGGCAATGTACTGTGTGACCCTGTGAGTCTTTGGAGTGTTGCCCACTTCTATGGATTGGCTATCGTTCGTTTGTTAAGTGTGTTCTATTCACATGTATTAGAAGTATTAGTGTTTGCAGTATCTGAGCCACCTCCTGTAGCCGGCCACGGTGGCCGTGCGGTTCTAGGCACTTCAGTCCGGAACCGCGTGACTGCTGCAGTCGCAGGTTCGAATCCTGCCTCTGGCATGGATGTGTGTGATGTCCTTAGGTTAGTTAGGTTTAAGTAGTTATAAGGTCTAGGGGACTGATGACCTCAGATGTTGAGTCCCATAGTGCTTAGAGCAATTTGAACCAGCTTCCTGTAGATTAGCGCGTCCAGTTCTACCGGGATGAGTCCCGCCCACACTTGGTTGGTTGTAAGAGGAAGCTAACTGGACACTAGCTAGAATTTATAAATTAACTGTATTGTAAATTTTCGGGTAACAATCTCTATCTTGTTACTTTATTAGCGCAATAGTGTTGTATTTTAATGAAACTTTTATTGTTCGATTGGTGTTTATTTCATGGCCTAGCTCCATCACTCCTCAAGCACCTATCTCACTGGCAATTCCACTCATACTCCTAGATCTTTAATGGCTGTGACTACTTGCAATGATACTTCTGCAATCGAACAACCATAAAGAAATGATACCAAAAAAATTAAAAATTATTACTATAATTAGTAATTATTAGTAAGTATAAAAAAATGTCTCTGAGCACTATGGACTTAACATCTGAGGTCATCACTCCTCTAGAACTTAGAACTGCTTAAACCTAACTAACCTAATTACATGAAAAACACCTATGCCCGAGGCTGGAAGCGAACCTGCGACCGTAGCGGTCGCGCGGATCCAGACTGAAGCGCCTAGAACCGCTCGGCCACTGCGGCCGGTGATTAGTATGTATCAAATGTCAGTACTGATTAAGAAGAAGTAGCGTTAACTCCGGCACTTCTATTAGTACGAGAATGACGGAAAAAAATTGCGGCAACAAGATGGAGTTTTGCGACGTGAACGAAAGTTGATAGGCAACTGAAAGCTAATGCCTATGCAAATTTCTTGGCAGTCGCATAAGAGTGGCGCTAGTAGCGCCATTTTGAGGATGCAAATCAGATTATCTTTCAATATACGCTATAACGGTCGTGAGTGTTCGTTATCTTTGAGATCTACATGTACATGGTTGCTGTTAAATTCACACGTAAGTGCCTGGCAAGCGTACTGAGTTGATGTTGGTCAAGAATACCTTTAAGGCGACAAAGACGCCGTTATTGAGTATGAATCAGTTCGTGTAATAGGGCTACGAAAGCTGGATGTTTCTTCTGCGATATTGCAAAAAGATTTGGGAGAAATGTAGCCACTGTGCATGATTGGTGGCTGCGGTGATCACGAGAATGTACGGTCGCAAGAAGACCGGGATCCGGGCTGCCACCGGGGGGAAAGTCCCTGGTGTTCGGCGTTTTGCTATGGAACATTGTATTGCATCTGCAGTAGAAATTTGAGCAGCACGTGGCACCACAGTGACAACAACAAAGTTTTACAAATCGCTTGCTTCAAGGACAGCTCCGAGCCAGACCCCTGTATAGCGTGCATTCCACTGACCCCAAACCATGGCCATTCACAACTTCAGTGCTGACAGGCGAGAGCTCATTGGAGGGAAGGGTGAAGGCCTGTCGAGGTTTCTGATGAAAGCTGATTCTGTGGTTATCCTACGCACCCTGACTGCAGATTCGTGCGCCAATCCGGTGATTTGACGTGTTGTGCTGCCGTTAATGAGCAGGATTCCAGGTGGTGCTTTTCAACGCTCGTTCACATACTGCTGTTGTAACCCAACATTATCTACAGAGTGTCGACATGTTGTCTTGGCCTGTTAGATCACCAGATCAGTTTCGAATCAAGCACGTATGTGACAACGGGCGACAACTGCTGCGTCCTCCACAAACAGCTTTATCCTGTCAGTGCATTGATCGACAAAGTGCCAGAGGTGTGGAACTCCGTGCCACTAACTGACATTCAGCTCCTGTACAACACAACGCACGCACGTTTAAGTGCTTGCATTCAATGTTTTAGCCGTTTACACCGGTTATTAATGTACCAACGTATTACATTTGCTGTGACTTACTTAGCACTTACATTAACCTCTGATATTGCAATGTTAACCACTTAAAAACGTTGCCTAGAGACATTCATTACTCTACAGTAATTATTTCTTGGTGTCACGATATTTTTCTCCGTCAGTGTGCTACAACTACTACAACTACTACTACTCTGCTGCTACTGCTGTTGCTACACTACTGGCCATTAAAATTGCTACACCACGAAGATGACGTGCTACAGATGCTGTGATATGCAAATGATTAGCTTTGCAGAGCATTCACACAAGGTTGACGCCGTTGGCGACACCTAAAACGTGCTGACATGAGGAAAGTTTCCAACCGATTTCTCATCGTGCAGCCACGTCTCGATCCCTGAGTCAACAGACGGGGACGTTTGCAAGACAACAACCATCTGCACGAACAGTTCGACGACGTTTGCAGCAGCATGGACTATCAGCTCGGAGACCACGGCTGCGGTTACCCTTGACGCTACATCACAGACAGGAGCGCCTGCGATAGTGTACTCAACGACGAACCTGGGTGCACGAATGGCAAAACGTCATTTTTACGGATGAATCCCGGTTCTGTTTACAGCATCATGATGGTCGCATCCGTGTTTGGCGACATCGCCGTGAACGCACTTTGGAAGCGTGTATTCATCATCGCCATACTGGCGTATCACCCGGTGTGATGGTATGGCGTGCCATTGGTTACACGTCTCGGTCACCTCTTGTTCGCATTGACGGCACTTTGAACAGTGGACGTTATATTTCAGATGTGTTAAGACCCGTGGCTCTACCCTTCATTCGATCCCTGCGAAACCCTACATTTCAGTACGATAATGCACGGCCGCATGTTGCAGGTCCTGTACGGGCTTTTCTGGATACAGAAAATGTTCGACTGCTGCCTTGGCCAGCACATTCTCCAGATCTCTCACCAACTGAAAACGTCTGGTCAATGGCGGGCGGGAAACTGGCACGTCATAATACGCCAGTCACTACTCTTGATGAACTGTGGTGTCGTGTTGAAGCTGCATGGGCAGCTGTACCTGTACACGCCATCCAAGCTCTATTTGACTCAATGCCCAGGCGTATCAAGGCCGTTATTGCCGCCAGAGGTGGTTCTTCTGGGTACTGATTTCTCAGGATCTATGCACCCAAACTGCGTGAAAATGTAATCACATGTTAGTTCTAGTATAATATATTGGTCCAATTAATACCCGGTTATCGTCTGCATTTCTTCTTGGTGTAATAATTTTAATGGCCAGTAGTGTAATAACAATAATAGCAGTCGTGATAGTGACTGATACAGAATGTATTTATGAGTGTATGAAAGTGATGTGTTTTGAAAGGAAAAAAGACTTATTTTCCGGCACTATCGCTCACAATTTAAATTATAAATTACAGGTTTCGGACGCTAAAGATCCGTGTAACATTATAAATATATACAATTTCTCTAGGATATTCAGGTCTGTTTCTTTACAACTATTGCGTATGGCTTTTATTTCCACTCTCCGTAACAATACTAAGTTTCTTTTTATTAAGTTGAAGCCCCAATACTGATTTATTGTTCTTGTACGTATTTTCCTTGAAATGAACGTGAAAGGCCAGCCAGTTTTAGCTAGGCACTCTTTCATACTGAAAGAGAAGAATTGAAAAATGTCAATGTATACAAAAGAGGAAAGACCATGGCCGATGTATGCCACGCCTTACTCCATTTAGAAGACTGGCTCTGTTTCAGCTGCTAAACGTGAACGACCGTGGCAAGGTGGATACAGCGGTTCCCGTCAGATCATCGAAGTTGCACAGCGTTGGGCGAGGCCAGCACCAGCATGCGTATCTACACTGGTACGCCGCGCATTTTTGACAATTTTCGGTTTCTTTTTATGACAGAGGGGACGGGAGGGGTGGTGGCGTAAAACCCCTCATCACCAGTCTATGCGCCAATGTTCTGGAATTAATTCCAACCCTTTCATTAGATACACTTACACTGCATTCATACGACGCGAAGGAATGGTGCCTGCGGGAGCGAAGATCAGGAGAATTGTTTCCAATTAGGCGGCGGAACCTGTCCTGCCAGGGATTCTAGCCGTTCATGCCTTCGCAATTAGAACCTATCAGTTTCCTGTTATGGCACATAGAACGTCCGTTGATAAATCATAAGTTTTCTAATTTAGCTTGTTTTTGCAGTGATGGGATGGGCAAGCTATTTCTGTGGTATCAGAATAACTTTTCAGTCTTTTGGATAAAAATAACTTTTACACAAAAAGACCTACACAGTTCCTTCAGTTTTTTCTTTTTTGTTTTCTGAATAAATGTGAACTTTGACTCTTACAACATTTTCCATTTACATTCCCCAAACACTAGAATTTACTGTGTAATATTTGTTTCAAAACTTACAAAAATCTTAAAATTCTTAGCCAAAATCAAGTACATAAGTTTTAAATTACGGTAAGCAGTTCGTCACATCATAATAGGCTTCGGTATTACGTTAACAGTACATGCTAATTTTTACTTTGCAGCATGTAGTACATAACATCAATCAGTTAATTAACTTCCTAAGTGTTGTAGAGACTAATGGTTGTTTAGGTAAGTTTTCCATTTTGGCACAAAGGGCACATGGTCTGCTGTGGCTCGTTAGAGAGTAACTGATTTCTTAGTCTATTCACTGAAGTATCTGACACAGAACAACTGTACGTCTTGTTTGGGAAGAAACGTGTCCCACCCTCTCACAGTACTTGCTCTTAACAACAGTAATGCTCAGTATATTGTTCGTCGGAAAGCTTGCATCCAGTAATGCTTGGTTCCATTGCAGGTTTGTTTATTTCTGGTAGTTTTAGCTGTACGTTGATAGTAATACACAGCAGTTCGGATACGTTTAGCACAAAGGATATTTTTGGTTTTTACTTTAGTCATGTCACCCATAACAGATTCGAAATGAAGTAGTGAGGTGTCGTATGAATTTTTAGTTCTTCGTTAAATTGTAATTTTGTCCTGTGCTGTTCCATCTGTAAGACATTTTACTTCCGGAATGAGGGTCATAAGGGAAAGAATGTACAATCGAGTCACGATGTGTATTCCAAAGCATCTGGGATGGACTGACGGACACCGTGTGTGACCTCTTTTTTCAGGGCAAAAACTTCTATGTTAATATTTTTTAACCCAGAATATGATGCGATATGAGTGAGAATAGCCATAGTAAGTACCTACTGTTGGTTCTTTTAGATAATGGAATTTTGTAATCAGTTCCTGCAAACCGGAAGAGTCCTTTCCAGTCCTTAAGGGGAAATTTACTAAATTTTGGTTTAAAAAATCCATTTTTTAAATTGCATTTTTGTATCCATAAAAGTGTTTAGAATCCACCCCTGAAACGGTTTTTCCCAATACGGAACTGTAATGTTTGTTATTCGCAGTTGAACAAAAAAATGCACCTCCCTGAAATCGGCCTTTACACGCACAAGTTTTTTCTTTCGGAGGACTAGTTATTGTACCGGTGCTTGGGAGGAAATACACAAAATTCAAATGAAAGGTTGAACGCGTGTGTTTTGATGTTAGCCCCTATGCATTTGCATTCTGGTGCAAAGACTGTGGACATTGCGACTTTCCTGGCAGTGAGCAGCTTCAACGAAGGGTTTTCAGCAATTCTGAGTTCCATGACAACGCTAGACGCCACCCTGGGACTCTATTCGACGAAGTTCGCCAAGCATTCGGACGACCACCGGATTCGAGCGGCCGAAAACCGCTTGTCACCGGCCGTACGAGCGGCTCTGGAGCAGCGCAGGATGGCCCAGATCGAGCAGAACGCTCTGTCAGGAAGAGGAAGGACTATTTTATGGACCCGCAATAGTAGATTGAACGTATGTTGCATAACATTGCATTTATATGTAGTCAACACTTCAAGCGCGTTTTTCTCGAAATGACTTTTTTTATCGCGCGGTATGGTAACTTCAAATATACTGAACCGACTGGCATGATTCTTTGTTTCCGACGAAGCTAACTAAATTGCCTAGGACTTGGACCACTTTTATTCCGATCCATCAACTATAAATATTTTTACTTGGCCGACGAAGTCGAAAAATCCATGGAAAAAACCCAATTTTTATTTCCTTTGGTCCAAATAACCTAACTGAGGTACAACTCCGAAAGAATCTTATATTCTTCGCTAACGTCAACTCAAGTTTGATTTCAGACGAGCCGGCAGACCTGTGTCATACCGCGCGTGGAGGTCTACATCGAAATTTTGTTTCGTTCCGACGGCACTTCCGCCTTTGCTCTTCGACATTTCCGGTCGAAAAAATTCCAGTTTGTAGAGGAAATGCCAATAAACATTTTGACCAAATTTGACATTGATATCTATAACACATCCCTAGAAAACAATTATCAAAGTACATGCATTTTTCGGGCCAAAGATATTAAACCTCCCCTTAATAAAATAGCACCGATTACGTCACCACAACACGCCACACGATCTGTATTTGTGCGTGCATTTGTTTGACATGAGAGGGTTATCTGCATAGGAAATCATTACGAATGTTATGGCTGCCAGTTTACGACCATTGGTGCCAGTTTTCATGAGCACATCTCCATGACCTGAATTTGCTAATGGATCTGCAAATGCAGTAGGATATGAATAATATTCCCTATATTTCACCGCATATGCATCTCGTTATGCAGAATGGATTTATTAATAGGATCTGCATATATTGTTCTTTTGCAGCTTGATAATACACTCAGATGGATCGCACATTGCAGTTCTCAGCATTACAATAAATTAGAGGTTTTTAAACCACACTTCAAGCTAAATATGATTACAAAAGTTTGATATGTTATTGGTCTTGGTACCAGCAGCCTGAGACTAGGCTTTAGAAAAGAATGAATCCCCAATTACATTTCAACGAAAACGTAACTGCAACGAGAAACGGGACACAATACTAACAACAAAATTTTGTTTTTGTGTAATACGATTAGTGTGGCGTAACGCTCACAAATAGGAAGAGCGCATCGTGAAATCTCTTCAGGTAAGAATCTGAATGATTCTGGCACTTAAATGGACATTAAAAATGAAACAACAGTAGGACATCCGCAGAAACAAATTTTATTGAAAGCAGCATGGCATACACATTAATTGTGAGGTAAATATATTCAGAAGCAACATTCTACAAAAAAAATTTTTTTAAATCGTCGTTACTTGAAGAATAATACACAGATCAGAAGGAAATTTTCACTCTGCAGCGGAGCGTCCGCTGATACGAAAGTACCTCGCAGATCAGAACCACTAAGATTAGAACTACTGAAACTCGAACTCGGCACCAACGTCTTCAGCGGGCGTGATCTACTTAGCACGACACAAGACCTCTCTTCTCACAGCTCTGATTCTGCCAATATCCCGTCTCATATCTGTCAAATTTCACAGAAGTTCCTCTGCGAAACTTGCAGGATTAGCACTCCTGGAAGAAAGGACATTGCGGAGACATGGCTTAGCCACAGCCTGGGGGATGTTTGCAGAATGACGTTTTTACTCGGCAGTGGAATTTGCGCTGATGTGAGAGGTAAAGATCTCGAGTTCGAGTCACGGTCTGGCACACAGTTTTAATATGCCAGTTTCAGTACTCAGATCCGTTCGTAGAGGGAATTTGTGGTTAACTGTCTGTCTGTTATTGAAGTTATATTGTCGTTCATAGTACTTAGGAAACAGAACTATGGAAAACAGTCTTCTGAAGAATATTAGCACACATAACTTTCCACTAGTTCCGTCGCTGTGAAAATAAGTTCGGTACTCAGCCTACGTACAGATCTACTAAGGGAAGAACCTATTTTCAATTGCATGGGTATCCTTTCCGTTATCACGTTTAGAAAAAAAATTAGTTTGCTGAAGGGAATGTGAAATAGAACTATGTACGCATGATATGGGACACACAAGTATTCAATAAAGATACGTTACAGCTTTATACTTAATCTCTGTAGACAACATAGTTCCACATGAACAATTCACACTGGAACCGCGACTTGTCCACCTATACATCTTGTTCAATAAACTGGAATAATGTGATTTAGTCAGTTCCTCCTGATATGAAGGATAAATTATTTGGAAAAACGTAACAGCCTTCGACAACATTGATTAAGCATGCATTTAAGAAAAGCAATTCATGGCCAGAAGCGTCCCAAAGCCTACTTGAAACACAAACTATTTCTTGGTGAACATCTCACACACCAGGAAAACGATGAAATGGTAAATCGATCATCTCTGCACCAGCCCGGAGAGCCGAGCGTGTTAAAGAGCCGCTTCGGGATTCGGACACGTTTACCACGTCTGACTAGGCAAATACTGGACTGGTTTCCAAGTCCCGACTCAGTTGCAAGATTCAGAAACATTTAGACAACGTTCGCACACAGTTGGGGTACACATATTGCTTCTGGGTGCGTAACGGGGTGGCCACAGGAAGGGCATCAAAACATCCCTTAAATTACTCATGCCAATCCCGACGGTAACAATATCACCCCAGTGTAGATGAGAGATTAAAAACAAAGATTCGATAATGCCAGGTGTTTCAAAAGAATTTGACAGAACAGTGAAAGTCAAAACAGTCAAAATAAGGAACCTGCAGTTGACGACGACCCTTTATACACTCTAAGATAAAAAGTTAATAATTAAAAAGCAACACACCAAGAAGAAATTATTCGAATTGGACGGAAATCGGTAGATGAGATGTATATTTACAGACAAACAAATGATTATATTTTTTAGAATAACTGGACGCTTTATTCAAGAGAAAGAGCTTCACAAATTGGTCCACCTCAGGCCCTTATGCAAGCAGTTATTCCGCTTGGCACTGACAGTGATGTTGAATGTCCTTCTGAGGGATATCGTACGAAATTCTGTCTAAATAGTGTGTTAGATAGTAAAAATCACGAGCTGGTTGGAGAGCACTGCCCACAATGCTCTAAATATTCTCAACTGGGGAGAGATCCGTCGACCTTGATGCTCAAGGTAGGGTCTTCCATGCACAAAGACAAGCAATAGAATTTCCCGCCGTTAGCAGGCGGGGATTATCTCGCTGAAATGTAAGCACAGGGTGGCTTGCCACGAAAAGCAACAAAAAGGTGCGCGGAATGTCGTCAGGTTACGGCTGCTGTGTAAGGGTGCCGCGGATGACAAACAAAGGGAGCCTGCTACGAAACTAAATAGCACCCTAGACCATCACTCCTGGTTGTAGGACCTTATGGAGGGTACATCCGGGTTGGTATCCCACCACTGTACGGGATTCTCCATGAACGCTTCGCTTGAGTTCTGGGCTCAGTTCGAAGCAGGGCTCATCACTGAAGACATTTCTACTCCGGTCAGTGAGATTCCAGGTCGAAAGTGCGCGACATCACTGGAAATGGGCGTGTAGGCGTACACAGGTCAATTTTAGTCGCCGCAAGAGATGCCGTGAGTTCAAACGCCTCTCTGTAAGCCACCTATTAATGGTCCTGAAGCACCAGTTGCATGTCGGATCAATGATAATGATGAACTCAGGGCTCTGAGTACCTCTCTGACGAATGCTCGGTCTTCTGGTATTGTCATCTGTCTTGGTCGATGGTTTCCTTCTTGGCTCTGAGTTCGGACATGGTGCAGCCATTCCTGTCAGCATCTTCGAATAGTGGCATCGTTCATAGTCAAATGTCGAGTGATTCGTCGATTATTCAAACCTATATCTTCGAGCCCCACTGCGTATCCCCTCTCAAATGCTGAAATCTACGTATACTGTTCATGCGCCTGCGGGTATAGTTACTGTCCAACTGAGTATGTGGAATGCAATTCGCAAAGATTTTATGTCCTTCTATCGATAAGTTCCATGTTTATTATAACATTTCTCCATAGCATGTTAACCAGCAAACGAATGGTAGTATTTATTACCGAATTCAAGAAAGCATTTGGTTGAGTATACAGAAAAAAAAACACAGTGCTTTACAAAAAATTTTGAGAATCTGAAATTTCCAGCTAAGGAATTCAGAGCTGAACTGATATATCTAGGAACGATGTAGAATGGAATTGAAATAGACTGTGCAGCCTTTGAGAGCGATTTTGGAATACTTTTAGAAGAAGTGACGGAGACAGTTACTTGAGTAAATCTTCTAGAAACATTAAAAGATAAGAGTGATCTCAGAATTCCATCTACAGAATCAAACTTTATGACAAATAAATAAATGCACAAAAATATTACGGAACAGAAATAAGTAATATACAACGAGTTTGTAAATTTAAAGATTTCACACGAACTGCACAGCAGAATGAACTAGAAATATTTGCAATGGCTTTAAGAATTAGTAAAATAGAATGACCGATAAATTTATCCAAAAAATCCAGAAAAGAAATTCATTCTTAGAAATTCAGCGCACCTGACAATGGCGACATGTGTGATCGCCGAAATATTGTACCCCTCAGACAATATGAACCGGCAGTGTACTAGTGGAATGTTGGAGGTTTCATTAATGTTCACCTTGTATGTAGGTGTGGAGAAGTTGTTACCTAAGGCAACGGTCAGAAATTGTGTTACATAGAGTAGCACAGAACTGCAGAATTTCAATCGAACTCCCTCCGGCGTGCTGCTTGGTGGTGAGGCGACTCACTCTGTGGTTGAGGCGTCGGGCGGGCCCAGCCGGAAGTCGGTGAAGAGCAGGCGGACGCGCTGGCGACCGCGGCCCACGAACTCGTAGCGGCAGCGGCTGGTGGCGGGGTAGGGCGCCGGGAAGCGCGGCGACTGCACCAGCCCGCTCTGCCGCCCGTCGCTGTCCACCGTCACGTCGCACGAGCGCGGGTCCGCCGAGCCTGCAACGCAACGAGCGTCTCGCTCAGTAACAGTCGTCCGCACCTCTACTCGGGGAGCAGTCGCCTTTTCCCTTTTCTTTGACATTCGTAGAAGGGAAAACCAGAGGGGAGCTAATGGACTGGCTCACACAGATTTTCTTCATTCTCATATGATTTTGAAGTCAGTACGAAGAAACATAAGGAAAAAAATAAAAAGCCTCGACAAAAGCACGTTGATGATTAGAAAGATATCAGCGTGCATTTAAGTACACTACTGGCCATTAAAATTGCTACACCAAGAAGAAATGCAGATGATAAACGGGTATTCATTGGACAAACTTATTATGCTAGAACTGACATCTGTTTATCTTTTCACGCAATTTGGGTACATAGATCCTCAGAAACCACTACCTCTGGCCGTAATAACGGCCTTGATTCGCCTGGGCATTGCGTGAAACAGAGCTTGGATGGCGTGTACAGGTACAGCTGCCCATGCAGCTTCGACACGATACCACAGTTCATCAAGAGTAGTGACTGGCGTATTGTGACGAGCCATTTGCTCGGCCACCATTGACCAGACGTTTTCAGTTGGTGAGAGATTTGGATAATGTGCTGGCCAGGGCATCAGTCGAACATTTTCTGTATCCAGAAACGCCCGTACAGGACCTGCAACATGCGGTCGTGCATTATCCTGCTGAAACGGAGGGTTTCGCATGGATGGAATGAAGGGTAGAGCCACGGGTCGTAACACATGTGAAATGTAACGTCCATTGTTAAAGTGCCGTCAATGCGAACAAGAGGTGACCGAGACGTGTAACCAATGGCACCCTATACCATCACGCCGGATGATACGCCAGTATGGCGATGACGAATACACGCTTCCAATGTGCGTTCACCGCGAACAAGGATGCGACCATCTTGATGCTGTAAACAGAACCTGGATTCATTCTAAAAAAAATAACGTTTTGCCATTCGTGCACCCAGGTTCGTCGTTGAGTACACCATCGCACGCGCTCCTGTCTGTGATGCAGCGTCAAGGGTAACCGCAGCCATGGTCTCCGAGATGATAGTCCATGCTGGTTCAAACGTCGTTGAACTGTTCGTGAAAATGGTTTTATTTTGTAAACGTCCCCGTTGACTCCGAGATAGAGATGTGGCAGCTCGATCCATTACAGCCATGCGGATGAGATGCCTGTCATCTCGACAGCTACTGATTAGAAGCCGTTGGGATCCAGCACTGCGTTCCGTATTACCCTCCTGAACCCACCGATTCCATATTCTGCTAACATTCATTGGATCTCGACCAACATGAGCAGCAATGTCGCGATACGATAAACCATAATCGCGATATCCTACAATCCCACCTTTAACTAAGTCGGAAAAGTGATGGTACTCATTTGTCCTCCTTACACGAGGCATTTGCATATCACAGCATCTTCTTCCTGTCTGTTAAATTTCGCGCCTGTAGCACGTCGTCTTCGTGGTGTAGCAATTTTAATGGCCAGTAGTGTACAAAACATTTCAAGCACATTAATACAATGACGGCAAAGAAAAAAAAAAACGCAACATCTACCAATAATTATTGCAGAGCGATGAAACTTCACGAAAGCATTTGTTTAAGTAACATATGTAAGTGATTAACATTGCAATATCACAGGTTAATAAAAGCACGAGATAAGCCATTGCAAATCTGAAATGTTGGTACATAAATAGCCGCCAGAATCTTGAACGCAAGCATGCAAATGTGCTTGCATTGTGTTGTACAGTGCCAGATGTCAGTCAGCGGGATGGAATTCCATGCCTGTTGCACTTGGTTGTTCAATTCATGGACGGTTAGTGCTGTTTAAGGATGGTGGTGTTGTCGGTCAGTGATATCCCATATGTCCTCGACTGGAGACAGATCTGATGCTCGAGCAAGCCAAGGAAACACATCGACACTCTGAAGAACATGTTGTGTTACAAAGGCGGTATATGAGCGAGCATTATTCTGTTGGAAAACACCCCTTAACACTGTTGATGAATGGCAGAACAGCAGGTCGAGTCACCATACTGACGGACAGATTTGCAGAGAGGTTGCGTGGGAGTGCTCCTGCTGTCCTACGAAATCGTATCGTAGGTTCAGTGTGTCTAGCATGCAGACAGGTTGGTTTCCAGCCCTCACCTGGCCTCCTAATCAACACATGGATATCACTGTCACCTAGGCAGAACATGTTTTCATCAGAAATCACAACAGACCTCCACCACTGCTGACAGCAATCACGTACGGTGGTTACATTCCTACCAAGTCCTTGTAGAATATCACAGAAGAAACATTCAGCTACTCGTAGCCCTGTTACACGAACTCATTTAAACTCAGTGGGGTGTTGATAATGGCATCTTTGTCGCCTTGAAAGCATTCTTTACTAACGTCAGCTCCCCACGTCAAATCTCAAACGTAACTAACGTTCATGACCGTTTCAGCTTTTATTTACAACAAACCCGATTTGTATCGTCATAGTGACGTTACTAGCGCCACTCTTATGCGACTGACACGTATCTGAACAGACACCATCTTTCAAATGTAGAAACACGCCTACCAACTTTCATTTAAGTCGCTTGACTCCTTCTTACTTCTGCGATTTTTTCCGTTACTCTATATTCGAGACACACTAGTAGTAAAGTAACCCTAAGGCTCCTAGTTCGATTCTCACAAGCATATTTACTTTAATTTTAATTCCACATTCATTAACAGGCGGAAATATTAATTAAAGAACACTGACTAATACAACAGCAGCAACGGTAAATAAACATGTAATAAATGGCGTATACTGAAAAATAACTAAGTAATATGATATCCCTCCTTCTGCTGAAGATACCTCTAGTAGACTGAAACTGATCAAGGCTTATTACAATAAATTTCCTGTATATGTAAAATATTGAAACAAAGAAAAATGTTTTGTTTTCTATCTGATGTTGTGCATTTTCGTATCAAATTTTAATTAACTGTGAATTTTCGGATTTCCATGCAAACAGTAATTATAATTTAAAACAAGTCAATTTTTTTATAAATTCTGATTCTTTATTTCGTAATTACATTTGTTAGCATATGAGGAATTTAAATAAAAGTAAAATAAAGTTTCTACTAGCGACATTTGAACTAGAGACTTTCCGAATACAGTCCTTTTTTTGCGGCGCACTACGTTGTCCCTGACTGTTCGGAAATACTATCACAAATGGCTTTTTTTATTTTTCCTTTTTTTTTACTGTTGCATCTCGTTACCGTACGATGTTGATGTCCGGCCACTGACCTTAAAATTTCGTAGGTACGAATCACATCGAAGGAGATCAGTTCGTAAGGTACCATTGTAATGAGAAATTTTGTCTATTTGCGACTTTTTATTTGTTAATAATCTGATGCCAGTGATTCAAATGGGAACTCTTATCCTTTTTAGTTTTGCGTAGCACCAACAAATGACGCCGCCGCTGTATCCAAGAGATAACGGAAGACCAAATGAGTGTAAGTGGAACACCATATCTGTCATCTTCCGTAAGATACATGCATTTTGCTGTAATGCGTTTGTGCTGATCTTTCATTTCATTGCTCTACGTACATATGTGTGCTTCGTGAAACAGATGTCCCAGGTTTCAGTTCATCAGAAAGTGGGAAGGAGAAACAAAATGGGAAGTTGTGACGCGAGTTAAGATTCGGTGGTAAGTCATACGCTAATCAAGACACCGACAATACGAAAACAGCAAAGCAAGCGTTGACAAACGTGATCAGGTCGAATTCTATTACTGATACTGACCACATTTGATTTAAAAATCCGTATTTCTAGATCTTCTCGACACTACAGTGTTTTAGATTCGTCAGGAGAAATCTTTTTCTATTTAAAGAATGCCCCAAGAAAATACGTAGCCGCCTTGAGGTTTGCTATTACCTAAACTTCACAACTGTAGTCCATGAAACAAGATCCACGAGCTTTTTATTATCAGAATAACTGTAGCGATATCCTCCACTGGGAGAAATAGTCGATACTGAAACGACGACTCACTGTCCATCAAGTGATATCAACAGAATTTGCATGATTGTCTTCTGTATTGCTCTTTAGTGGAAAAAAAAGAAAAACGATATAGTTCTGCAGACTTTTAGCGCTGTTCTCATTGATTGCAAAATCTTAGTCGTTAGGCCGCGCCGTACCCCTCTAGAAACTTCTTCAATGCTCGGTGTTCGATCCCTCTGCTGGCATCTACTTCAGGACTCCGCTGGTGTCACTGGATGATGTTGCCTGAGTTACATAGTGCTTCCAAACAACTCACAATGTTTTACCGCCAAGGAGGAAAGACGTCGTAACACAGTTGTAATAAAACATTGTAATAAAACATTGTAATAAAAGACGTATGGATATATTTTTTGTCAAACAAAAACCGCTTGATGAGGATAATGTATCTCTTTTTTTCTCGGAAAGTTCCCTTAGAGCCAACACATGGAATTTTACATTACATTTGGTACATTTGGTAAGACAACAATTTCAGTCTCACCGTGGTACGAAGTTAAGGCTTAACGAAGGACTGATTCGAGAGAAAACAAGTTTTCACTCAGAGTGTACTAAAACAAATAAACAAGGCAAAAATATGACACTGGATACATCGTGGTAGTATACTATAAAATTCCTACTTGTAATACAACAATAAATAAACCACCGGATAGAGAATTGCATATTTGTGCCGGTCTGCAAGTACCATCCCGACAGGACAGCAGAACAGGTTACAAGAAAGAGATTTGTGTATTACAGCTACACGTTCAGATCCACTTGCGAGTACGACGCAAAGAACAGAAAGCGTTGAAGAACGCGTTGTGGACATCACCAAAAGATGCGAAATCGTAGAAGAACGTGTAGCACGCTGCAACGCCAAGTACAAATTGGTACATTGCGTCCGGAGGCGACGACTGTCGGACATGGAAGTGGCGCCGGACGGCGGCCCACCGTGCACCGGCTCGGCGCGAGGAAGTGTACTACCAAACGCACACAGCAGCCCAGAGAGCGCATGGATGCAGAATTACAGCCCGACCACAACAACTAACACTCAGTTCCAGTATCATTATAGGGCAGAACTATGTGGTCACAGCATACACCAGGAGATGCCAGCTCGCGTCGAACAGACGGGCGCGTTTGATACTAGAACCAATAGAAATGTGCAAGAGGGACCAGAGTTTGACTATAAACACTTTTTACCGGTCCTCAAATTCCAAAATATCCGGGAAAATGGAGGCTCACTTCACCCAAAAATTTGGCTGTCACAATTTTCTAACACGCTACCAATATCTTGGCCATTGACGGGTAAATTAGAATTTATCTGGGGGCACATCGAGTGCACGGCACCTGAGAAAATGCGGCGGTGTTGCGGATACATGCAGAACGTACCAAAAATTCACCGACGCGTTTCTCGGAATGTACTGGTCGCGCGAAATGCAAGACGAAATAAAATAAGAAATCATTTTGTGTCCAGATCTGGAGGCGTCAGGATACAAGAGCCCCACAAAACTCTTTGAGACTTTAATTAAAAAGAATCAGTTTCTTGATGTGCCACATAGTGATGGTGAAATAATTAAGTCCTGTTTCGCGAAACCGCCAAGCAGCTAGCAGCAAGCGCTTGTAGGAAAGTACAATTCAAGAGCCTTTTGCTAGACTTAATTTTTGAAAAAGAAGCAGCGCATGGTCCAAGGGAAGGGCAATATAACTATTACAATGGCGACTTTCGTGGAGTACCGCTTAATAACAGCAACAATGTCAGCAGGACTGAGCGTGATGGAACATCCGGGAGGCAGGACTATGGGAGACAAAATTCAGGACGGCAGAGTAACTGGCAGGGGCAAAATGATACCCGCCAGGACGACACGAACAGGAGGCGCAGAGATTCATGTGAACAGCGGGATGAATCAATCAAAATACGTGGTTCTAACCAGAGTTCCCATCACCGAAACAGAATCGGAGGGCGAGATTGAAGTCAGGACCGTGCGCATTCGGCTCACCGACAATCCGCACAAATACTCGGACAGAGCCGTTTACATATGTTGGAGTATGAGGAGTTGCACAATTCATTCGTGAAAATGAAATTTTGTGCCGGACCAGTACTCGAACCCGGATATCCCGCTTTACGCTTGCGGTCATCTTAAGCGCCTCGACTGTCTCAGTAAGCCTGCAGGACCGACCCAGAATTCCATACGTCACCACGTGCCTACGTCCTATAGTCGCACAACTGCCTTGGTTACAGCACAGAGAGAGACTTACGAATACTGTCGCAGCCGCGTCTTGGCATGAAATACCACATTGCAGTGCCTGTGTTTTAACGAATTACTCTGAAATGTCCTTCAGATATGCATGCATGTGCTAGGATGGCCGTGGTGGTTACAGCGACCTCTAGCACAAAAGTGGGAATTTCGAGTTCGAGGCCGGGTCGGAAAATATTTCCATTATAAGCCATATATTGTACAGCCGGAAACTGATTATGTTCCTAATTGGGAATACATTTCTTCTATTTCATACAGTTGTCGAAACTAGCAATGCCTGTTCCTTTAGACACGCATCCATGTCTGAAGGACGTTGCTGAGTACATCGTAAGAACACAAGCACGGCAGTATAATAGTTCTTCGTACGCGCCGGTTAAAAATAAATAAATAAATAAAAAGTAAAAATGTAAGTTTCTGTGCTCTCTGTTGTGTTGAAGAGAACCAGAAATTTCTTCGGCACTTGCAACCAGAACGTATCACTGTGATTGTTAAACACTCCCATTATAATTGTTTGAGCTAGACACTGTTACCGCCTAAAATATGGAGAATAATATAAAATACAATGAAATAATAAAACAATAAAATTACAATGAAAACGTAATGTTACTTGATTGCAAACAAACATCAACACTCCAAAATTAAGCTTGAGCACTGAAATACTCATTAGGAACAGGCAACTTGTTTCTGCTACGAAACGCACTGTTATTTTCATCAAAATTGCGTGAATAGCCTTTCTTCTTCATGTTTCACGTTGCTATGGCGCTTTAGGTGCTCCCTCTATCCCTAGCGTATAGAATCAGTTCCTGTCCGGTATAATCCACTATCCGATACTACCTGACCTTCCCTTGTATGTTGTGAGTAAGAAGGATTCAGTGACATAAACGCATATACACGCTATCATTTTTTTTCCTCTCAGACATGAATGTAGTATGATACAGAATAACTAGCACATTTCACATGGCACTGTACAATGATTTGCAGATTAGATGAGGTTCGCAGTGGTCGTTAACTACAGTAAATACCTTCATGGCTCATATTCTGAAAGCAGCTCATGTGCTTGGTTTTCGTATACACCACGGGGCTTTTTTTGACGTTGGTGTCCGTGGTACTAAATGAATTGCAGCGCTCTCCATTAGTGTTTAGATCTCACTCGGATCTATGCGTACGTAATGTCATTACAGGACTTCCTGTTCTCTGCGGCTTTTCTGGTGTTCGGGGGAGATCGGTTCTTGCAGAGAGCGCCGGACGCGAAGCCGTTTATCTGCGCGGAGTGCCGGGCAGGCGCGCAGTCTGTTTCGAAATCGGCCTCCAGACGTCAGGCTATTAGCCGAGGCGGGATTTCCATTAGGGGCTGCGAGCGGCCGCGTCCATACCGATGAGCGCGCTGCACCGCGGCACCCCGTAAACTCGCCCCTCCCTGTCTTACAGTCTGTGTCCCGCTCTCGTGTCTCCAGGTCCCTGTCTCCCTCTATCTAATTGCATGTCCGTGTGTGTGTGTGTGTGTGTGAGTGTGTGTGTGTGTGTGTGTGTGTGTGTGTGTGTGTGTGTGCTCTTGCTCGTATGCTTGTCTCTGCACGTGTGCCTCTGCATGGGCGTAGGCGTGTTTGTGGGTGTTTGCTACTGAGTACGGGATTGATTCTAAGCTCATCTAAATGCAGCGAGCGGTCTAGGTGAATAACGGTGCTGCACTGTTGCTTTGTGTCAGTCGAGGTCCTAGAAATCCAGACTCGTGGGTACTTACAGACATCAGCACTTAACGAACGGCACTTCATATGTCGTAGGAAACTTTTGTAGCGATGTTAGGTCAGAGGCGTGTCTAGTATCTACTTGTGGTACATATTCATTTGCCTTGCAGCATAATGATTTGCTTACTAACTAGAGTTTGTCCAGACTGTGATGTATTCAAATAAAAGAACAAAAGAAAGAAATAAAACAACGTACACTGAGTACACTTTGGCTCAGCATGTGACTGAAATGTCTCGGTAATTCCTTGAAGCCAGTGTCATCGCTGCCTTAAAATTTTGTCTTATTGTGCTCTATTGACAGAAAGCGCTAACAACATTAACGTTAAAAGAAGGGGGGGGGGGTTGAGACTGGCTTATATTTCAGTCGAGACATAGAAATCATTGTTTTTCGATAAACATTACGTTTAAAGCTGGTAATAAAATAAGTTAAATCTCGGAGATGGTGAGCCGCGCGGGGTAGCCGCGCGGTCTACGGCGTCTTGTCGCGGTATGGGCAGCTACCCCCGTCGGAGGTTCGAGTCCTCCCGTGGGCATGAGTGTGTATGTGTGTTTTCCTTAGCGTAAGTTAGTTCAAGTTAGATTATGTAGTGCGTAAGCTTAGGGACCGACGACTTCAGAAATTTGCTCCCGTAAGACCTTATGACAAATTTCCATTTCGGAGATGGTGGTTTCTATATTCTGTTATTATTCACCTGACTTTTGCTGGTTTCGTGATGTGTCGTTATCTTGTAAATTTCTGCAGGTGATACGTAGAATACAAGTACAGGGCGAGATATGTGAATCTTAAAGACAATCTGAGGAAGGAAAGGATGTAGATCTCTATAGACCTTGTGAATCTGAATGAAATCATATTGTATATTCCATCGCTAGGTTTTGTAACATATCTTTGGAACGAGTTCAGTTTGTAGTGTTACAAACTGAAGCGGCGTAATATCCCAAACAATTTCGTTAAAAAGAAAACATTTTTCTTCTTAAAAGCTGTACTCTAAGTTAATGAAGGGCACATTTTCTGAAACAAATGAGAACTTTAGTGTAGTTCGTTAAAGTCTAAGTTTTACATTGTGTAGTTGAGATTTTATGTGTAGAGGAAGTTGAAGTTACTTACTATCAGATAACGACCATGACAGGTGAACAGTTTAAGTTGTGAAGAATATACAGTGCCTGACGGAAAAGTGGCAAAGTTGAAAGTCGATGTAAATTCCTGTACGTACAAACCATTGGCAGATACAGAAATTTTGAGAGTTCAAATTCTCTTTGATAGATGGGACGTCACGAGAGTGAATGAATGTTATTCGCGTTTAATGTTGTTGATTAGTCTGGTAGGGGGTGTAAGGGACTTGAACCGCGCCAGATGTGGAAGGATCAATGTGAAAGACACGGAAACGCCACATATTGGTGTAAGACAGCGTTATCAGTAACTGACAGCCCGTGAGAGGGACCACATGGAGGATCTCCATTTGGCCGGCTGGTAGAATCGTGCAACATCCAGATTTGTGGGACATTCACACGTGACAGTGGCTTGTTGTTAGACTGCTTGTGAATATGAGGCCAGGCATTCTCACCTTCAGTGTTCCAGTCGAGCATGTCTCACTACCAAAAATATTGAGCACCAAGCATGTTGCAACCCAATCACATCTGCACCTGCCATCCAGAAACAGGTAATGGAGTCCGTGCAACGTTCACACGTAGGCTGCTATTAGCACCACAGCACAAACGTCTGCATTTTGAGTGGTGCCGTGCCCAGGAAGCATGAGCTGCTGATGAACGGCGTCGTACTGTGTTCAGTGATGAATCGCCACTCTTCACTGCACCAGTTGACCATCGACGGGGAGTATGGCAGCTACCTGAGAAGAAGTCACACTGTTCCAGTGTTTTGGAGAGGCAAAGCAGTCTTCACTCTTGAGATCATGCTGTGCGAAGCCATTTGGTATGACATTAGGTCACAGCTATTAGTGACAACCGTATGTCACGGATAACTTGCACACTTATAAACCGATCGAGGTGGCGCAGCGGTTAGCACACTGGACTCTCATTCAGGAGGACGACGGTTCAATCCCGCGTCCGGCCATCCTGATTTAGGTTTCGCATGATTTCCCTAAATCGCTCCAGGCAAATGCTGGGATGGTTCCTTTGAAAGGGCACGGCCGAATTCCTTCCCCCGTCCTTCCCTAATCCGATGAGACCGATGACCTCGTAGTTTGGTCTCTTCCCCCAAAACAACCCAACCCCACACTTGTAAGGTGGCATAATAAGTGAAAGTCATATTCGCGCCTTACATGATAGCTTTATACATCGCAATGGGAAGGTGACTGTGACACGTAACTTAATTTGGCGGTAATGAGCAAATTTTCCTATCAGTATGAAATGCAAAAAGGGATGACACTCAATCGATGGTAATTAACACACCGTTCCTATAATGCATGTTTGAGCGGAATGTGAAACGAGCAGCGAGAGTTGTTTTAGTCTGGAATTCAGAGGGACAAGGGCAGATGGGGAGAGTGAGTATAATGGCCCATCTGAGGGAGGACAGAAAAAAAAATCTTTTAGTAAACTGCGTTTCCGAATTCCGAAAGGCTACGAAACAAGACCAGTGACGCATTTTCTATCACGTGTCCAGTGAGTGGTAGACACGTGAGAGAGTCAATGTATGCATTTAGGCTTCTGGAATGGGTACAAAACGTCCGATTGTCGGAAACGCGCTAGGAAGGAGAAAAGAGCCAAAGTTTCGACGCAATTTAATGGTAGGGACCTTGAGATTGGTTGAGAGAGAGTTTCCACGAAATAAGAGGAACGCTCCTATTGGTCGAAAAAAGCTGTGACGTGAAGAACGAAAGAACCCAGGGGGGGGGGGGGCAGTTCAGCTATGAGTAAGACAAGACAGAAATTTTAGAGGAATCTTTTCTGAACTGGCGTCAAGTGCAGAACGGAGACCATAATGCTATGAGGAATAATTTGTGTGGACACTGCGTTCACAGCGGCTGATATCCAGCTAGAAATTAGCTGTAGCATCGTTTGGCTCTAACTGTGGAGAAACGAACCATCCTATTAGTTAATTGTTCTTGCGAGAACTGAGAGAGCATTATAATATGCACGCTGCTCCTACCATGCGCGTGTATACCGCCACATTCTAGGACTAAGGATGAGTACGCGTTCTGTCGTTTAACGAGTAACATAGGGAAAGTTTCTGCTGGAAAATTCAGCAAAGGTGTAATTACTTTTATAGGAATTTCAGTGGAATAGAGCGGCCTAGCAGACGACAGCTCATCGCAGCTTAATGTAAATACCGCGTGCACAAGTGTAATCTTATTGGTTCACCAGCATGCATCCACTGTAAACTCGAGCAACCTTGGGTAACCTGTTGCTCAATTTGTCACATAACTAACTATCTAGCGTAGGCTTGATTGTTATCCTAAAAATAGTGCTGAACTTTGAACCGGAATCGGACGATTCTCGTAGTACTGCCCAAAATCATAACGTAAGTGTACGAACAATTTTGTAAAGAAACTTCTAGTTAAACTTCAATATTGTCGTTTTTAGGACAATTCAACCTTCTGAGAGTTAATATTTAATACTGTAGTATTTAGAATTATTTCACTTTTTTATGTTGATGAGATGCCTTATCCTAACAACTGTTGTTTGTTGTCACATTGAAAACTGTGTAAAAGCGCGTATTGTTGTGCTAATATTGCGACATTAAACATGTAATTTCAACTTACACAGTAGTCTTCAATCCTAGAATAAGTAAACAATAAATATTGCACCGTGCACATTTTTTTCATGCAACAGTATCATGGCCGCGCGGGATTAGCCGAGCGGTCTAGGGCGCAGCAGTCATGGACTGTGCTGCTGATCCCGGCGGAGGTTCGAGTCCTCCCTCGGGCATGGGTGTGTGTGTTTGTCCTTAGAATAACTTAGGTTAAGTAGTGTGTAAGCTTAGGGACTGATGACCTTAGCAGTTAAGTCCCATAAGATTTCACACACATTTGAACATTTTTTGAACAGTATCATGGTGCTACTTATTAGCAGGATAATGCTCTTTCGCACATGGCATCTGTCTCTATGAACTGTCTGTTTCATGTTGAGCCAATCCTATGGCCAGTAAGATTCCCAAATCTGGCCCCAATAGATGGTGGATGGTACCAGCTCGGACATCGGTTCTGTCTCAGTGACAATATCCAAGATGTAATGGACCAGCATGCCTCAGGAGAGGAGACTACGGCTTTGTGACACCTTTCCCAAACGAATCAGAGCATGCATCCTGGCCAGAGGGTGCAACGTCATACTGGGTAAGTCGGTTCGCACGACAATGGTGTCTGTAAATTTGACACGATTTCATAATCACAAAAATAAAACCGTATGCCCTCTCAATCCATGAAGATACATTTCCATTGCTCTTCCTCTTTTCAGCGGTGAACATTTTTATCAGGTGGTGTACATTGCGTGATGTACGGCGAAACAGTTACCGATGTGAGCATACATTATCAACGTTCAGAAAAGCGAACATGAACATGCACGTTGGATACGTATAGCGAATAAATTTTATTATAGGAATAGTAAACAGTCACTCATTAAAAAAATTTCCGACTGGAATCCTCTGTGCCCCATAAAAAGCTCACTGAGTTTCGGATGAAACTAGTTGCCAATGAGCGGCACTTAACATAATTAATATTACCCACATAGCACGCAGCTAAGCATTGGACTATGGCTACTATCATCAACAACCAGTCTCTACAACAAGCTACTATCAAGTAACTTGTAACTTCCCACGGGTATATCAAAATACAATCTTCTGTACAACAACAAATATACAGAATTCGATCTTGCACAGCAGAATAACAAGGTACTTTCTTTGTACAAACGACGAACCAAATCAGTCACGCTCATAGTGCAATAAAACCAGATAAGTTTCTTTATAACAGTCACTCTTTATGCGTAGAAACAACATATAAAAATGGCTTTCGCCTTTAGAGAACACATTTACACACCCAGTATGCTATCAAAAAACGAGCGTAACAAGTTGCACTATAACCACGAAACTTCCATGCATATATCACTTTTTAACCAATCCACTCAGTGCACCGCTTGTTGCAGCCTTCGGCAACTCAGGCTCGTGTTCCTCTTGAAATGTAGAAGTTCCTTTCACTGCCTTCGCCGAACACGTCGTTCTCTGGCCTCGAAAAAGACAACACCTGCTCGATCGTGTTGTTTACGTCTACGCATCGGCCGGGCTCCGCCCTGCCCGTCAGCGATGCCCCATTCACAGCTCCTCGGCGAACCAGCTTGGAGAAAGCTTCTCATTCTTGGCCGTGCAGCAAAAGACTCCCATTCTGTTCGTCACTGCTCCATCTGGGCCACAGGGGTGCTGGCGGTATGACGCCAGTGTGACTCGCCATCAATCATGACTCTCTGGCCGTGGGCACAACGAATGTGCTGATTGACAGGGAACAGGATTACAGTAGGTGGAATATATGATCACATACACTGACGGAAAAAGGTGCATCACTAAAAATGTAGAGTAATGAAAATTCTGGAATACACTTGTCTAGATAACGGATTTAAGCGATTAATATTGTAAGGTCACAGGTTAATGTTAGAGCGAGGTAAGCCATTGCAAATGTGAAATGCTGGTACAATAGTAACCACCAGAATGGTGAATAAAAGCATGCAAACTGCATGCGTTGTGTTGTACAGGTACCGGATGTGAGTTTGTGGAAAGAAGTTCCACGCCTGTTGCACTTGGTCGATCACTACAGGGATGCGTAAGGCTGTTTGCGGATGATGATGGCACGTATGTGCTCGAATGGAGACAGATTTGGTGATCGAGCAGGCTCTCACTGTGAAGATGGCAAAGAGGTAGATTGTCGAAGTGTTTGGAGGAGAGTTTTATGTGGCTGCAAGGACGAAACTTAATGGGATAGACATTCCGCCGTGAAACCGTGAGGAATAAAAATGTAATTATGCAGCTTTGTGTTTTGCAAGGTGATAATTAAAACTTTTTCAACCCTTTGTATACCGGTACATCGCACACGAAGACTAAAATACGACACAATGTGTCGTGTATGAACTATTTAGAGACACATATCTCCTGGGCTCTACATCCGAAAGGACTCTGACAGGCAGTGACTGACATTAGTGAAAACTGTACTTTCTCAGTCTCAGTAGCAATGGCTGGCTGATTACACGCTGGTGTGCAAATTACGGGACAGAAAAACTTTCGCATGGTGCGTCACCTCCAAGTAACATAGCTCGATGAATCTTGGACCAAACGTAGAAAGAACTGCTGCAGTACGTTATAGAGAGTAACCGAAATAAATACTTAGTCAGACGAACAGAAATGATTTATTCAAAGATAATAATTACACTGAAGTCACCGTGATTTATGCTGCTCCCCTAGACATTACAAAACGCGCGACATGGTTCTTAATAGGTGTGTAATTATCACAGACAGCATTGCATATTGTGGAATGTGCTCCTGTCTTGGCCACAATATTCATCCACTACTGTGGTTGACAACTACTGGATCATTGTTGATGCATAATGTTGGACGTACCCTCATATGGCGAGAGGTGAGAGCACCTAATGAAGCGAGGAATTTTGTAGAACATAATCGTTTTGGTGTTCCACATGAAAAGGTGTGTGAAGGTCTAATGTTGCGTGGGCATTCTGACGTCCAAATCTTTGATCACGGTACAGAACCATCACGGTTATAATGACATAGGACTTTTTATCCATGTGCATCTTTTCTATTCGGCCCTGGCGTCATATGTACGGATGACAATGTGGGACCCCATCGAACACCATAGGCGAACGAGCTATTCCAACAAGAGGGTATCCGGCGAATCGACTGGCCTGCTCGTTCCCCAGACTTATAATCCATGGAGTATGTGTGAGATGCATTAGGGAGACATACTGTAGCACGTCTGCATGGACCATTGATCATGCAGCAGTTGTCAACAGCTTCTTACTAACCTTGTGAGGTAACGGGTGAGTTATGGCACCCTGGAAATATTCTGAGTTCGGAGCTGGCCTGGCCACACGGGCTGCTCGGCAAGCCGGGGCTCTTTAGCAACCATGTGGTGCCGATTATTTGCTGGAGCAAAAGGGGTACCCCCAGTACGTGGTCATGGCCAACCGCATGACTGGGAATTCGACGCTGACGCTGTGTTGAGGACTGTGCTTTGTGTCAGTGAAGGAGATTTGTATGCTGGGAGCGCCAAGATGGCGGCCTTTGTGAAACCATAAAGGCAGACATTTCACAATTCATGTAGAAATTACCAATAGCCAGAGGAATCATTATACCTTAAAAAGAAACAAGTACATTACCATTATTTTTACGACTATTATGGTGGTGTAATCAGATTTACAATATCTTTATTAGTTTAAAGTTTGGTATCTGATTTAAATTGTACGACTAACACCCAATAACGAATTTCCAAAATCTAAACGGTTCATCCGATTTTGTCGATCGACATGTCTTTAGAAAGCTATTAGTGTAAACCTAAATTGGCAGGAATTACAGGCATGTAACTTACTGGGGTTATTGGAGGTCAAAGTGGCCAATTACTATTGATCGTGTCAGGCCATAAGTACTCCACAGTTACACGAAAAAACGGTAGCAGCATGCTTATAAATATATTTATTCCTCTATGTCTTTGTTTATATCTGATATATACTATTCATGAAGAAATCGGTGAAATATTTACTGTGTTTTAGAAAGCACAGAGACATTAGGCTACTGGCCTACTTTTGTTTCTATTCCTTAGATATATGTTTATTTGATTTGTTTATGTATTTAATAATGTGTGTTAGACCGTGTTTATGGTTCATCCGTAGGAATATTTATTTAATTTAAAGTTATTCAAATGTAAATCCAGTATTTCTTATGTGTTTCATATGTTTGTAAGTGTGTGTTGGCTTGGAGACATGGCAGGAGCGCTCTAGCCAATCACAGCACTCGTTACTACGGTAAACGACTACTGAAGTCAATTGAGAGACTGTATGGAAGTGGGGGAGGAGCATCGGGTCACACAGGATATGGGGGGAGTGCTGGACTTGGTGGGTGTTAAGCAGTATGCGCGTGGTCCAAGGAGATAGAAATATTTCGTAGTACCGACTTTTGCACTTGTGAGATTTCCGTGGCTTCCGCAGTGAGGGCGCAGTATTCGTTTAGAAGTGTACATCTCGCGAGCTGTGTTGATGCTCATAACTCAAAAAATGTTCAAATGTGTGTGAAATCTTAAGGGACTTAACTGCTAAGATCATCAATCCCTAAGATTACACACTTCTTAACCTAAATTATCCTAAGGACAAACACACACACCCATGCTCATAACTAATTACGTGAAGTAGGAATCTATTGTTTCCCTGTTATTCAACTTATATTTTATTTAATTGCTCGACCATCGACACAAATAAGTGTTTTACAGCAATAAATGGCAGTCTCAAAGGTACTTCTGCTATCGTAGTCATCATTTAAAGTCGTTAAAATAGTACCTGCAGATTTTATTTAATTGCAATCTTTCATTCATAAATTTCTATATTACATTCAAAATTCGCAATTGCTGAGTGATAGGAACCTTCGACCATTCTGTTCATGTGTATATTCATATTACCTTGTAGCTAGCAAGGCAGCATGTTGCAGCGGAATGTATCCTAATCCGTCCTTGGTGATCACACATGTTATTAAGAACGAAGCTCAGCCGTTTTTAATATCTATGGAACCGTCACGAATCGTGGTGACTTCATTGTCTGAATAAAAGAGTCATTCTGTTCGCCTCATTGCGTCTTTATTTCCGTACTTTCTGTACTACACTATAGTACTTCTACACATGTGTGGCCCACGTTTCATCCAGCTATCATACTTACCAGTGACACATAATGCGTAAGTTACTTACTCCCTCAATTTTCACATAAGCGCACGTTACCTTTCGTATCACGTTAATGTTCGGTTGGAGTCAGGGGCCCAGCTTTGTCTGTTCACTCGTGCATTCCTGTTGCGGTGTGACGAAGTGAGCTGAGGTATGGACTGACCTGTGGCGTGGTTGGCGTCCCCCGGCCCCTGGAACTGGAAGGAGGCGCGGAAGCCCTGTCCGGGCCAGCGCGAGCGCGCCGTCAGCTCCACGTAGAGGCTGGAGCCCGTGGACAGCACCTCAAGGTGCGACGCCTCGTCGCACAGCACCGCCACCGCCGCCGCCGACGGACTGGGCCCGTCGAAAACCGACACCATGTCCGGGCTCTCCAAGCAGCTGTAACAAGCGCGCTGGTTCTCAGCTCCCCAACGTTGTACCCACGTAGGAATCTTTATTTTTTTTCACTGCCTAACGAAAGGTTATCAGAAGTTTAAGGGCATATTGTACTTACGGAGGAACAAGTTACGACTTATACAAACAGAATATAAACATGGAAATATGCTAAACTCTATGTGATGTTCTATTCCTTTACTTAGTCACCTCAAGAGTCACGTTCAGCCGCCTCTTTCTTCCTGCACCCGTACCTCTAACTGAAATTTATTAGATCGTCGAATTATTAAATACGAATCTTGGGCTTTTCTAGAGCAGCATCCGTTCGTAGGGACACTAACCTGTAAGCACGTGAACACCGTAAGGTTGGCAGCAATAAATAAAACTTGACCAACATCTCTTCCGTTTAGTAATATGTATCACACAGAGAGGTAATGGTGCATATTCAGAAAGAAACTACAACACAAAATGCTTGGAAAACTTGGAAAGGATAAGACGAATTATTAAAAAGGCCACACCGATATACATTGTGAGTCAAAGTGTTGAATATTCTCCATACTCTGAAACGTAACGGTCGATTTGGTAGCGCCCTCACACAAAGTCCCTCCTGAAAGCTAGTTTTCAACGTTATTCTGTAGCACCTCATCTCAGATGTTTCAATTCTATTTTCTTTCCGGTGTTTCCATGATCCATGTCTCTTCACGATACAATGCTGAGCTCCAAATATAAATTCTCAGTAATTTCTTCCTCAAATTTGTATCTGTGTCCGATACTAGCAGACTTCTCTTGTCCTCGAATACACTTCTTGACATTGCTAATATGATTCTTAGGTCCTCCTTGCTGCATTCGTCTTGATTTCTTCTTTTTTTGCCTAAGTAGCAGAATTCCCTAACTTAGTCTACTTGGTGATCATCAATTGTGATGTTAACTTTCTTGCTGTTCTCATTTCTATTACTTCTCGTTACTTACGTCTTTCTCCGATTTACTCTCCATCACTATACTGTACTCATTAGACTGTTTGTTCTATTCAGCACATTGTGCATTCTTCTCCACTTTCACTGAGGATAACAATGTCACCAGCGAATCTTGTAATTAATATCCTTTCACTCTGAATAAAGCTGTTGAATCTTTGTTTATTTCCATCACTGCTTCTTCGAATAATGGATTGAACAGTAGGAGCGAAAGACTACAACAGTGCGTTACACCCATTTTCATCGAGCATTTAGTTCTAGGTCTTCCACATTTATTGTTCCACTGTTCCACTGTTGTTGTTGGTTCCTGTACATATTATATACTTCCGGTCTTTTTTGACATAGGCTCACGTCGCTTTGCTGTTTCTGATTTCCTGAAATCTGCTGAGAAAAGCAGCCTGTCTTTCAAAATATTCAGCAAAAAGACAGAGTTTGTTTTCGAGTAAAATAACTTTTCCTAACATGGGAAAAAATTACTTCGTGTCTCCTGCGTTTTACGATTGAGCTGGTTTCGATGAGACGTATCTTCAATCATGAAATAAAATTTTGGATCCACTGATCGTTAGTTCTGAATAGTAAACACCTTTCTAAAGAAAATGCTTCAATTCCTGTTTGTAAGAAAGCGAAACATTTCAGAATATTTCCTTTCCATAATAAATGTATCTTGGTATGCAGCAGAACATATGAGTACTCAAGCTCACTTTAAGAATGGCTATGATTAAAAGCTTTAGCTCCAATGGAGATCGAAAATCTTAATACCGATTTCCATAAATTTGCAAATTTAATCTGCAAGTATCAGCACACAAAGCACTTCCTGATGAATAATGCAATGGTAATTCATTTATTTTTTCAAAATGGCAACAAACTCTTTCTTTACACCGGTCTCAGTTTACGACTCGCCTGTTACAACTGTGACAAATTTGTCTTGTGGAATACGATATTTTTTATTGCTCTCAATTGCAGCAATTAATACTTCCTCTCCGCCTTTGAGTGCAAATAATCCTAAGGTTCCTTCTTTATGGCATGCAGATGAAATAACTCACACAAAAAGAGAAACACACTGTTTCATTTATGTCAGAAGACAAGTCAGCTGCTATCGATAAAGCTGGAACCAATTTAACATCTTCGAGTTCCTGGTTGGTTATTGTGGGAGAGGATTCTCTGTTCCACCTTTCACTGTTCCAGCAAAAAATGGTAACTCATGAGTAATTTTTAGAATATAGTTGTTCTTAAAATCTCGAAACAGCTATTCGGACACAATTATTAAAGACCTTCTTAAGAGAGGACTTCAAAAAGTAGGTTTCACATTAATATGGGAAGCCGAGTAACATTTACTGAACGGTGCACTACACTTCAAAGTCACACAGACACGTGACACCATTTCTCAACATCGTCACCAAGTCTCTGTAAATAACGCCCGGAAGGTTCTGCCGATCATTCAGTTTCTCGGCGATAGAAATTTGCTCCTCAGTCACGGAGCCTTTTGTAAACTCTTGTGTGAACGTCCCACTGTCGGAAAATCTGCGATCGCTGCGAATCATTTCCTCGATTTCCTGGATATTTTCGTCTGTGGTCGATCAGCATCAGCCACATCTGTCTAGCTTTGGCCGTCTTGTAGGCACTATTTCACTACGTCTGTAGGCGCCATAGCATTTGGTCCACATGATATCAGAATTTCACGGTTAATCTGTGTGGTATTTACACGTTTTGCCCGCAGGAATCATACTCACCCGCGCACTTCAACTTTGGAGTACGTTCGCAGTATCCGCATGATTTCAATCCCACAGTGAGGCGCCTGTTACCAGTACTGCAGCAGAACTGTGCCTGCAGGAAATACAGAACATGTCTTCTCTCCCGAAAACGCCCCATTCTTGTTGCGTAATGGTTTGAAGGTGCGAGGACGTGTGCAGTGTTACGGTATTTCAAGGTTTATACCGATAATAATAACAATGCAGTGTTCCCTCGGATATGCATGTATGTATGCATCTCCGAAGGAACAGGCACTGCTACGATTACAGCCGTTATGAAATACATAAAATGTATTCACAGTTGTGAATATCGACAAGGGTGAGCTGCAGCTCTGCAGGAACATTACATCGTTCTTTTTAACAACACAAGAACTGTTATACGTTTTTATCAAAAAAATTGTTCAAATAGCTCTGAGCACTATGGGACTTAACATCTGAGGTCATCAGTCCCCTAGAACTTAGAAGTACATAAACTTAACTAACCTAAGGACATCACACACATCCATGCCCGAGGCAGGATTCGAACCTGCGACCGTAGCGGCCGCGCGGTTCCAGACTGTAGCGCCTTGAACCACTCGGCCTCTCCGGCCGGCATACGTTTTTATCCGCCGATACAGGGATTACATAATATGTGCATAAGTACAGGTTTTGACACAGGAACGACCATATGGGGAAGTTTGGTTCTAGCTGTGAGTAGTGCACGGATAGCCAAAGCGGTTGAGGTGACTGCTAGCGTACAGAGGGAAATCCGGGTTCGAATCCGGTTCAGGTACAAATTTTCATTGTCGTCATTGGCTTATACAGATGATGGTTGTTCGTATTCGCATCTGCGAATACATTTCATGGATATGACAACGGCTTTAGTCGCTTCACAGCTTTTTCCTTTGGACATACACTACTGGCCATTAAAATTGCTACACCACGAAGATGACGTGCTACAGACGCGAAATTTAACCGACAAGAAGAAGATGCTGTGATATGCAAATGATTAGCCTTTAAGAGCATTCACACAAGGTTGGCGCCGGTGCCGTCACCTACAACGTGCTGACGTGATGAAAGTTTCCAACCTACTTCTCATACACAAACAACAGTTGACCAGCGTTGCCTAATGAAACGTTGTTGTGATGCCTCGTGTAAAGAGGAGAAATGCGTACCATCACGTTTCCGACTTTGATAAAGGTCGGATTGCAGCCTATCGCGATTGCGGTTTATCGTATCGCGACATTGCTGCTCGCGTTGGTCGAGATCCAATGACTGTTAGCAGAATATGGAATCGGTGGGTTCAGGAGGGTAATACGGAACGCCGCGCTGGATCCCAACGGCCTCGTATCACTAGCAGTCGAGATGAGAGGCATCTTATCCGCATGGATGTAACGGATCGTGCAGCCACGTCTCGATCCCTGAGTCAACAGATGGGGACGTTTGCAAGACAACAACCATCTGCACGAACAGTTCGACGACGTTTGCAGCAGCATGGACTATCAGCCTGGAGACCATGGCTGCGGTTACCCTTGACGCTGCATCACAGACAGGAGCGAGTGCGATGGTGTACTCAACGACAAACCTGGGTGCACGAATGGCAAAACGTCATTTTTTCGGGTGAATCCAAGTTCTGTTTACAGCATCATGATGGTCGCATCCGTGATTGGCGACATCGCGGTGAACGCCCATTAGAAGCGTGTATTCGTCATCGCCATACTGGCGTATCACCAGGCGTGATAGTATGGGGTGCCATTGTTTACACGTCTCGGTCACCTCTTGTTCGCATTGACGGCACTTTGAACTGTGGACGTTACATTTCAGATGTGTTACGACCCTTGGCTCTAACCTTCATTCGATCCCTCCGAAACTCACATTTCAGCAGGATAATGCAAGACCGCATATTGCAGGTCCTGTACGGGCCCTTCCGGATACAGAAAATGTTCTACTGCTGCCCTGGCCAGCAGACTCTCCATATCTCTCACCAATTGAAAACTTCTGGTCAATATTGGCCGAGCAACTGGCTCGTACAATACGCCAGTAACTACTCTTTATGAACTGTGGTATGGTGTTGAAGCTGCATGGGCAGCTGTACTTGCACGCGCCATCCAAGCTATGTGTCACTCATAGCCCCGGGCGTATCAAGGCCGTTATTACGGCCAGAGGTGGTTGTTCTGGGTACTGATTTCTCAGGAGCTATGCACCCAAACTCCGTGAAAATGTAATCACATGTCAGTTCTAGTATAATATGTTTGTCCAATGAATACCCGTTTATCATCTGTATTTCATCTGTGTGTATCAGTTTTAATGGCCAGTAGCGTAGATACATGTCCGAAGTAACACTGCATCGTTATTTTTAACAACACAAACGCTGTTGTAAGGCATTAATCCTCTAATACCGGGCAGCTACTTTGAATTTCGCCTGTGTGCGGGAGTTACATAGTTCGTATACCAGTTCAGGTTTGGAAGTTTGGTTAGCCAAAGCGGTTAAGGCAAACGCTTGCGTAAAGCGGGAAATCCGGGTTAGAGTCCTGAAACAGCACTAATTTTCTGTGTCGTCATTCGCTTATAAGCTGAGGGTTGTACGTATTCCCAACTGCGAATACATTTTCTGTATGTGTAATTTTCTTTGTAATGTGTCCTCGTACATTTTCACAGTCTGTATATGGTTTTCCTCTCTTAGCAATCTCTTCACTAACCACAAAACTTGCAGTGTTAATATTGTGAAAAGTTGACTCAGTAATTAAATACAGAACTTGACTTTTATTGACTCTTCTTAATTTCCTCAACTTCTTTTTTCTTTGCATCACATACAGGACATTGAGTGTTAAATGACAGTGTATCGCCAAATCCGATTTCTTGTTATGAAACAATTTTTCCCGACAAATAATGCATTTCAAAAGGCCTTTTGAGATATGAATAAATGCGAAAGTTTCGGTCCATTCATTTCTAAGTTAATGGATTTCCTCTTACAATTTTCTTCACTTCTTCTTTGTAGCCATGTCAATGACCTAAAAATGTTTCATCTTATAATAATGAAGCCATCAACACAAAATCAGTACAGTTCTTGCACTGATGACGAAAATTTGCAGTGGAACGGAAACATTCCGCTAACTTTACGTTTCGAGTAGCGTTTGCGGCCGCGACAAGCACTAACCATGCCACAATGAGACTGCGGGCTGAGTGGCTCACTCGACTCGCGCATTAATCGCTCGCCCTCCCTTTGCGTACAGGCCGACTGAAAATTCGTGCCCCGTAAATGCGCTGAACTGCAGCGAGTGGATGAAAGAGTGCCGCTGGTGGGGAAACCTTGGAGGGAAGCAAAGAGCTTCGGACAGAAGCAGGTAAAATTGCCAGTCGCAGGGGTGGGGAACTTTAACTGTAGTTGTAGTCGTTCCTGCAGAGGCAGGTGCTCGGTAGTAATACATTGTAGAACACGCTGCGATGATACTTGACGATACACATTCACATTTTATCTCTCTGGAAATACACGTAATCGCTCACACGAAATATTTTGTAGAAGAGCCAGACGCAAAAGAGCTGCATGTAGCTCGCAAACCGCGGATTTCAGGACTGTGATCTAAAAAGGTGGAGTGTTCACTAATAACCTCTCTATATAAGAATATTTAAGCCAGCTGGGAAGAGAAGTCAAGGATGTCAGAGGAAGCGATGGTTACCGTAACAAATAAAATAGAAATGTCCGAAGTGAAGATAATGATGATCATCAGATGTACGAGAGAAAGACCTGTAGGAGATGTTGCCATTTCTTCCTCAACAGCATAGAGAGTTTTACAGAAAACATTGCAACATCTGCTCCAAAGAATGAAGTTGTGTAAGAAAGAGAAGTAAATACTGAGAGATCGTAAGAATTAAGAAATGCTTTTCGTTGACAACAATTCTACTAATTTAAACATTACTGCTTTAGTTGTGTATTTTTGTACTTGTTTTATCACTATTAAAACGTAATGCTTTTGTATTAGTGGCACATGGAAACAAATACTTTGGTGTTGGCACAAGGAAGTAGACAATTTCTTTCATGGCACTTACAGGTTTGTCAATAAATTACTTATTTTGTAATTTGTCTCATTATTTTTTGCACTTATCGGGTGGGGAGCATAATTTTTTGGTACCAGGATGCCTTCTGGTTTTTTGCATATAAATTTAAGTTATTTCAAAAAGAGATGGATTACTTTTTGTTTCTGCTGACAAATGTGAGATTTGGAACTTAGAACCTTTTACATTTCCACTCTAATGTGTTTCAGTATAATAAGATAGACTATATTATGTTTTTGTTTTTAAAGGCATTTTGGTGCACATTTACGTGACATTGTGTTAAAAGGTCGTTCCATATCTGCGACCGTTGCCTAAGCTGTAGCACCACTTTAGCACTATTTCTAATTTACAACCAGCTTAAGCATTTCTTTGGTTAAAAATTTTTTAAAGAGAGGAAAGTCATAGACTTTCATACATATTCACCAAATCCCCTCCGGTAAAGCAGAACAACTCTAGCATTGTTCCGATTTTGGGGACCTGTCTTCCTCCACCGACATTCTGTATTTAATTTATTTTATTTTATTTATCGCCATAACTCTCCTATTTCCTTGTTGTTGGTTCTATGTTTAGGATTTTTCCGGTCGGCAGTAAGGATAATCATTTATGTAGTGTATGGTTGTAGCGTTCCTACGAATGTGATAGGTAATGAAGTTAAAGTAAAGGTAAACAAATCACAGGACGGACAAAGTTTAGGCTTTCTCTTCCCAGAAGCGAAAATTAAATTAGTTTACTTCAAAAGAGAAACCTGCTGATATGCCACTATTAGTTCCCCCAGCCCCCTTTCCCTCTTCCATGTTCGAATGATTGACGGCAGATCTACGTATAAATCTACGTATCACCTCTAATCACTTGGGTTGGTTATTTCGCAAAACGCTGTGGGAGGAGGTGATATGTTACCCCACTATCCCCAGAGCGTACTCTGCCAGAATTCTAACGAGTACAACTCGATTCTTCAAAGAATCCAATGCCCGTGTATAAAACAGCTTGAAACTTCTGATTACCTTACAAATGAGTTTTAATCTGTTACGTCTTTGACTTTAAGACTGTAACCGAGAAAAAGTTTGTAAAAGTCATATATCGTGAGCTATGAATCGTACAATGATATACACTATGTGATCAAAAGTATCCGGGCACCCACCAAAAACATAACATATCCCTATTAGGCGCATTGTGCTGCCACCTACTGCCAGGTACTCCGTATCAGCGACCTCAGTATTCATTAGCCATCGTGAGAGAGCAGAATGAGCCGCTCCGCGGAACTCACTGACTTCGAACGTGGTCAGGTGATTGGGTGTCACTTCTGTTATACATCTGTACGCGAGATATCCACACTCCTAAACATCCATAGGCCCATTGTTTACGATGTGATACTGAAGTGGAAACGTGAAGGGACACATACAGCACTAAGCGTACAGGCCCACCTCATCTGTTGACTGACAGAGACCTCCGACAGTTAAAGAGGGTCGTAATGTGTAATAGGTAGACATCTATTCAGACCGTCACACAGGAATTCCAAACTGCTTTAGGATCCACTGCAAGTACTATGACAGTTAGGCGTGAGTTGAGAAAACTTGGATTTCATGGTCAAGCGGCTGCTCATAAGCCACACATCAAGCCAGCAAATGCTAAACGACGCCTCTATTGGTCTAAGGAGCGTAAATATTGGACAATTGAACAGTGGAAAAACATTGTCGGTGTGACGAATCACGGTACACAATGTGGCGATCCGATGGCAGCGTGTGGGTATGGTGAATTCCCGGTGAACGTCATCTGCCAGCGTGTGTTGTGCCAATGGAGGCAGTGATGTTATGGTGTGGTCGTGCTTTTCATGAAGGGAACTAGCACCCCTTGTTGTTTTGCGTGGCACTATCACAGCACAGTCCTACATTGATGTTTTAAGCACCTTATTACTTAACACTGTAGAAGAGATATCGAGGATGGCGATCGCATCTTTCAACACGATCAAGCACCTGTTCATAATGCACGGCCTGTGGTGGAGTGGTTACACAACAATAGCATCCCTGTAATGGACTGGGCTGCACAGAGTTCTGACCTGAGTGCTATACAGCAACTTTTTGATGTTTGGAACGCCGACTTCGTGCCAGACCTCACCGACCGACATCGATACCTCTCCTTAGTGCAGTACTCCGAGCAGAATGGGCTACCATTCTACAAGAAACCTTCCAGCACCTCACTGATTGTATGCCTGCAAGAGTGGAAGCTGTCATCAAGGCTAATAGTGCGTCTGCACTATAGTAAATTCCAACATTACTGATAGAGGGCGCCACGAACTTGTAAGTAATTTTCAGTCAGGTGTCCGGATACTTTTGATCACATAGTGTAATTTTGCAGGTACTGCATATATATATATATATATATATATATGCAGTACCTGCAAAATTATATATATATATATATATATATATATCAATGCTGTCTGCAAAATACGTTGGAATAGAGTTATTAGTAAAGGAATAATAAATTAAAACGGTTTGCTCATGAGACGTTTTTACTGCATGAACAGCGATAATGTAGTATGCGATAAACTTTTTCCCTTACGGTATATTGTGGGGAGTTTCGGCGAGAAAAAATTTTCATGAAGTTTTGAAATTACGTGTTAAGTTTGTTGGAAATCGCTAAGTGCTTTCGTTCTCAACTGCTGGATGAAAAAAATCTTGGTAATTTGTGCGCCGTATGTTATTCTGCCTCACGTTACGTACAGTAGTACTTGCCTCACTGCAATTAACTTTTAACATAAGATTGTACCTCCTAATGCGTAAATAGGGAGAGCATTTTAAATTTTTAAATTCAGGCAACAGTTATACAAGATATTGAACATCAAGTTTATATTGCTCGTGGAAGCCGCTAGGCAGCCAGCGTGCAAATCGCACAGCACATAATGAACCAGGTGATCTGGGTTAGCCGTTTAGTAATATAGGGGGCGGCTTTTTCATTCTTTCTTTTTTTAATACAAGGCTCGATATTTACCGAACTGGGAGTCACATAGAAAATTAAAAATGTTTTATGTGCAGGTACTTCTGTACATAGTCACCTCTTTATCTTACACACTTCTCGTAGCGTTGTACCAACTTTCCACTATTCTCGTTATAGAAGGCAGCCGCCTGTGCTTTCTGCTAATTCCCTACACTGACCTGCAACCCGTCTGTGTCAACATGCTATCCTCATAGCCAGTGGTTCTTGTCAGCAAAGGGGTGAAACTCACAGGGCTGTATTGTGGGTGACCAAACACTTCCCATCGAAAACACTGCAGCAGCGTCATTGTTACAGCTGCAGTAATTTCCTACATCATTGCCGCAGTTTGCTGTCACACCTGTTGTTTACATTAAGTGGGCTGCATATAATAAGGTGGAAACAATTACTTGACGGGAGACTCTGTTGTTATAGGCATATTCCTTTAGTCATTGTTCACTGAGAACTGAAATGTGCGACGTGACGCCAATTAATGGGCATACTAGAGACCTGCGCAATAGATCATTGCACCACTTCATCGGATTGTCACTGTGACTATAATTACACATGAGCTTAGAAAAAAAAAAATATTTTGCAGCAACGTTCTCCCATTTACTAAATGCTAACGTAGCAAAATGTGTTCCATCTCGTCCAACTCCTGTGTTAATCAAATCTGATAATGATCCCTGTCTCATATCAGTATTCACGAATCGATCGAGCGAGTGTCGGTTGGTTGATTTGGGTGAGGGGACCAAACAGCGAGGTTATCGGCCCACCGGATGAGGGAAGGATGGGGAAGGAGATCGGCCGTGACCATTCAAAGGAACCATCAAGGCATTTGCCTGAATCGATGTAGGGAAATCACAGGAACCCTAAATCAGGACTGCCGGGCGCGGGTTTGAACTATCGTCCTCCCGAATGCGAGCACAGTGTGCTAACCACTGCGCCACCTCGATCTGTTGACCGAGTGTTCTGTAAGGCACTTCTATCGCGGATGAATTACAATTTTGGAATGTTCTGCCTATGAATCTCAGCATGGCATCAGTTTCTCTTGTAGTTCATTTTGTATGTTTAATCCATTTCAATTTGCTCCGAATGGTTGCTCCTACGTATTTTATGATATTTAATATTTCCAGTGACTTGACACCAATAGGTTTACTCTATAGTAGTTGATTTATGCACCTCTTTGTACACAGTATGTTAGTTTTATTTGTGTTTACGGTCAACGCCTGGTACTTGTACCAATTATCGATCCTGTTTAGGTCTTCCTGCAGTTTACTAGACTTTTCGAGCATTGCTCCTACTTGCCGACAAACATATAGCTTACGAACAGACTTATGGAGCTTCGAATATTATCAACTAGAGCATTCATATATAGTGTAAAAAACAGCGATCTTATTAATAAGGGAAAGTTCCTGAATGAGTCCATAATAATTTAAAATATTTTTTTAATTAAAGAGATTGCGTCACTTAATGTATTACTTCATTTATAACGTTATTTCAGCTACTGTCTTCATCCGATCTGTAATTGAGACTAAATGAGCAAAAGAACGAGAGGCATTTGTTATACATTTCAGGATGTAAATGTTGGTAAAGAAGCTAGCAAGTTTGTTTTAAACAAAAGAACAACGTCATCATTCTACCAACTTTTAATACATTAACTTCAAGAATATGTATATCTGTCATTAAGCTAATTATTTAAACTACCAAATTTTCTTTGTAACATTGTGTTGTTGCTTATGAACCTTACATATTTTAGATAATTAATACAGACGTTTTATATATGGAAATACTGCAGCTTACACCAGTAATGTCAATATTTCTAAGTATTTTTGACAGACATTTTGGATTTGGTAATAACGCTGAGGCCCAAAGTGTGCAATACTAGCACCATTAATTGAGTGAAGTGCATTTTGAACTGTAATAGAATGATTTAAGCATAAAACAGCATTGTGACATTTTACTTTAGAGTGCATTACGCTTTGCACCAAGTGTGGTACAAGATGGAGGCTTGAACTGTGACAAGTGAAGCTTAGTAAGCATTTAGACTGATCTACATCGACATCTACATCCATACTCCACAAGCCACCTGACGGTGTGTGGCGGAGGGTACTTTGAGTACCTCTATCGTTTCTCCCTTCTATTCCAGTCTTGTATTGTTCGTGGAAAGAAGGATTGTCGGTATGCCTCTGTGTGGGCTCTAATCTCTCTTATTTTATCCTCATGGTCTCTTCGCGAGATATACATAGGAGGGAGCAATATATTGCTTGACTCCTCGGTGAAGGTATGTTCTCGAAACTTCAACAAAAGCTCGTACCGAGCTACTGAGCGTCTCTCCTGCAGAGTCTTCCACTGGAGTTTATCTATCATCTCCGTAACGCCTTCGCGATTACTAAATGATCCTGTAACGAAGCGCGCTGCTCTCCGTTGGATCTTCTCTACGTCTTCTATCAACCCTATCTGGTACGGATCCCACACTGCTGAGCAGTATTCAAGCAGTATTCAAGCAGTGGGCGAACAAGCGTACTGTAACGTACTTCCTTTGTTTTCGTGTTGCATCACCTTAGGATTGCTACAATGGATCTCAGTCTGGCATCTGCTTTACCGACGATCAACTTTATATGATTATTCCATTTTAAATCACTCCTAATGAGTACTCCCAGATAATTTATGGAATTAACTGCTTCCAGTTGCTGACCTGCTATATTGTAGCTAAATGATAAGGGATCTTTCTTTCTATGTATTCGCAGCACATTACACTTGTCTACATTGATATTCAATTACCATTCCCTGCACCATCCGTCAATTCGCTGCAGATCCTCCTGCATTTCAGTACAATTTTCCATTGTTACAACCTCTCGATATACCACAGCATCATCCGCAAAAAGCCTCAGCGAACTTCCGATGTCATCCACAAGGTCATTTATGTATATTGTGAATAGAAAAGGTCCTACGACAATCCCCTGCGGCACACCTGAAATCACTCTTACTTCGGAAGACTTCTCTCCATTGAGAATGACATGCTGCATTCTGTTATCTGGGAACTCTTCAATCCAATCACACAATTGGTCTGATAGTCCATATGCTCTTACTTTGTTCATCAAACGACCGTGGGGAACTGTATCGAACGCCTTGCGGAAGTCAAGAAACACGGCATCTACCCGTGTCTATGGCCCTCTGAATCTCGTGGACGAATAGAGCAAGCTGGGTTTCAAACGATCGTCTTTTTCGAAACCCAAGCTGATTCCTGATGGTGCCATTAAGTGAGCTGAATGTGTTTTATGTTGTTTTAGAAGATATTCTGTATATATTTTGATCAAATATATAGTATTTAATTTGAGGCTTCATTGTGCCTTGGAACAACTATGGTACAAAGATCGAAGTTGTCTTATGGCCAAGTCGGAGGTAGAGAGAACATGAATGGGACTGGCTGTTTTGTTCTAATGATCAATGTAGTACTGGGCTGTGATTGGCTGTTCTGTTGTAATACGAGCAAAATACAGGGCTACGTTTGGGATACCAAATGTGTGTGTGTGTGTGTGTGTGTGTGTGTGTGTGAGAGAGAGAGAGAGAGAGAGAGAGAGAGAGAGAGAGAGAGAGAGAGGGAGAGAGAGAGAGAAATGGTTCAAATGGCTCTGAGCACTATGGGACATAACTTCTGAAGTCATCAGTCCCCTAGAACTTAGAACTACTTAAACTTAACTAACCTAAGGACATCACACACACCCATGACCGAGGCAGGATTCGAACCTGCGACCGTAGCGGTCATGCGGTTCCACACTGTAGTGCCTAGAATCGCTCGCTCACCTCGGTCGGCTAGAGTGAGGGAGAGAGAGAGAGAGAGAGATACAGAGGGAGAGAGTGATGGCTTAGAAACTCATGTCTGGCCTGTTTCCAACAAAAGGGCGTGGGGTAGGATAGACGAAGAACGTGATAATATTATGCGCAAGCGGTTCTGCGGTGGCAGGTATCGACCCATTCAGAAATACCCATATTAACATATGATGTTGGTTCCACGAGTGGCAATGCAGACCTTACCTCTTGAATCCAGTCGTTCGTAGAGATGGCGAATACTGCCCTGAGATACGTTACACGACACCCGCTCGACCTCTTCATATAGTTCTGTAACAGGTATTGGTTGACGAATAAACGACTCACTTCTGATACCACATCCCATCATATCCCACACGTATCCAATTGGAGACAAGTCGGGAGAGCGTGCTGGCCAGGGAAGCTGTTACACGTGTTGCAGAGCACTCCGAATGTCACAGTGTGTGGGGCACCATTACCAAGTTGTAACAACACATCACCTTCCTGCTGCAAGAACGGCAAAGGAAGCGACAAAATGAAACATTCCCATGTACTGAGCGCTGGTTAGCGTCTCCTACAGAAACACCAAATGTCAACGAGAATTGCCGCGCGGGATTAGCCGAGCGGTCTGGGGCGCTGCAGTCGTGGACTGTGCGGCTGGTCCCGGCGGAGGTTCGAGTCCTCCCTCGGGCATGGGTGTCTTGTGATTGTCCTTAGGATAATGTAGGTTAAGTAGTGTGTAAGCTTAGGGACTGATGACCTTTGCAGTTAAGTCCCATAAGATTTCACACACATTTGAACATTTATTTGAACGAGAATTGTGGTTATAGTAACCTCGGCCTTGGATGGGGCCAGTGTATTTCGGACGATACAGCGGTCACCTGGTCTACATCATTTCCCAAGCGATCCTCTGACGGAACCAGCCGAGCAATGCGCGTCCGATGCTGTGGCATGAGTGGAAGGCGATCTAGAGGTGTCCGTGCCCGCAGTCCTTGTGGCAGCTGTATTATCTCTCACTGCTGTCCTTACAATACGACGATCCTGATTTGAGTAACAGTGAGAATTATGGTATAAATTAATCATGTGTCTAAGTTCTACTGTGCTGTACACCATATCTGGCAAATAATTTAATCCAGTGCAATTAATTCCTGTTAGCATTTCACATCCGTGAAAGATAAGTGTTGAGCTAAGGGTTTGGGCCATTGCGCGTCCGAGGCAGCCATTGCCGGCAAGGCCGTGCCTATGATTCACGACGGGTCTGGCCGATGTTAATTAGGCCACCGGCCGACAGCGGCTGCGGACGACTCGGCGCGATAACAATTGCCGCTCGCCGCGCCGCCTGAATGCGCCGTTAATGCGCGTATTAAATCACGGCGAGCATTATCCGCCGTCGCCGTCGTTAATTACGTACATCCAGCGGCGAACCCATCTGCGGGATTTCGCGTGTCTCCTGCAGGCACCACCACAGGTTTTTTTACTGCAGGTTTGCGGCAGTGTTCCTTCAACTTCTCGGATGCAAATTCTGTGGGTAAGCGTAATCAGTTGGTGAACAGAATTTCAGGTAGAGATTTATTTATTCAGTATGAGACTCCTGGAGTTTCATACGTCCATATTCATTAATATGTATCATCAGACCTGTCCATGTTTGTTTTGTAGACACCAACTTTCTTTTAGCTAATGATTATATTGGTGAAGATTATAATCAAGTTGACATTGGACTTGTGGGGCGGCGAGTGGAATTTATGTTTGTTTTGTAAATGTTCCTATTATTTATGCTGTTGTTTTGCCGTTATCAACACTGGCTCTCTAACTACAATTTTGGCAACCAGAAAGTGATTTAGCAAAACGTGAAGCCTGTAATTAGAATTCCTAGTGCCCACTTCACCTGAGAAATACACTTATAGCTACAGCTTATAGCTCTGAGGAATTAGGAGATTGTCTGAAATTCATAATCAAAAACGATCGTGAAAAAAAAAATGTTCTCTGTATTCTGAAAGTCACAGATGAAAAAAAAAAGAATCCACACAACCTGACTAACAGAGCAGTTCAGAGTCTAATGCGCTGATGCAACTATAACTGTCCAAATTAAATGTTTAAATGAATGCTCGCCATAATTTGATGATAATGTTCATCAAACGCCACGCTAAATAATGGTAGAATGTCTGCCTCGCGGCGCCACGACATACGGAAACTGAAGATAGATAATTAAAGTCATCCCAGAATTAACACTTCACTCGAAAACGATTTCATGGTTACGCGTATCCCGAGTAACCTAATACGGCATCCGAGGCTGTTTATAGCTATGATACCGACGCGACGCGACTCCCGACACAGGTGGTGTGCTAATCAGCGTCTGGAGGAAACTCGGGCCTTCCTTCCTCGCGCAGCGTTCTTATATATAAAGCCGCGGTGCAGACTGCTAAGGGAACGCCTGATGAAATCGGCTCTCCCGACTAGCCGCTGGGCTAGTAATGCACCACATTAAGTTATTGAATAAATCATGGCTTCCTTTGCTGATGGTCGATGAAGCTCTCAATTTAAATGTGCATTCAGCACACAGGTAAGTAATCATAATAAAAGACTGATGTGGCTAAGTCAATTATTTTGGGCGAGAGAATTAATTTAATTACACTACACGCAGTAGACGAGCTCTGAACTTGCCCTCTGGAAATACGCTATCGCTATAGTTATTCAATTGAAACTTCTCACATCTTTATGATTATAGCGGATCTCCATTCTACTTAAATTTTGACATTCTAGCCTTATTTATTAGCCTACTTAATCTATCTTGCTTCCTTAGTTTTTAAGAAAAAAAAAGAAAATCATGAATTTCAACTAAAATCTTAATTTGTGAGATCCAGAAGACTGTTTCTATTAAATAATTATGAAAAAGGAATCTCAATATAAATTTTTAAGTCTCTAGCTCTTTTCTGTTGCGCCAATGATTTTTACAGAAAAATGTCCAAATATCGAAAATGGTTAAAGTTATCGAACTGATATTCAACACATATTAATTTAGTATTACTCCTGACATGGTAGAACCGTTTCAGGTTATTTACTTGATTTTTAAAGTATTGCGCAACATTTATGACGCCAGAGCTAGTTACAGCGGACTAGACTGGCATACAATGGAAAGACTGATGAGAATTTTATAAGGCGTAAGTAGGCTGCTTCCCTACAGGCTTCTGTTTTTGTACGTATTTAAGTTTGTCACGCTCTCGTTCAGGAGACTCTATACGAGGAATGGCAGTAAAGTTGTAATAACTTCTCATATTTCTGTACATATTCTCCAAAACGACCCTTTTTTCAGCTATTGGCGGGAGATCTTGTTTGTAGAAGAGTGCGTTCTGGTTCTTCACGAATCGTTCCTCCTAAAAAATTATCCTGGAAAGGCAGTCGCTCAAAGGGTTCCTCACCTGAGAAATGAGGAAGAAGTCACTCTGTGCCATGTCATGTAATTAAGGGGAACGTGATATTAGAAGAGGAATTTTAGGTATTTCAGTAGTAATCTCCTGCGACGATTGGACCCTTACGAGTATAAAATGCCTCCACCACTCCCTGGTAGCCCAGATAACCCCACAGCATATTTTCACTGCTTTAGTCCTTTACATGTTTCAAAACTTTCCGATATCTTATAACCAACTTCCACTAATGCCTTCAATTGGTTGTACATCCTTTCCACCAACTCTAGCAATGCACCATCCACTTAAGACATTTCCACTCCTGTCCATAGCAAACTCCTCGGCACACCAAACTTATTTAAGTTGTATTGAAGAATGCACCATCCACTCCAAACTTTTCCACTGTTGTCCATAGTAACCTCCTTGGCACACGAACCTTATTTAAATTGTATTTAGGAATTGTTCTTGATTACAGTAACAGACAGTGAGGAAGTTTAGGAGTGAGAATACAGTGTCAGAGTTTACTGTTTACTGACGATCAATTACTTCTGGATAAGGATGATGCCGTGTATCAAATGAATAAGTTAATGGCTACCTATAAACAATATGGACTAGTAGTCATCGTGGATAAAACAGAAAAAGGCAAAAACACCAAGTATAAATAACAGAAATGCGGATATGGATTAAACAGAAAATCTTGTTGTTGGAAAGAGGCAAAAAGCACCAAGTATAAACAACAGAAATGCGGATATTCCTCGCTGGCTTGAAAATAAAAATATTAAGCACAGTATAAACCACACTCGTCCTGATCTGCAGCAGCTCGTTAATTTACACTAATCACGTGACTGAGCGTACAAACTTGATTTCCTTGCACGTGAATGGGGTCACACAGTTTTGGGTTTACCCACGTGTCACTGTCATTGTAGCCCTATGGAATTAATTTGGGCAAAGTATTAGGCTAAGTAGGATAAAAACAAAAGAAAACCAAAAGAAAGAAAAACTTTCAAGATAACACTCACTGAATCGCTTGTGCATGAGGCTATTGACAACATTCCACCTATAGCGTGGGCACAGTCTGTGAGACATGCTGAGAAGCTTAGAAACAATAATTTCACAGGAAAGTGATGTGCATAGAAGCCTTGAAACTATCACCGTAAATTTACAATCAGATTGTTCAGAAACAGATTCAGATGGAAGTGATGGTGGTATTGCGATGTAGACTTTGGAACAAAGTAATAATATTTATTAGGTTTAAAGTCTCGTACATTAAAAATTGTTTTTATCAACATATTAGTTGCGTACATAATAATGAGAACTTCCTAGCCGCTTTGATTAGGACTTTGTATCCTTTGAATTATGCAGATTATAATGTTCAACATATTGCCCAACAGAAGTTAAGCTTCTCCCACCATGTTGTATGCTGTAATAACATACGAGAATGCAGCTGGATAAATTCGTCAGAAGTCCGACATTTCCAACTGTAAACCCCTGTCATTTTCAAGGCACGAAACAGATAAAGTCCAAAAATGACAATAACTGATACTTGTCGAGATATTGGTGGTTTTCGATGTTGTCTGTCGTCTTTCCCTAGAGTTATTCGCGGATGATGGTTAATTGTTTGGTTTTTTAATGGATTATAAATGTGGTCTCTCACTGTAATGTCGAAGGAGTTAGTTTACACTCAAAATGCCCGTTGACAGAGGAAACTATGACAGCTACTATCCATGTTTACGATAGTCTTTTCATTAGTCTTTTCTACCACTAATTCTTTTTTGCATGGAGTGATTACACTTAACTACAGTCAAACCGTCAACACACACACCTTATACTCATTTTTATAAATTTTATTGAGTAGAAGCAGTTGTCAAGCAAATATAACGATTTCGATTTGTGCCTGAAGTTAATTTTGTTGTGTATCAAATCTTTACTTAAAACAGTTCAAATCGCTATAAATGATCGTTATTGCAAGCGGTTTCAATGATCTTGTGATTAGACAGTCGTGATTTTGAGAAACATTGTACTTCACGTCTTCACAAAGCTGTGTCAGCTGTTCTTGCCTCCCGACGTCACGCAGAGTAAATCTGTGGAGCAGTGGACGCAACGTCATCAGAACGTGAATTAATATTTCTCGCATTACGGTTGATCGAAATTGGTTTTAATATTCACTATTCTCCTCATAAATTTGAACGTATAATACTATGTACTGTAGGCAAATGAGCCTAACTGTTGTCCGCAGCAACGCAGTTCGGCAATGTGGACTTTGTTTGCCCGCTCTCTGCTGCTACGCATGCGCAGTTCTGATCCCTTCACTGCTCCGCCTCTATGCCGCGGAAGCGCCGTCTTAAGTGACACGAGCTATACCGAGAGGGAAGATCATCGTGTTAGGAGTATGGCTCTGGCGCACTGCACTGCATGTACAGCAGCAGTTCGAGGATAAGTTGGCACTACAATGACACAGGTAACTGCTAAATGTCGGTTTCTTCAAGGGTAGCTCCTAGCCAAACACCCTGTAGCGTGCATTCCATTGATTCCAAACCACCGCCATTTGTGAAGTCAGTGATGTCAATAGAGAGCTCACTGCAGTGCCGGATGGTGGTCTGTTGTGTTTTCTGCTGAAAGCTGGTTCTGCCTCAGTGCCAGTAATGGCCGTGTGTTGGTTATAAGGAGGCTAGTTGAGGGCCTGCAAACAACCTGTCTGTGTGCTGGACGAACTGTACCTGTACCTGGAGCTTCTATCTGGAGTGGGATTCTGTGCGACAGCAGAAGCACTCTCGTGGTTCTCACGTGCACCACGACTGCAAATTTGTTCGTGAACCTGGTGTTTAGACCTGTTGTGCTGCCATTTATTAATAGCATTCCAAGGGTGTTGCCAACAGGATAACTCTCGCTCACATATCGCTATTGCAGCCCAACATGCTGTGCAGTATGTCAACACATTGTCTTGGCTTGATCGATCACCAGACCTGTTTCCAGTCGAGCACATATGAGACATCATCTGACGGCGTTTGCAGCATCATCAACAAACACCATGAACCTTCCATCTGTTGACGCATGCCGGCCACTATGATGGAGCGGTTCTCGGCGCTTTAGTCCGTAACCTCGCTGCTGCTACCGTCGCAGGTTCGAATCCAGCCTTGGGCATGGCTCTCTGTGCTGTCCTTAGGTTACTTAGGTTTGAGTAATTCTAAGTCTAGGGGACAGATGACCTCAAATGTTAAGTCCCATAGTGCTTAGAGCCATTTGAACCATTTTGTTGACGTATGAAGTGCAGCAGGTTGGCATCTGGCACCCCTAAAACACAGTGCACGCCCATTTGCGCGCTTGAACTCAGCTTTCTGGTGGTTACAACGGTTATTAATGTGTCAGCATTTCACATTTTCAGTGGCTTGCCTCGCTCTTTCACTAACCTGTGACCTAGCATTCTCAATCACTTAAATATGTTACCTAGACGATTGTATTCCCAAAATTTTATTTCTCTAGATTAATAATCTTTGGTGCTGTGATTTCCTTTCTATCAGTATATCTGTGTTGAGAAATCGAAATGACTGGACAGTGTGACTTGGACATACCCCACAGGATAAGTCAAGTGAAGTTGGTTGTTAGATCCTTAAACGGTATATTTTAGAGTCGGTACGTATCTTGGCGAACAAAGAAAGCAGTGTTGATTGCTGCTCCTGAAACCATTCTGACATACGGTTCAGAGCATTGGGCATTGAACTAGAGAAAAATAGGGAAAATAGCGACCACCTATATGGAAAGGTTACAGCGGAGCAGGAGAGCGACCCACTTGGATCGGCTGAGGACTGAACATGTAGGATGGAGATGGGTGCTACGGAGCCAGTCAGAGAGCAGTGATGCTCGAGCACTGAGATGGTATGGACATATCCGACAGATGGAAGCAGAGCGACGGCCGCAGTGGTTGCTCAACTGGTCTCCTCCAGGGAGGAGGAGGCGAGGGAGGCCGGGGCAACGTGGAAGTTAAGTACAAGGCAAGCCATTGGAAGGAGAGGTCTATCGGAGGAAGATTAGCACGACAGAAATTTGTGATATCTGAGAACAGGCGAATGTGGATAAGTGGAAACGCCAGCTGAAGTAAGTAAGTATATTTCTACTGCGTGCTTTATTTTTCCTTTGGTATGGGCAGTCGTGGATCCTAGCGGGCAATGACATTTGTCTTTTTCACAGTTTCATGCAAGATGATGAAAATTTGTTCTTGATTTATTTTCATTTGGGTCACTATCGACTCTACCGCGAAAAGGCAGTATTCGAGCACCAGGACCCCCACTTTTCTTGTGATTCTTCAAAGAGAGAGGGTCTGCAACTTCGTCGTTCAGACTTGAGAGCTATGGAAGCGTCTTGGTCAACGATGCCGCATTGTTGCCAGACACTTACTTTAACTCAGCAGGGATTGATTGGTACACAGTTGTTGCCCTTCAAACCCAGAAACGAATTAGCGTACCCGAACCCACTAAATTAGTAGGCGGCCACATAAAACATAATTTTTTAGACTATCCAAACGGCACACAGAGAAATTTCGCTTCGACGTGGGCATTTTAGCATACAGAAACATTGCAGACATCTTACAAAAAACAAAGAATTAATTGTGTAACTTCATGGTGACAGCTAATACTTCTTGACGACTCCTCATAAACTGACGATTTAGACTGTGTCTCGCATCCTTCTGTCGCCCCTGAAGATGGATCCATTCGGTTATGAAATCGATAGCACGTAAGTTTCACGCCAATAAATACCGCTCAATGGAAACTGAAATGAAAAATAGGGTAATATAGAAAATATTTTTTCCTCGGTGAAAGCAGTTGTGCTTATCAGAGTACGACCCTATGAAAACATCAAAGAATTAAAATTAGTAGTTCCTTTCCTTAGCCACATAAACAACATACATGAGGATGTACAAAAATTGATGCCTCAGAATTTTTATGTGAAAACTCTTAAAGCTCTTTCTACATTCTTATTCTTCATGTCTACATATTTATTTCTCAACATAGTTACCCTGGGAAAGAACATATTTTTCCCAACATGAGACCAGTTTGTTGATGGCTTCACTGTAGAACGTTTGACTATTTTGACGGAACCACACCTTCACCTCTGCTTGCAATGCTTCATCACTGTTAAAGTGGTGTCCTCGAAGGTGTTATTCAGGTTTCGGAGATGCTGCCACGATAGGACAGTATGGGAGGTGATCAATGACAGTGAACCTAAAGCGTCGAATTGATGCACATGTGCAACCTCGTGTATGGTCTGGCATTGTCATGATGAAGGAGAGGGTGATCCATCTGTAGACTATATCTTCGAACTCGAAACTCGTTTACAGCGCACTGTTTCTCATGGACCGACATAGTTACGCAACACACAGACACGCTACACGCTACAATTCTGATCCCTGTAGTGGCAAAGGCTACAAATATGCAGACGTGAAGAATAACGATGTAGAAATGTTTATAATATTTGGTTTAATTAACATGCTTTAAAAGTTTTCACATAAATAGTTTGGAGAAATCATTTTTCAGCACGCCCTAGTAAAAAATGAGAAAATAGATGACCTGAGGCTAGAATGTAAGAAATCCTACAAATTTGTCCAATTAAATTGAAGTCGCTGATGTGAATTCAGTTCTTTCAGTGACTGTCACCAATGAGCCATGCGCCCGTAACGAGCTTCTGCGAAGAACTTTTATGTTCTTAAACCATTTCCAAAATTTAGTTCTTCTTTTAGTACCTCCAAATTTAGTACAACGTAATACTCAGTAAATCTCTGTAACGACGGTATTGCAGCTGTTGTGTCCTGTAGCACATTAACCGCCGTCATTCTGACGAAATAAAACTCGGGGGAACAGCCTGGTGTGAGTGTGCATACCAGTGTGTCCTGTGCACACTCATACCAAGCTGTTCACCCGAGATTTATTTCGTCATAAAATACGCCTGGAGAAATTGAAGAATCACACCGTCATTATGATTTGGTAACAGATTGAACATTGCAGTAAAATGCCCGTGTGGGCTATAATTTCCATTCGTAAACTTATTTAATACAGTTCAAAGCATGTCGTTCATGCCGTTCATCTCCCCCCCCCCCTACCCGACACCCATCCCTACCGCCTGCTCCCCCTTCAGTCTGCTTATGCATCTAATAAGCTGGCGTTATTGAGAAAAAAAAAAGTTATGAACTTTACAGCAGTTATGGTATTTCATTCGTAAATCAACGAAGAGAAGAGTTTCCCTTCTCATCACGAAAAACTTCAAAATGTAAATGAAGCGTAGTTTACCGCAGTAAGTTTTCATCGCCGTAATAAAATTTTCATAAAGTTATGAGAGGCGCCACAGGAGAAACCTCTCGCACCTCCCTGTGCTTCCAGATCAGTAGTCGACAGCTACTTTGCGCCACTCATGTGTGCTTTCTGCACGTCCTCATGTTAAAAACCGCAAGATAATCGATGTTTCTATCGTTAATTAATTACGATCTATTTTTACCTCAAACAAAACATTTGCCTATTTTGGTTAATTAATTAATTTAAAATCGACAGAAAAGTTTTGTTTGAAGGAAAAAAAAAGTGACCAGAGTTAACTTCACACGTATCAAATATTTCAGATAAACTACGAGAATTTGTCACTGAACTTAGTAGTCAAAGTTGTATTTGGGAACATGTGTCCGCAATGGCCCATTTCTGTGCAACAAGGAATAAAATACTTATTCATAGTTTAGTTCCTGTTTACGATGTATTCTAACACAAAACTGTTTTCTTATGATGACAACGATTTGCGTTTCATAAACTGTGTATAAGGAGCAAATTCTGAAAATTGTCAGCAGTTCAGAAATTGTGCCACATCCATATTACGTCCGCCCAAGACTTACCCTCCACAGGAGACCTCTAAATAAGATTACATCAATGAATTGTTTATTGGGACACGCGGGTCAATTCTCGGCAGTGACAAATTTGCAAAACGCAATAAAATGTGTAAATACCATACCAACAGAAGTTTTGTTAGTATTGTTTTGCTATGCAGACAGTTTCGACATTCCGTTCACCTCATCTTCAGACCTGTTGCATGAATGATACCTAGTGCTAATCGTGCATATATAAGACAGGCACCCGACCGCTGTGGCCGAGCGGTTCTAGGCTCTTCAGTCCGGAACCGCGCTGCTGCTACGGTCGCAGGTTCGAATCCTGCATCGGGCATGGATGTGTGTTATGTCCTTAGGTTAGTTAGGCTTAAGTAGTTCTATGTCTAGGGGACTGATGACCGCCGGCCGAAGTGGCCGTGCGGTTAAAGGCGCTGCAGTCTGAAACCGCAAGACCGCCTACGGTCGCAGGTTCGAATCCTGCCTCGGGCATGGATGTTTGTGATGTCCTTAGGTTAGTTAGGTTTAACTAGTTCTAAGTTCTAGGGGACTAATGACCTCAGCAGTTGAGTCCCATAGTGCTCAGAGCCATTTGAACCATTTTTTGACTGATGACCTCAGATGTTAAGTCCCATAGTGCTTAGAGCCATTTCAACCATTTAATAAAGGCAACCAATACTCGTATCCTGGTTCCGTAGATATCTGAACTCAATGATCATGCCTGCTCTTCACACATGTGACAGCAACTCACAAGCTGTCTTCACATATGTGAACAGCGCGGCTGTTGGTATAGCAAGCATTATTACATATCATCGACCAGCCGCTTGTCTTAGATTATTAAAATTTGAATTGAAATGTATTGGTGCCTTTGAACCCAAAAGAAAAGTTTGAAGTAAAGTGAGACACGCGAGGCTGGGAAATGGAAGCGAGCCAGTGGGGTGACGCCAGCGACAGAGAATTGGGTGGATGAAATACAGTCAAGATAAAAACAACGGTGGAACATTAGGCGGTGCCGAAATATAGGGTGAATCAGAAGTCCACTGACAAATTCTCAGACTTTGGGCAGAGATACTTATTGAGTAATGTCGAGTAAGGGACCCACGGCCTCCGTATGCTCGTTATGGGGTATTAACGTAATTTTGATTTATTAGTTTTGTTACCACAGTCTCCCTTATATCTGTGAAAATGACTCTACAACAGTGAAAAAGGGAAGCATTGCCGGCCGGTGTGGCCGAGCGGTTCTAGGCGCTTCAGTCCGTAACCGCGCTGCTGCTACGGTCGCAGGTTCGAATCCTGCCTCGGGCATGGATGTGTGTGATGTCCTTAGCTTAGTTAGGTTTAAGTAGTTCTAAGTCTAGGGGACTGATGACCTCAGATGTTGAGTCCCATGTTGCTTAGAGCGATTTGAACCATTTCATTAAGGGAAGTATCGTGTTTCCGCCTTTCCAATGAATCCCGGGAACCCTTATACGAAGTACACATTGGTCAGCTCTTCATCAGTAAACCTAAGCAAGTGTGTACTAGTGTTAACATGCATCTACCACTGCTGTAAAAAAAAAAAAAGGAAACAACACGCTCAGCACATACCGCCTACATCTCCACTGTTGTACACTGCTTTCTGTACAATACAAATACAAAGCTAACTGTGGCGAGAAACTGAAAGAAATGCCAGAGCCCTGAAACGATCCGCCGGAAGTCGCGGGTCCCTTATATCGAAATATTCGGAAGGTATCTCTGAAACGCTTGAAAGCTTTTCGGTGAAGTTATACTTCACCGTCTATACATATGTAAGAAGGGAGAAAATAGGGTGAGATTGAGCACCCCAAAGCGACCTATATTAATGAAAGTATAATTTATTTGTGTATGTGCTATAAAAGAACGGACTGTCAAGCTAATGACAACTAACCAGGTACTGCAAAATAGGGAAGTCATCATGGGTATTACTTTCGTGATATACGGGTTGCTATTACTTAATCTTATAACACTAAAGTTGGAGAAAACGTTACATTGGTACCAAACCATCCTAAATTTTACTACTCCAAATTTACACAAAGCAGGTCATAATTTACACTCCTGGAAATGGAAAAAAGAACACATTGACACCGGTGTGTCAGACCCACCATACTTGCTCCGGACACTGCGAGAGGGCTGTACAAGCAATGGTCACACGCACGGCACAGCGGACACACCAGGAACCGCGGTGTTGGCCGTCGAATGGCGCTAGCTGCGCAGCATTTGTGCACCGCCGCCGTCAGTGTCAGCCAGTTTGCCGTGGCATACGCAGCTCCATCGCAGTCTTTAACACTGGTAGCATGCCGCGACAGCGTGGACGTGAACCGTATGTGCAGTTGACGGACTTTGAGCGAGGGCGTATAGTGGGCATGCGGGAGGCCGGGTGGACGTACCGCCGAATTGCTCAACACGTGGGGCGTGAGGTCTCCACAGTACATCGATGTTGTCGCCAGTGGTCGGCGGAAGGTGCACGTGCCCGTCGACCTGGGACCGGACCGCAGCGACGCACGGATGCACGCCAAGACCGTAGGATCCTACGCAGTGCCGTAGGGGACCGCACCGCCACTTCCCAGCAAATTAGGGACACTGTTGCTCCTGGGGTATCGGCGAGGACCATTCGCAACCGTCTCCATGAAGCAGGGCTACGGTCCCGCACACCGTTAGGCCGTCTTCCGCTCACGCCCCAACATCGTGCAGCCCGCCTCCAGTGGTGTCGCGACAGGCGTGAATGGAGGGACGAATGGAGACGTGTCGTCTTCAGCGATGAGAGTCGCTTCTGCCTTGGTGCCAATGATGGTCGTATGCGTGTTTGGCGCCGTGCAGGTGAGCGCCACAATCAGGACTGCATACGCCCGAGGCACACAGGGCCAACACCCGGCATCATGGTGTGGGGAGCGATCTCCTACACTGGCCGTACACCATTGGTGATCGTCGAGGGGACACTGAATAGTGGACGGTACATCCAAACCGTCATCGAACCCATCGTTCTACCATTCCTAGACCGGCAAGGGAACTTGCTGTTCCAACAGGACAATGCACGTCCGCATGTATCCCGTGTCACCCAACGTGCTCTAGAAGGTGTAAGTCAACTACCCTGGCCAGCAAGATCTCCGGATCTGTCCCCCATTGAGCATGTTTGGGACTGGATGAAGCGTCGTCTCACGCGGTCTGCACGTCCAGCACGAACGCTGGTCCAACTGGGGCGCCAGGTGGAAATGGCATGGCAAGCCGTTCCACAGGACTACATCCAGCATCTCTACGATCGTCTCCATGGGAGAATAAGCAGCCTGCATTGCTGCGAAAGGTGGATATACACTGTACTAGTGCCGACATTGTGCATGCTCTGTTGCCTGTGTCTATGTGCCTGTGGTTCTGTCAGTGTGATGATGTGATGTATCTGACCCCAGGAATGTGTCAATAAAGTTTCCCCTTCCTGGGACAATGAATTCATGGTGTTCTTATTTCAATTTCCAGGAGTGTATATGGTATGCATTAGAAAACTGAAATTATTAGATCTCCAAATTAAGCAGAATATGTCCTGTTTTATAGCTTACTGCAGTAGTAAATTATACGAGGATTTAGTAATATAAGTTCAAAGAACAATGAATGCCTCTGTTAGGCATAAGTTGCACATCTTTAACTTTCAAGTGTTCGAGTAGCGATAAATGTCGCTGGGATTCGTTACTTGGCAGGAAGTGAGTTTCTGGGCGCGCATAAAGCCGTTAAAGTTATAAGTAATGGTCTTGACAATAATTTGAAGTTCAGTTGCAGTTGACTAATAGTTCCCACTACCCCACAGGATTCCATAACAGACCAATACAGGAAATGAATTTTAAGAAGTTCTCCGAGTGTCATAGTTCAAGAGACCATCAAGAACTAAAAACGTTATTTCATTTAAATAAAGTGACAATATGGTGAATCTTCAGTTCCGATCATTCATTCACTAATTAGCGTTTTCTTTGAGATAGTTGCCGTTTGCTTAAACCGTTCAGCCATTGGCTTACTTTCTGAGTAAAGTTCAATATAATACTGTGGACATTAAAAATTTTAATTCTATATATTTTGCATTTTTTTTATTGGACACTTGCAGTAGTCATTAGTAACAGTTATAATCGCTATAATGTATTTGCTGTGTTAGACTGACTTTTTCAGATATTTCAGTTGTCGGCCATAGTGCTGTCATGGGCGCTACATTTGGCAGGCAGAGTGATGGTGCGTGAAGCTTTATGTCTATAGTTAATTGACTTTAGGAAGAACGGTAAAGTTCAATGTTAGCAACAGAATGAATACGTTTCAACCTGTCTAGGTGTCGAGGCGAAGGAGACGTGGGTAAGCGTGTTTTCGTTGAGGCGAGTCGGCGACTACGGGTCAGGTGGCAACGAATTCGAAAATGCATCCCAAGCGAGTGGCTAGTCGTGCCGAACTCGTGTGGTCAAGCGGTTTGTTATTCTGAAGTCAGACGGGGCGGCTTGCGTGTGGCTTTCATTCAACAACTGTTCATCAATTTCCGTGTGCAGTTGATGGGCTAACTGGAAGATAGCTGCTCGAAAGTCCTCCTAGGTATCTACGGCGTCAGCGCGGTAGATTTCTAACCAAAGGGGCTGCCTGAAAGGGTGTCATCGGACATCCGCCCCGAACAAATTCAACAAACAATATAGAACAAAATGAGGGGTTGGGTTGTTTGGGGAAGGAGACCAGACAGCGCGGTCCTCGGTCTCATCGGATTAGGGAAGGACGGAGAAGGACGTCGACCGTGCCCTTTCAAAGGAACCATATCGGCAATTGCCTGGAACGATTTAGGGAAATCACGGAAAACCTAAATCAGGATGGCCGGACGCGGGATTGAAAGGTCGTCCTCCCGAATGCGAGTCCAGTGTGCTAGACACTAAGCTCGATGAATAAAATAAAAAGAAAAGGGGGGGGGACGGATTCGATTCCTGGCCTGGATAAAGATTTTCTCTGCTGGGGAATGGGGGGTTGTATTGTCATTAACCTCGTACCATCGTCACTGCACTGCTGCATAACTATACCAAAGTACGACCTAAAGCGGCTGTATCTTATGAATTCTCGCTCCACACACTGTCGCATTTTCCAGTGTTGAGATGGTTGTATGTGCACGACCTGAAAGCTAAGAAAATTAAAAAAGTAGTAGGTGCGCCAGCAATCAATGCGTCTGTGAAGAACCAACGACGAAGGGTGGAAATCCTTATTAAAGCAATGCTGTCAACGGTGGCGAGCTCTAAAATACAAGGATACCGAGACGTCATTTTATTGACGGTAAACCAGAAGTAACTAAACGAGACTGTCGTAAAAAGCGATAGTATCTGACGTACTGTAACAAGGTAGTTTCTTCCAAGAGGTCAGTAAAAGCGTTCCAAACCGTGTGCAGTTTCACTAACCCACACACCTACCTCCTTTTAGTATGTTCCATAAACACTCGACAAAAATTAGGTATTAATAGTGCTTCACAATTATAAATCGAGTCAATGTCAGTAAGCTCTCTTTTAGTAATACCGTTCAAGGTTATAAGATAAATTCCTCTGTAGGGATCTGCATACATACTTTTCCCATCATAAAGTGCTATTGATCCAATTACTTTATTAAGGGACTGTGCTTCAGCTAACTGCTAGCGTGTCATTTTTTCAGCGTTAAAAGCTTGCACTACACCAACCGTTTACAATCCCAGCCGCTCCCCCAACTAATCCTCTGTGGGTAGCAAATGCCAGAATCATATATGCCACGGCTATAAAATATGTGTCCAACCATTTGTTTTCCCTCTTGCACTCTAAGCAGCAACGTGCGAATAAATCTCCTGAGCTGTGAGTTTACCACCCGGATTAACCTAATGTCGTTTCAAAATTTTGTAATTACGTTATTCAGCACATTATCGGTACCCTCTTCCCGCTATTTCTTCTTAGGTTTTTTCTACTCTTTCTAACACCTATCCCCATTTTAATCGTAGTTCCCGTTGCTCCTGACAGTGCAATTAACTTCCCGATGCGTTTAGTGTATTTTTCCGTAATTCTTTATCCTTTTTTATATTTTTTTTTCCTTCGGAATATGATCTGCTCGCTGTCTGGTAGATAAACTGTCCTGTGACTGTTTCATTTTCCATACACATTTCATCCAGTTGACTGCTGCCGGTGTCAACCCTCGTCGATTGTTCCATCAGCTTCGTTCCTAGTATTCACAACCAGGCAGATGCGACTCAGGAGATACGTTGTCAATAGCAGGAGTGAAGGTGGAGCTACCTTTCCCTTCTCTTGTGTGTATGCTCACTGTGAACACGGTCCTATGCGTCGTGCAACAGTAAGGATTATGTGTAGTGAATTACGTGTGACGCACTGTCAATTGTAGACCTGTACTGTATGCATCTACCGTTTATTGAAGAACCATCACTAAAAAGAATATAAAAATGAATACCACTGACGATGCCCAGTATGCGTAGACGAAACATGTTTGGCTAAAAGCAAATTAAACTTTAAGTTGCTTCTGCTTGTAGATCACGGTGTGCCAAATTCCACAGAATAATGGTGTCAGCATTGCTTTCCCTTAGCTGTTTGTTCTTGGTATGAAGGATGTTCACATGTCCAGTAGTCGTTCGAACGAAATGAGGCAGTACAGAGGTCTATTGTCATAATCCTTTAAAAATAATTGGAAATGACAGAACAGAGGGATGAGAATTCTCAATATACATAAGCGATGTGTACTGCATATTTTCTATGAAATGACATTACATACTACAAAGAAATAATTCAAAGTTTCAGTTGAAAATGAAACAGCGAAAGATTATAGCGATCAACAGACCGGACTGATTGTTCTGTACATGAAGAAGAACCTTGTGTTAAATTTGCAAGCACAGAGCACATGAAGAAGTTCGTGGTAAAAACAGTAAAATTTCTGAAGTCGCACGTGTTATTACATTGTCAGTTGTAACAGTTTTCAATGGAAATGAACGAAGAGTATAGCAACTTCATACGTCACTGCAAAGTACATTGGTTAAGTCAAGGGGCATGCCTGGAAAGGTTTTGCGATTTAAACTATTGTTGAATTTATGAGGAAAAATGAGTGCAGGAACGAAAATTAGAACATCCGAAATCATTTGCAGACTTCGCATTTCAAGTAGACTTGACTGCACACTACCTACGGTAAGACGTTATAATGTAAGTTCTTTCTGACTTGATGGCGATGCGTTTAAAAAGAAAATCGCGTTGTAGAAGGTACACTTTCTGACAAAGACAGCCCAATTACCAAAGCACACTGGCGTTAAGGAAAACGCGAGGTTTGAAGAACCCATTGTGGCCTTGAAGGAATTACAAGAATAGTTTTCTAAACGTCTTGAGGAAACTGCATATCTTACATCTGTCTTCAAGCTAATTTTGGGACCGTTTGCTTTTTCAGTTGAAATCG